>NC_082731.1:24207150-24564376 GCF_030144855.1 Hypanus sabinus
GTAAGTGAAGAAACCGATGGGTCATTTTTGCACTGAATTTTTGAAGTTCCGATCTTACAGCTTACTGATGTATTTCCGATTGGATATATTCTTTTAATTCTGAGCTGCTGTTAAAGAATGTCAAGAAACAATAAAATAACATCAGTTGTGGACCTATCCTGGCAGCAGGTAAACACCCGGAAACTTGGGCCTATGTGAGTCTTTAACCAGGATTAGCATGCTCCACAATCAACGTCTGTAAGCACTTTATCATAAACGATGGATAGAATTGATTTCTTCTTGGGCTCTGGTGTGTTTGAAACCTGTTTGGCACAGATGAGTACCTCTGTCGTCCAAACCAAGGTGCATAAATTATCGTAAATATCTTGTTATCTATTTAAGTGCTTTAGTCTTCCGCCAGGTGCACCTTCTGGACCAGATGCTTTCATTGGATTCATCGCCCTGAACAGTGCTCTCACAACGATCTCTAACAGTGAGATCGCAGAGTATTCGGGATATTATTGGCATCCGTGAATATGCTTACGTATTCAAGTACACAAAGTAAACATGAATGATATTAAGCTGATATGGAACCCTTTAAACATAGTTGTTACATTGGCAACACGTGTAGATCTGCAGATGCTGGAAATAAATAAAACGCAAAATGTGGCATAACTCAGCAGGCCAGACAGCATCACTCGGGGGAGGTAGTGACGTTTCGGCCGAAACCCTTCATCAGGAGTAAAGTAACATAGGACTGTCGAGGGGGGATAAGCAGTGAGGGGAGGGATGATTTAAAGAGCTGGGAAGTGAAAGGCCGAAGGGAAATGGGCAGGGGATGCTGTGGAATTATGGGAAATAAAAGAAAGGTCGGGTTGGGGGAAATAATAGTGAGGTGAGGAAGAGAGAGAAGGAGAACCAGACTAAAATTATAGATAGGGATTGGGTAAGGGCGGCAGTGGTATCTGCAGAGGTCTGTGATTTGAATGTTTATGCCATTAGATAGGAGGCTACCTTGGCGGGAGATAAGGTATTACTCCATGAAGCTGCGTGTGGCCACATTTGACGGTAGAGGAGGCCATGAACAGTCATATCGGAGTGGGGTGGTCTGAGAAATTGAACTGTGTGGCCACAGGGAGATCCCGCCACTGCTGGAGGAGTGAGCGTCCGTGTTCGGCGAAACGGTCTCCCAGTCTGCGGCGGATCTCTCCAAAGTATAAATGGTCACATCGGCAGCAACTGGATACTGTATATCACACCAATTGACTCGCAGGTAGAGTTTTAACTCACCTGAAAGGAATGTCTGGGGCCTGGGATGGTGGTGACGGAAGAACTGTGGGTGCAAGTGTAGTACTTATTTCGTTTGCAGGGATAAGTCCCTGGCCGGAGGTATGTGAGGAGGGGGATGAATGGACAAGTGAGTCGCGTAGGGTGCGATCCCTGCGGAAAATGATTGTTTTTTGTGGGAAGTAATGGCACTCATATTCTGCCTCTACTCTCAAGTATAGTTATGTGATTCAAATTCACGATCATGTTGTTGTGAAATGGTATTCTCTGCATTATTTCCAGAACTGTTGAGCATTGCTAGATCGCCAGCTCTTTGCAGGTTACTAAATTTTTGTTTATCTTTTAGAGCATTTGTTGTTATGACTCAGTGACGTTAGGAACATTCTCGTAGAAGTGTGTTTAAAACGTCCAGAACACCCAGGGCTTACTCATTCAGGTCCCCTGATGAATCATTGAACAGTTCATTGTCAACAGATTTCAACCAGTGCCACAAGCTCCCTGTACCTTTCCTGACCAATTCAACTGTCCTCAAATCCGGTGCTTTGCTCCTTAGTCGTCCCCTATTGACAAGTGTGCAGAAAGCTGGTCCGATATCCTGAGGAATGGACGAGTAGGCATCCGTAATGGTAGTAATGGTTGGATGTGTTTGGCCTTCCTATTGATTGCAGATGATGCGCTGATGGCAACTGGAGAGTGAATTATCTTTGCACATCCTATTGAATTTCGCCTCAAGAAGGCTAACGTCGAAAGGTAAGCCGTATCTTGTATTTTAATCGTGATATTTACTCTACCGAATTTTGCAATGGTTTCTGCCTTTGGCGGTTTGTTAACTGGGAATATATATATATATATATATATATATCACATCAGAGTATACTATGGTTTCACAGAACGGTCGGTAGTTTAACCCTCTATATTTTTAAATGCGTCCGAACACCGCAGTGTGGCATATATCGCCTGAGTTGTCCATTCCTAATGCAGATTTCCGACATATAAGGTGGATAGAATACTCTTCTGGTTGGAATGTCGTGTCCAGTGTGTGCAGAGGAAAAGTGCTTCAGTGAAACAGAGACATGGCAATCTATCAGTTACTCCGACACAGCAATATCGACCTCAGTTCCTCTGAGAAGCTTCGGCCGTGTTTCCATATACTAAATCTCGCCTGCACTCTTTTACTTATCATTCTACTTTATTTCCAGGTTCATTATATTCCAGAGGAGCTTCATGTGATCTCATTTTTACAATCATTGCTTCATTATTATGGAACTGAACACGCCATCCTTTCCGATTTAAGACCATACAGTACTGGAGCAGAATCAAGCCATTCTGCCAACCAAGTCCTGTCCGAGATTCTATCTTGTCGGATACATTATAGCCTATATAACCATATAACAATCACAGCACGGAAACAGGCCATTTCGGTCTTCCTAGTCCGTGCAGAATCCTTAATCTCACCTAGTCCCACCTACCCGCACTCAGCCCATAACCCTCCACTCCTTCACTGTCCATATACCTATCCAATTTTACCTTAAATGACACAACTGAACTGGCCTCTACTACTTCTACAGGAAGCTCATTCCACACAGCTATCACACTTTGAGTAAAGAAATACCCTCTCGTGTTTCCCTTAAACTTCTGCCCCCTAAATCTCAAATCATGTCCTCCAGTTTGAATCTCCCCTACTCTCAATAGAAACAGCCTGTTCACGTCAACTCTATCTATCCCTCTCAAAATTTTAAATACCTCGATCAAATCCCCCCTCAACCTTCTACGCTCCAATGAATAGAGACCTAACTTGTTCAACCTTTCTCTGTAACTTAATTGCTGAAACCCAGGTAACATCCTAGTAAATCGTCTCTGCACTCTCTCTAATTTATTGATATCTTTCCTATAATTCGGTGACCAGAACTGCACACAATATTCCAAATTTGGCCTGACCAATGCCTTGTACAACTTTAGCATTACATCTCAACTTCTGTACTCAATGCTTTGATTTATAAAGGCCAGCGTTCCAAAAGCCCTCTTCACCACCCTATCTACATGAGACTCCACTTTCAGGGAACTATGCACAGTTATTCCTAGATCTCTTTGTTCCTCTGCATTCCTCAATGCCCTACCATTTACTCTGTATGTTCTATTTGGATTATTCCTGCCAAAATGTAGAACCTCACACTTCTCAGCATTAAACTCCATCTGCCAACGTTCAGCGCATACTTCTAACTGGCATAAATCTCCCTGCAAGCTTTGAAAATCCACTTCATTATCCACAACACCTCCTTAGTATCTTCGGCATACTTACTAATCCAATTTACCAACCCATCATCCAGATCATTTATGTATATTACAAACAACATTGGGCCCAACACAGATCCCTGAGGATCCCCGCTAGTCACCGGCCTCCATCCCGATAAACAATTATCCACCACTACTCTCTGGCATCTCCCATCTAGCCACTGTTGAATCCATTTTATTACTCCAGCATTAATACCTAACGACTGAACCTTCTTAACTAACCTTCCATGTGGAACTTTGTCAAAGGCTTTGCTGAAGTCCATATAGACTACATCCACTGCCTTACCCTCGTCAACATTCCTCGTAACTTCTTCAGAAAATTCAATAAGGTTTGTCAAACATGACCTTCCACGCACAAATCCATGCTGGCTACTTCTAATCAGATTTCGTCTATCCAGATAATTATAAATACTATCTCTAAGTATACTTTCCATTAATTTACGCACCACTGATGTCAAACTGACAGGTCTATAATTGCTAGGCTTCCTTCTAGAACCCTTTTTAAACAATGGAACCACATGAGCAATACGCCAATCCTCCGGCACAATCTAATGACATATTAAAAATCTCCGTCAGAGCTCCTGCTATTTCTACACAAACTTCCCTCAAGGTCCTGGGTAATATCCTGTCAGGACCCGGAGATTTATCCACTTTTAAATTTCTTAAAAACGCCAGTACCTCCACCTCTTTAATTGTCATAGGTTCCATAACTTCCTTACTTCTTTCCCACACCTGAGACAATTCAATATCCTTCTCCTTAGTGAATACCGAAGAGAAGAAATCATTCAAAATCTCCCCCATCTCCTTCGGTTCCACACATAGCTGACCACTCTGATTCTCTAAGGGGCCAATTTTATCCCTCACTATCCTCTTGCTTTTAATATAACTGTAGAAACCTTCCGGATTTACTTTCACCTTATTTGCCAAACCAACCTCGTATCTTCGTTTAGCTTTTCTAATCTCTTTCTTAAGATTCCTTTTACATTCTTTATATTCCTCGAGCAATTCCTTTACTCCATGCTGCCTATATCTATTGTAGACATCCCTCTTTTTCTGAACCAAATTTTTAATATCCCTTGAAAACCATGGTGCTCTCAAACCTTTAACCTTTCCTTTCACCCTAACAGGAACATAAAGATTCTGTACCCTCATAATTTCACCCTTAAATGACCTCCATTTCTCTATTACATCCTTCCCATAAAACAACTAAACCCAATCCACTCTCTCTAAATCCCTTCGCATCCCCTCAAAGTTAGCCTTTCTCCAATCAAAAATCTCAACTCTAGGTCCAGTCCTGTCCTTCTCCATAATTATATTGAAGCTAATGCTATTATTCCTCTAATTGGGATTCTCATACTGCTTCCGCACCTTTTGACACAATTGCTAAAGAAGAACCAATTAAATGCAACGTTAATTATCTGACATCCACAGCCGTTTTTGGTAATGAATTCCACAGACTGCTTGCCCTTTAAGTAATTAAATTCCTTCTTATCTCAATCTAAAGTGAAGTCCTTCTATTTTGAGATTGTATTCTCTGATCAAAGATTGTCCTATCCATGTGCACTCTATCTACATCTAATAATGTTCGGCAGGGTTCAATGAGAATTATACTGTTTTCTCAAATTCTGGCTAGTAGAGATCCACAGTTAACAAGCGATCCACAAACATTTCTCTATTACTGCGCGAATTACACTACTGAAACCTTCCTGATCATCTGCATTGTCAGCTAATCCATTCTAAGCTATCGGGAACTAACTTGCTTGCAATTCTCAAGTTGCAGTCTCAGCAATGCCTAAAAAAGCTTCAGCATTACACACTTGCTTTTATATTCTAGTCCTCCCGAAATGAATATAATATTACTAGTTGTTCTTGATAACCGACACGACCTGCACGGTAACCTTTACAGTTTGCAACGCAAGGACTCAAAACTCACTTCCATTTTCTCAATTCCTCTCTATTTTAGATAACAGGTTATCTGTTTATTTAATCCAGCAAGTGCCAGAAGATATCGGCTACTGCTCTATAAAACATGGGCCATGTCGTTGGCAATTCTCCTAATCTTTCTTGGTATTCTTCCAACCTAAGTTCTTCTGAACGCCCTAAATCAATAAGTCCAGAAGAAAGCTTGCTTCCTGTATTCTGTCTGGCGTCATTCATCATTACTTACGCCTTTTCGCATTCACTCATAAATGTGAATGTTTTTCATGCTTATTCCTTCTATCATTGGCAATTGTGCTGAGATATTTCTTTCCGACGATCCTACGTTCTCATGTTCGACCTAAATTGTCTCTCCATAGATATTTTTTCTACCGTATATGCTCTTAAAATAACAATAGACAATAGGTGCAGAAGTAGACCATTCGGCCCCTCGAGTCTGTACCAAATGAACAGGAGTTATCACATTTTCGATATCGCTGCTGTATAAAGAATGACCAGCTCATTTGACATATCCTTCCACGTTCTATAATGCAGGGATAAAGTTACATTACCACATACTTTAACAGACTTCTTACATTGAAGAAAGTGTCGATGATGATGATTGGAGCGTCCCTCTACACAGACACTGTCAATTCACTGTTCCACATTATGCTTTATCTGTCAATCATTCCCTCTCCCCATTTCCCTGACGCCAAAGATTATTTGATGCGATTTGGAGTAGACTGGTAACCTATCGAATAAAAATCTCTCTCTCTCTCTCTCTCTCTCTCTCTCTCTCTCTCTCTCTCTCTCTCTCTCTCTCCTCTCTCTCTCTCTCTCTCTCTCTCTCTCTCCCTCTCTCTCTCTCTCTCTCTCTCTCTCTCTCTCTCTCTCTCTCTCTCTCTCTCTCTCTCTCTCTCTCTCTCTCTCTCTCCCTCTCTCTCTCTCTCTCTCTCTCTCTCTCTCTCTCTCTCTCTCTCTCTCTCTCTCTCTCTCTCTCTCTCTCTCTCTCTCTCATATATTCCATTATATATTGATGCCCAAGGGAATCAATTAGACGGTATATCACACAATCACACAGTACAGAGTAGCATGGGGAGCTTCTACTGTGCCTGCGAAATTCATCATGGTTGAACCCGCGACGGAATCTCGCCTTCTGCTTTGTGTGTTTTGGAATGATTCAGATTTTTGGGGTACTTTAAGTTTAAGGGACCGATTCAGGCAAATGATCATGATCTGATTAAATTTACCCTGAAAATTGAAAATTACATTCAGATGCATCAGTATTCTTGTGGAATAAAGGAAATTAGAGACGTATCAAAGAGAAGTTGGAGAGAAATATTTGGAAATCACACTGCAGGGGTGACAGCATGGAAGTAATAGCATGAATTTCTGGAAGCTATTCGGAATCTCCAGATTCTACTAATCGCAAAGAGGAATATATATTATAAAGGGAAGACGGCAGAACGTTGGCTAACAAGAGAAGTTAAGGTCAGCATAAAAGCCAATATTAGGGCACATATTGCAACGAAAAAAATAATGTGTACTTAGATGATGAGAAGCCTTAAGAAGATGCAACTGGGCCTGTGTGAACACAGGATAATTGGGGATGCTGATGGGCCTGCACAGTGCACACTTAAAAGTTATTTATGCCTACGAGCAGGGCTTAGGATACTTAGTGAAACTCACGAGGGGAAAGGTGTTAAGAGGCCAGTGCAGAGGGTTTTTTTGGCAATTCCTCAACAAATTTTGATTAGGTTGAGGTGGATGTCCTAACAGAGCAAAGATACAGTCTTCGTATCTATATCACCAAGTCTGCCTTTTTTGCCTTAGGAAGGAAGGAGGGAGTACAGGAACGCAGCATTGATAGGTTAATCGCTATTTAGGTATAGGTTCAGTATTAAGTATTCAGTTCAATGTTAAGTATCAGTATTGTATTCCTCAATAACGTGGTCCTGCTGCGTGCCAGGGTGCAGAAATTCTTAAATGAGAGCTGGGAAACCCAGAAGTTGTTGTCTATCTACAGTGGGTATTAATAAAATGCTATGACGTGTGACGAGGTATGAATAGGTAGTTCAGGGATTCAGGTGCGACGTTAAGAGCAGAATCTCAGGTATTGTGATCTCAGTATTACTACACGTGGACGTGATAGAGAGGCCAGAACTTTGGAAAAAATAAAGTTTAATCCGTGGCTCAGAATTTGGTAATGGTCGGGCGACATAAGATATTAAGATTATTAGCCTTTCTTCTCTGAACGTTTTTACAGTTTCAAGAGGGGAGGTTTGCACCTGATCTGTAGCGGGATAATATCATCGACGTATATTTTCTTAATGCTGCACGGTGTTGTTTAATCTAGAGCTGCAGGGCGATAGGCAGCATAGTGTAAGAATATTTGTAGCAGACAGTCTGGAAAGAGAAGTTGCTAAGTCCTTTAAAACGTTAGGAATCAAAAGGCTGAATATTGTTTTACTTCAAAGCAAGAAATAGTGCAGAGATGGTAGACAATAGTTCTTGAAAAAGAGTTAACTGGGTTAAAAAGTGAGACAATGTGCAGAGCGAAGAGGCCGCTGAGAGGGTGAACTAGGTAAGGTGCAGTGTAATGTAGGTGCAAAATCGAAAAGTGTGAATGCATGTCTGAAGTCGCTGGACTGAAATGCGTGCGTTATATAGAATAACGTAGATGAACTTGCAGCAATGTTGCGGATCGGAAGGTATGATATACTAGGAATCACTGAATAGTGACAGAAAGATAGTAACTGTGAAATTAATGCCTATGGAGACACATTACTTTGAAACATCGGGCAAGAAGCTACATGGGTGAGGCGTTTTTTGTTGGCAGAACGTATAATTAAATTACTAGATAGTGGTAACAAAGGTTCCATCTTTATTAAATCATTAAATCATTGCGGATACAGCTGAGAAACTGCAGGGGTAAACAAACGCAGACAAAAGGTGAATACATACCCCTAAACTTTTGTAAGACTTTGGCCTACAAATTACGATATGACACAGAAAATGCATGTCAATGGGCATTGCAGCAATACTTATGGGATAGATCAATGTGACGATAGAATCGGAAAAAGAGATTGCTGCGAAATTAAGATGAATTTTCAAGTTACCAACAAGATGGGTTTTATTTCAGAGCAACTTGTGGTTGAGCCCACGACAGGATCAGGTTTTCTGAATTGGCTGCAGTGCAACGAACCTGAATTGATTGGAGACTTAAAGGTAAAATTACTCTTCGGGGCAATTGTTCATATTTTTATTGTGATTACCTTGAAATTTGAGATAAAGATCCTCAAGCCAGATGGTTGATTTTTTTCTTTTCTTTATTTTTCCAGAGCATTAAAGGGAATTATAAAGGTATAAGGGCGAAATTGGCCGTAAATTATAAAGACGTAAGGAGGGAATTAGCAAAAATTGTCGGAAAATAACATTGGTGTGACTGACGACAGAGCAGCAATGGCAGTAATTTCCCGCAACGATCAGGAGTTAATAGGATATACACGTACCAATGAGAAAGACGTATTCTGCTGAGAAGATGACATTACCGTGTGTAAAAAAGATAAATCTAAGTTAATGTGAATGTATACCCGAATAATATAATACAGCAAAAAGCTGTTCTGACCGTAGAGGATTGGATAGTCTGTTGTATTTTAAACTAAAAAGCAACCAAATCGTTATCAATAAGGAGACGAAGTAATGCGAATATAAGTTGTGCAATAATATTTTAAAAACTGCATTTTCTTCAAAAGCGCGAGTGGATTTCATAAGCTGATTATCGAAGTGATTCAGAATAGAATTCACGGCGTCATTTAAAAATAAAATAAACACATAGCATTTCGAAACTGCCCTGAATTGACTGGGATTTGGAGAGGGGGTGTTGAGCATAAAGTTTCTCTCTATGCTGATGACTTATTACTCTTTCTCTCAAATCCTTCTACATCCTTACCTCGAATGTTTTCACTTCTTGTCCAGTTTAGCCAGATCTCTGGCTATAAACTTAACTTACATAAGAGTGAACTTCTCTCAATTAATAAAGAAGCACAAGAACTAACATTTCATGATCTCCCTTTTAAAGTAGTCCATAATCAATTTACTTATCTTGGAATTACAGTCACAAGGAAGTTTAAAGATCTCTTTCGTGAAAACTTTGCCAACCTTTCATATGCTATAAATCAGAGTCTGGTACAATGGTCACCTCTATCTATGTCTTTGGTAGCTCGTATTAATGTTGTTAAAATGTATGTTCTCCCCAGATTTTTATACCTATTTCAATCAATCCCAATTTTTATTCCTAAATCTTTTTTTGATTCCTTAGACTCTATTATTTTGTCATATCTGTGGCAGAATAAGCGCTCTAGAATTAATAAAATCCATCTCCAAAAATCTAAAAAAGAGGGTGGCATGGCTTTACCTAACATTCGTTTATATTATTGGGCAGCTTATATACATTGTGCTACCTTCTGGTCTTTCTTCCATGGCCAACCCGAGTGCCCTAACTGGGTGGTGATGGAACTGAGCTCCACCAAAGAATTATCTATCTCTGCAGTTCTTGGCTCTGCACTCCCCAGTAGTCTGCCCAGATCAATAGCTAATCCTCTTGTTAGACACACTTTGCGTATATGGGCTCAGATCAGAAATGCTATGGTTTCCAGGGTTTTTCCGTTTCCAGCCCGATTGCTCACAATCACCTTTTTTTTACCTACTACGTACGATTCAGCATTCCAGGTTTGGTATGGGAAGGGCATTGGACATTTTGAAGATCTTTTCATTGATAATCGCTTCGCTTCTTTTCAGCAGCTCTCTGTCAAGTTCAATCTGCCCAATGCTCATTTTTTCAGATATCTTCAAATCCGACACTTCATTGCTCCTTTAATTCATAACTTCCCTGAAATGCCTGCGAAAATGCTATGGACCTATTTCTTTCCATGAATCCACTAGGTAAAGTCTTAATATCAATCATCCGAGATAAACTAGCGGCCTTACGACGGGCCCCCATGGATAAAATCAAAATGGCCTGGGAGCAGGATTTAAATATCTCCTTATCTGAGGAGAGCTGGGATTCAGTTCTCAAATCGGTTAACTCAACCTCTCTTTGTGCTCGCCACTGCCGTTTACAGTTTAAGGTTGTTCATAGAGCCCATATGTCTAAATCTAAACTATCTCGATTCTACCCTAACGTTAGTCCGCTCTGTGATAAATACAAGAGGGGCGTGGCCTCTCTCATCCGTATGTCCTAGTTCTGTCCTAGCTTGGAGAAATTCTGGAAAGATGTCTTCACTACGTTATTGTGTATTCTGAATCAGCACCAAGAACAAAACCCCTTAATTGCTCTGTTCGGTTATTGGGGCGAGACAGATTCATGTCTGGGTCCGACCAAATGCCGAATATTATCCTTTGCCTCTCTTCTGGCTAGACTCATGCTCAATGGCTTAACGACATCATGGTCTATTAGGACCTCGAAAAAAATTCATTATTCAGTTCTCAATTCGGAACTAAAGTTCCATAAGGTCTGGGGACATTTTATCGAGTACTTTCATAACCTTCCTCTTGACTAGGGTTTTTTTTTTCCTCTTCAGTCCCTTGCTTTCAGCTCCTTTTTATTTCTGGTAGAAGGCATTATTATCCTCTGTTGCTGAGTGTGTTCACAGTCTGGGAGCTTGGCCTTCCGGACTTATACTCTCTATATTGTGTTGTAGTTGGTCTGGAGTTGTTGTTGTTTTTTCTTGTGTTGTGGGGCTTGGGGAGGACACTAAGCTTACTTGTCTTTAATTTAGGTGTTTTTATTTTTGCTAAATTCTCTTCCTTTGTAACATATTGTTAATGTATGCTTAATTTTGCACTGTTTTAATGTTCCTCATTGGGATTTGAGGTTTTGATTTGAGGTTTTTAATTTGAAAAATGTTTTGGAAAACTAATTAAAAAAAATTAAAAATAAAAAAACAGAATAATTTTAATTTATTTTACGTCAGGAAGGCCACAGGAGCTTCAACGGTATGATACCTATATAGTATGTTTAGAGATTTTTTCGGGGAATTCTGGTGAGTATGTGTAAGGAGCGATATTCTTTTGTTAGAGTTACTGCAATGGATCACCGAATCGTTTCCAGAACTGACCTACAAACTAGAAATGACATTATGTGTTGTCACTCACATGAGGTTTCCGGAATGATGAACTAAATAAAATATTTCGGAATCTGTAATTGACTGGAGGCTGGATACGCTGAATAGTATTCTTCAGATGTTGTCCAGAAGTAAGGGGAGATTCTTCACATTAAATCGACGCCGATGATAACGACAAAGTTAATCATCTACTCTAAAGAGATTTGATACTTTGTACATCTACCTCTATGGAAGTGGAAAAGGGAACTATCAAAAAGCACAACATAGAGATTTGTCGAAATCCAAATCTCAAGGAAGTACTTGACACGGGATCTAACCGAAAAGTGGTATATTTTATGAAGCTACTTATTGATTAGATACTTGATTTCGCTCCCGTCCCAACACATCTCTCACTCCACAGCGGCTTGCAGTCGTCAAAGTGAGAAAGTTAGCATGATTATATTTTAAACGAAAACGTAATTTGGCTAGCATTGTGACGCGTGTTTAGAGTGCAACATATGAATATAGAGGCAGATTCTGAAGTCATTGGTTAGGAATGGATATGGCCGGCATTCCCCCACTGATGGTTGTCTGATGGAAGCAACGTATACATGCACATAATGCACAGCTGTTTCCTTCAGTTACATTGTCAACGTGTGTTCGTTGCGGACTCTGAAAAATTGGATTCATGTGTCAGAAAACCGGTACAATGTGGAGTGAGAAAGAATTGAAAATAATGATTATTTACTCATTGATTAAGTTGATTTATAAAGCAGTTAGATTCAGTATATGAAGGAAGTTCAGAATGGTTGTTTAATACAGCATATGGTTTCAGCAGAGGGAAATGATTTTGGACGAAACCTCACATTAAATTCGATGGTATCATTTCAGTGAGAAAATATTTTAGATCACGCAGTTTTAATCTTATGTTCCATTTCTTCAGTCATGGCAGTAACACACCATGTAGTTGAAAGACATCCCTTTCACGCGAAATTTTTCATGGAAATATTGGCGCTTATTGGAATTTTTGCACTTAATTCCTTTCCTCTCCACAAATAATCTGCATCTGTCTTCAATTTCTGTGGCCGGAGTCCAACATTTGACTTTAATGAAATAACTGAAAGGAAACACCTGTGTGTCTCATGCAACGAAAAACAAACTGTTTCCTGTCGGTAGATAAGAGTCAGAATGTACTTGACTATGAATAGAACAATATGAGATCAAGACCTTCCTGGCAACATGTTTCACATACTGTCAAAAAACGGTCTGATTTATTAGGCGATGCAGTATTCAGATGATATCCTAAATTGGGTTTATCTTTCACAGATTAACAGGGAGAGCTGGAAAAGTCTGGGATTCAGTCATGAGACATTAACTTTTCTAACTTCTGATGAAAGTCTCTGGTTCTCACAATAACTCGCAACTCGCAAACGGATCCTGCGGCAATATGGTGAATTAATATCCTTGAAAATAATTCTCTGAATGCAGTGTCATTTTTTTAACTGTCGGGCAGAATTCAACAGGTTGCATCGCTTCAGCGACCATTTCCAAACAAGAAAATATGGGAATATCGATTAACAGAGTAACATGGAGTAAAAAGTATTGAACTCAGGTGTCTCTGCCGTCGCTTCATCACCCCGATAAAACTTTCAGTATTGTGCTCATACGTGGAAGTAGTTACAGAATCACCCCCACTCGCATGTTAAACCCTGGATAGAATAAAACATACTTTTGCTCCAAAATGTGTGTTCATTTGTCCATTTGAATGCCATTCTGGGAATATGCATTCCTGTCAGATGGAAGTCAGTGACAGTAGTGATGGAACCGAAAGGGACCACCGGTACTGCACCCACCCTTAATCACGTCAGAGGAATCAGAAACATTGATTCTTAACATGAAAATTCAACAACATCATCCCATGCAATGTATCGGTAATGGCTCTGACTGAAATCAATGTCAAAATCATTTGACCATGCCCAAGAAAAGTCGTAAGGCCAACAAATATCATTTTTCAAGCACACTGAAATTCCAAAAGTCTCCATTTAAATACAACTAACTAACTGAGAACACGATCCATTCAGGTTGAGATTATTACATTGTGATCACCATAAGTGTGATCACATTGGATCACCTAAACCTGCCTTCAATAACGTCTCGAACATCATTTTTATGCAACGTCTACAGTGTAAAACTACACAGTCTGTCGCCGTGAAGTATACCTACGTTTAGAGATAGAAAAGTTTTTTTTATATAATCACTTCAAACGGTCTCAGAGAGCTACAAAGTAAACCACATTTCAGATATTTTGTTTTCTCAGTTCATGTATCTGATCAAGGATAACAACGTGGAGAATAGGGATTTTAGTGCTCAGATTATTATTGTGAAGTAAATAAGAAGGTAATTTTGGGTACTTGAAGAGGAATGAACTCGATGTATCCAGACACTTTTCCTGGAGAAGGTATTGACATAATTAATATGTAGATGAATTAAGAATATTTGCAACGTTTTTCCTGATGTCATTGTGCCTGTTGTAGTTTGTGCAGGCAGAACATGCGTTGCTAACGGCAGATTACTTTTTATAAAGGCGCCGACGGTAATTGAGGAAGGTAGAGTTATGAATGTTGTCTGGAAGAAGTTTAGTCAAGCATTCGCCATGTGCATTCAGGAGACCTCATCGGCAAATTAAGATGCAAGAAATAAAAGCTTAGTTGGCCGTTTTGCATCCATAACTGGCTTGTCCAGGAAAGAGAGAGATGACGGTCGAACGGTATTATTTTAGGAGGAGTTATGTTATTAATATTGTTGTGCAGCGATGCGTGCTGAGATGTCTGTAAATACTGATATCGATAAGCGATGAATATTAACATATTAATGGAGGCGTTAGCATGCTTACTGAAGGTACGAAATTTACTTTTGTTGTTCAAAGCATTGACAATTTGTCAAAAACACAGTGGAATATTACACTGTTGCAGATGTGGTTGGTAAAATGGAAATACGTCTTTAGCCCTGCTAATTGTATTGTACTGCAGCTTGGTGAGTCAAACGTAAGGATAAAATAGACTGCTAAATTTACTATCCTGAAGAGTTCAGATTAGCAGAAGGATCTTGCCGTGCAGGAACATAGCTCCCTAAATGTAGCTACGCAAGTTGGAAGGGTGATTAAGAAGACATGTGGCATACATGCATTCATTACCCGCGGCATATTGTTCAGTAGTCAGGAAACTATGGGTAGGTTCTAGCTCGGAATGTTTGGAATATTGCATTATGTTCTGTTCACCTCATTATGAGAAGTATGTTGAGTATTTGGAAAGGTGCAGAAGGGCAAAGGGTTTTTGAAGGACGCTGCTGTACTTGAGGGCAGATGTTATAATGAAAAGGTTTCGAATGGCTTTAGTTATTTTCCCTGGGTGCTTGATGTTATGGAGATGTACAGCGCTTTATGATATCACGGAATGATTAGATAAAATCAGCCGACATTTACTTCTCCTCATTTTTAAAATATCTTATACGAGAGGGCATTGAATCTGCGACACGTTAACAAAGAAAGCGATTTGAGGGACGAGTATATCAATTTATTTATCCATTCTCTATCTACATATCTAACTATCTATCTATCTATTTATTAACTTAGTTTTGTGTGTTCATTTACTTCTTTATAGTTTATTTATCCGATTGGTTATTTAAATACTTGCATATGGACAATAACAACATTGTTCGTGCCCGTAGCAGTTGTTTAACTGAACGCGTTGCTGCCTTACAAGAACGATTCTATGACCATTGTACCCAGAGTATACATATTGTTGCAGAACGCGTACGGTAAGCTCTGCCATACTCTGCTCAAGATCTACAATTCAGGCGGAAATGTATATATTTTAATATTACTTCTGTATATATATATACTGTATATATATTTACACAGACACAAACACAAACATAATTGAGTATAACCATAAATGAGAGAAATGACAGCTAAACCAATAAGAGAGCGTATATGCAGACAGCGAGAAATACATAAATACTCCCGCGATCAGTAATCGGTATGTTACATTTCCCTAAAAATCTGAGAAAATTAGCCCGAAAGGTCTTGAATAATACCTTTTTAAATACCCTGCAGCTGGCAGAACAATATCTGAAATGTGAATCATTACTGCTACATTGTTTGAATATTTGCATTTTTCCCTCTCTGAATACGCTATGCATACGGGGGAAAATTTGGTTCCATTCCTGTTGCTCCCGATTGTAACCTGGGACTAGTATTTCTGAGAGTATTTATATTACCCTCAACGGGAGTCCATCTGCAATCACTATAGATTTCAGCACATTAAATAAGCTGATTAGCAATTTTCGACACGTGAGCAGAAAGTTATATGTTTGCTAGGGTTTTTTTCATAACTACTTATGCAACATGGTTTCAGACTTCACGGGTATTAACATCAATCTTGGCAAACATCACAATTTATCACAAGCAACCGCCTGAATTGCATATAACATTTTAGTTCTGCTGTTTCCTCAGATCAGCGCAATCTTGAACCATCATACAATGTCCGACATGTTTTCGTAATTCGGAAGCAGCAAACACTGAGCGTATATGCAGCGAACGTTCATAAGCAGGCGGAATCATATGAGAAAATATGGGATGTCACAAAGACGATAACCTCGCACAATAAAAATAATTGAACAATATATTCCTGGTTCTTATCTTACATACAGATTTCGTGTCCCCGTTTCATTTAAATTAAGCCTAACTTAACCTGAAATTATGGCATAGCAGCGCACCAGTGTGTGCAACCTTCAATATACAACAATACGATGGAAGCGCACAAGTTAGCACAACTCATCACAGCACAAGATCTAAGTTAGACATAAAATTCTAAAGTCAGGATGCAATTTTGCTAGTTTACAAAACTCTGCTTAGGAGCTTCTGGAATGTTGTATAATTTTCTGGTCACCACAATGTGGGAAATGCATCGGGGATTTGGGGAGGTGCGCAAGTTTTCGCAAGGATGCTCCCTAGATTTGAGGGCAAGTCATACAACGTGAGGTTCTCTGCATTTCCATAATTCTCCCTGGAGTGGCGCATGACACGGGGAGATGTACAGAACTTTAAAAAAATTATGCGAGGATTAGAAAAAACCTCGAAGAATACTTTATCATTGGTTGTACTCTGTTTTTAATTTCTCAAATTTTATATCTAATATGAGAGGATATACATTTAATATGGGACTGGGCAATTATTTATTCTAAAATTCCACATGGATTCGTGAGTACATTGCCCAAAATTCACTGATTGTATTGATGGTAGATGCTTTCTAAGAGAGCATTAAGACGATGAATAGCAAATCCAGTTCCTACAGGTTCTGCCCAGGAACGCATGTTGATCGTGGGAATGCATTAAAGATCGACGACAACACCTCCATAGACACTGCTCAGATCAACAATTCAGAGCACGATTTATTTTATATGATATTAATGATTCATATTTTCTGTTCTTTCTCTGTATAGTACCAGTCCTGCGATAAACGAAGAAGAAGAAGAAGAAGAAGAAGAAGAAGAAGAAAGAAGAAGAAGAAGAAGAAGAAGAAGAAGAAGAAGAAGAAGAAGAAGAAGAAGAAGAAGAAGAAGAAGAAGAAGAAAAAGAAGAAGAAGAAGAAGAAGAAGAAGAAGAAGAAGAAGAAGAAGAAGAAGAAGAAGAAGAAGAAAAAGAAGAAGAAGAAGTACAACAACAACAACAACAACAACAACAACAACAACGACGACGACAATTAGGGCGATAACTGGACATATACAGAGAGCGAGTGATTTCTGCAATTGAACGGAATCCTTAGTCGTTATCCTCCGATTTCCTGCGATTACGGGGAAAAAAAAGTATTCAGCAGAATATACCTATGATAATATCCTACAGCTGACAGAAGGGTAGCTAACAGACTAACCATTACTGCTGTATCGATTAAACATTTGCATCAATCTGTCTCAAAATATGTTATGCGTCGATGGGGACAAATACGTTCCGTTTCTGTCCTTCTGCATTCTAATCTGGGACATGCATTTCTGAGATTATTTATATCAACGCCTCCCACGAGTACATATGTGGGCATAACAAATGTAATCAGATTAAAATCATGATAATCAATTTTCCACAAGTAAACAGTAAGTTATTTTTTGAATGATAATCGTTAGCTTATGCAACATTCGCTTAGGTTTATTGGGCATTCGCATCATTCTTTACAAACAATGCAATATATCACTTGCAAGCAACTGGATGATAGATGAGATATTTGAACTGCAGATTCCGCAGGAAAAGTGCAGACATGAGCTATTCTGCATTGCCGAAAATGTGTTCATAATACGTGAAAGGCGCATACAAACCATATGCACAACAAGCGCCTGGAGACAGGAATGGTACAGATATTGAAATAAATTATATACGCATGAATAAAGTTGCATGCCAAAATGAAGATAACTAGACAAAAGTTTCAGCGATATAATGGTGGTACTTTTCATATTCTATCGTACCGAATTCGTGTCCCGGTTTAATTAAACTAAAGACTGGCATATCATGCTACTATGGCAAAGTAGCACACCAGCTTTCTCAGCGTTCAGCAGTATGCAATGACATGGCAACACCGACGTTATCATAACCCATTAAAACGCTATTTCTATGTTTGTGGGTCCATTCCCGCTTATGATGTTGTAGCTTCTTCACGTGGCCAATTAGTTATCGTCGGGAATGCCGATGTTTTTTTTTCACATTCCAAAGAATGACACGAAAAGCATGCTATGTTGACTCTGGAAATTATGGGACCCTTCCGACTGCTCCAACAAGTAAAAACATATGGTTGTAAAACAATGGTGCGGAAGAAGTTCATGCCCCTCATCGACTCTTCTCCTCAATTATGTCATGGCTGGTTTATTCGCACTTACATCCCCATTCCCCAGTCTTTGTTTTTTCCAACACAAACATTTGCTTCCTTAGTAATCAAGAACATATCAATCACCACTTAAATGTGTTGTGTCACATGGCTTCTGCAGCCTTTCTTTTGCACTGTATTGCACAGAATCACCTCCGTTTAGCTGAGGATTTTCAACTCCTTTCTAGTTGACGGGACGTCGCTCCGTTCTGAGACACTTTAGCAGCAGCCAAATGTATAAGTCTGGTCCGCAGATTGAGATTCTACACTGGAGAAAGGCCAGCTGAGATGGTATCTCAAAGGATCAGTCAAGTCAAAATTGAGACAGGCTGTTGACAGGCAAATGTGTACTTGTAAACGCCAGGGCTACAAAACTGACGTTTTGAGGTAGCCATGCTTCTAAGATAATTTTAGAATATAAAGTAAAGATACCAAGTGCAGGGAACTTTGAATTAAAAAAAAAATGAGTATCTGACTAACAAACATGCTGAATGTCAACATGCCGATGCTCAGTTTAGCAGCTGTGATGTTATGTGAAAGTTAGATAAAAACACTTGTGAGGCATAATCTAGACTACTGTCTGAAATAATGTTCACCTATCTGCCGAAGGAAAAAAAAAAACTTTGCAATTAAAGCTTAAAGCGTGTAAAGCATAATTCTAAGGGCATGCCACATCTGGAGATTGCCAGATATAAGGAATGACTAAATATTTCAGAACTTTGTACCTTGGTACGTATAAAAAAGAAACATAGAGATTTCATAGAGGGACATAGATTTATGAGGTGTGTACAAAGGGCAAATGCAATATTTTTCCCACTGAGTTTACATGAGCCTAAAGGTAATGTCGAAAAGCGTAAATGGAACATCAGGAAAATCCTCTTCACTCCTAGCTTCGTGGGAATGTTGACCGACTTGCCAGCACAACTGGTGCATGCGAGCTCTATTTCAAAGTTTAATCAACGCTTAGACAGGTACGTGAATTGGTGTGGAATGCAGGCAATTGCCCAACAGCAGGGCGATTAAAGTAGGCCGTTTAAATAATCTAAACATTGACCAAATTGTCTAAAATGCCGGTTTCTGTGCTGCACTGTTCTATAATTGCATGGCCTATGTCCGACTATCGTATTCATATTAACCCATTTATCCGTGCATTGCTTTCGGTACGATGCTTATACACTTTAGGCTGTCTCGCTTCATGTAATATATCGAGAGACAGTCTTCATTTTCATTAAACTGTACACCGATTGACTACATTATATGGAATTTGAGTTCGCTACGTTTTACTATGACTGAACGTCCAAAGATGTTCTGATTGATTTCCTTTATTTCTATTTATAATTGACTTTTAGCAATCATTTTCGTGCCCAATACCTTCAACAATGAAACGTAGCCCTTTTTCGTGTATCATTTTCCCCTTCTTTTGGTTTCCAGATTGGTGTTGGAAATCAAATATCTAAATAAACTAAGGCTAATATATGTACATCTATTATTAGATTCAATTCCCTTTTATCCAAGTTCGTTCACTGTTTTCTAATTACATTCTATTTTTCGATGAAGTGCAAGTGATGTTTTATTTATTTATCTTTTGACCTGTTTTAATTACATGATTCATGTTCTGTTTGTTTCAGACATTTGCTGCAGTAACGGATTCAGATTATTCTGTTGAATGAAGCATTATTGTTTCAGAAATGGCAGAGGCTCCTTCGACCACACTTCCCACACGTATTGCCTGCTGATCAGTGCAGGGGTTCGTAATTTAGAATGAATTTAGTGATCTATGTTCATAGAGACTCATTTGGCCTTCCCTTTATTTCATATGTGATCGTGTGTAATTACCTATGTAAGGGTAATTGGTAGATGCTAGAGTCTACCCCAATGGCTACCCCCTTAACACTCAGTTCTCCGGTTTGAGTACACTTGAATGAGACTGCCTAATCAGGGGAAGCAGCATTGGCTGCGTCTCTGGCAAAGATGTTGGCACTATAGCTCAGAAGGTTAGGGAAAGGAAGAGGATGGCAGAAGTGATAGAAGACTCGATGGTTTCGCTTCAGACAGGCGATTTTGTGGGCGATGGAAATAAACACGAATGGTTGTTTGCCTCCCAGGTGCCCGGGTCCGAGATGCTTCTGATCGCATCCACGATGTTCTGAAGTGGGAAGAACATCCAGAGGTCGTTGTACACATTGGTGTCAATGACAAATGAAGGAAAAAGGAGGAGGATCTGAAAGCGGACTACAGGGTGTTCGGAAAGAAGTTGAGAAGCAGAAACTCAAAACTAATAAGTTCGGGTTGAATGCCTGTGGGACATGATAGTGACCACAGGAATAGAATGAGGTGGAGGATTAAAACATGACTTTCGCATTAGAACAAAGAGCAGGGCTTCAGAGTTATGAATCTGTGGGATGTCTTTTGGGGCAGGTGTGATATGCCTCAAGAAGACGGGTTGCACTTGAATCCTAAGGGGACGGATGTAATGGGGGGAGGTTTGCTGTGGCTATTGGGGAGTGTTTAAAATGGAATTACTGGGGAGTAGGGACAGAATTGAAGTAACGGAGAATGAGGCAATTGGCTTTCAAATTCAGAAAGCTTTGAAACAGTAAAAGCGGTAGAATAGGCAGGAGATAGAGAAGGCATGGCGCTCAGACCGATTGTTTGAAACGTGTATACTTTATTGCAAGGGATATTTTGAAGAAAATGGATGACCATAGAGCGTCGATCAATACTTGGAGATATGCTGATGTGGCGTTAACAGAAAATGGAATAGCTCAGGGGTACGAATGGTTCCTTCAATTGCTAGGATTTTGATATTTTAGAAACCACAGGGAGGGACGAATAAAGGTGAGGTATGGCACTGTTGATCAAGCGTAGTATCATGGCTGTAAAAAAGGAGGAAATCATGGAGCGATTATCTTTGTTGGAAGTTAGGAGCAGGAAGAGGTCAATAACCTTACTGTGAGTGTTTTATAGACTACCCAATCGCAGCAGGGACATTGAAGAGCAGATAGAAAGACATGTTCAGGGAAGGTGTGATAACAAACAGAGTTGTTGTGGGGGCAGATTTTACTTTTCCAAATATCGATTGGCATCTCCTTCGAGCGAAAGGTTTAGATGGAGTACACTTTATTACTTGTATTCAGGAAGGGGTTTTTTAAATAAAATATGCGTTTAAGCTTGCAGGAGGGGAGACTGTACTTGATATGGATCTTCGGAAATGAAACTGGTCAGGTGTCAGATCACTCAGCGGGAGAACAATTGCAGATAGTGATCAGTATTCTATCTCCTTTACCACAGCTACGAACAGATAGATTAGGAAACAGCTTATTTGGTGTAAAGGAAAATATGAGGATAGGCAGGAACATGTAAGCATAAAATTGAAACAAATATACTGACGGAAACGGACGGATGACATGTGGCAAATGATCAGGGGATATCTGAGTGTTTTTCTTCATTGATGTGTTTGAATGAGACAGGGAAAGAGTGGTAGGGTACAGGAACCGTGGTCTACAATGTATGTTATAAATCCGGACAAGAAGAAGCGAACAGCTTATGAAAGGTTCACAAAAAAAGCAAAAAAAACTAGAGTGATACAGGTATAGAAGATTGCAACGCTCGAATGAAGGAGTTTAACAATAAAAATAGGAGAGCCAGAAACGATCATGACAAGGCCTTAGCGTACAGGATTTAGGAAAACCCCAAGGTATTATACAAGTATAGGACGAGCAATAGGATACGACGTCAGAGTGTAGGAACAATCAAGTGTGATAGTGGAAAAGTATGTATGGAACCAGAGGAAATAGCAAACGTACTTATTGAAATTTCTGCTTCAGTGTTAACTACAGAAAAAAATAATGCGGGCGATTGTACAGATGAGTTATAGCGTACTGAAAAGCTTGTGCATGTAGATATTAAGGAAGCTGAGATTTTGCAAAGCCTCATGTTGCATAAGTAGCTGGGACCGGACGAGATGTACCTCAGGCAACAGTAGGAAACAGAGGAGCAGATTGCTGAGACGCGGGCGATAACCTTTGCGTCATGAATTAGGATGGTGGAGTTTACGATGGATTGGAATGTTGCGGATGTTGCCCCCTGATTCAGCAATTGGAGTACTCTCAGCCCAGGAAATTACAGACTAGTGAGTCTGACTTCGGTGTTTTCACATTGATGGAGAAAAGCTCGATTGGTCTTCTGTACGAACATTTGCAGAAGCATAATATTGTTAGGAAGAATGTGTAGGGCTTTTTCCAAGGCATGTCGACGGTTATGATCCTGATTTAATCTTCTGAGAATGTTTCTAAACACATTGATGAATGTAGAATCGTTGATGTCGTGTATATTGATTTCGGTAAGGCATTTAATAAAGTTCACCATGCAAGCCTTATAGAAAAAGTAAGGGGGCATTGGTTAAAAAAAGAATATTTTTTGTGGATCCGAACCTGGCTTGCCAACAGAAGACAACCGGTTTTTGTAGACTGGCCATAATCTGCAATGAGGACGGTGACCAGTGGCGTGCCTCAGGGATCTGTTCTTAGGCCACTACTCTTCTCTATTTTTTGAATGAACCGTATGAACAAGTGGAGAGTGGGTTAGTAAATCTGTTGATGACCCTTAGATTGGGCTTGTTGTAGGTAGTGTAAAGTGTTGTCAGCATTTATAGCGGGGCATTGACAGGATGCTCAACTGTGCTGAGAAGTGTCAGATGAACTTCAGCCCAGTTAAGTGTGAGGTGTTTCATTTTAGTTGGTGAGATATTAGACCAGAATACAGCATTAATTGTAAAACTCACGGCAGTGTGGGAAATCAGAGGGGTTAGGAGGTCTATCTCTATAGGACACTCAAAGCTGTTGCGCAGGTAGACTCTGACGTTAGAAGTCATACAGTGAATTGACCTCAATCAATCGTGGGATTGAGATTAGGAGCCGAGAGGTAATGTTGTAGCTACATAAAGCTGCTGGTCAGACCCAATTGAGGGACTGTGCTCCGTTCCAGTAACCATACTGTAGGATGGATATGGAAACAATCTAAAGGGTACAGAGGACTTTTGCAAGAATGCTACCCGGATTGGGGAGCATGTCTTATGAGAATAGTTTGAACGAAGTCGGACTTTTCCCATTGGAAGAATCGAGGATTTGACCAGATAAATGTGTACAAGATGACGAGAGGCATTGATCGTTTTGGATTATTAGAGGCTCTTTTACAGGATTGAGATGGCTTGCTCGACAGGGCATAGTTGCAAGGTTCTGGGACTTTTGTACGAAGGAGATGACAAGAGTATATTTTCTTTTCGATAGACTCTAGTGGGTGGCGTGGAATGGGCTGACCGTGACGGTATTTAAAGCGGTTACCGGAGGGTCTTTGAAAAAAACACCTTGATAGGAACATGGAGCTCAGAAAAATAGAGGGCTGTGGGTAATTGGGGGTAAATACTAAGGGTAGAAGAAGTTCGCCGTAGCTTTGTGGTCCGAAGTGCCTGTATTGTGCTGTAGGGCTTTTGTGTTTCTATGCTTACACGTGACCCAATGCACTGTAAAATGTGTATAAGGACAGAAAGGATGCATTGTCTCGTCCTTTATAAAGTGATTGCTGAAGAGTCCAAACTACCAGCGTCGGACTTTTCTGCATTGTGTTGAAGGCGACTATTAATGAGTGCAGTGTCGCAATACATTGATTACAGAGTTTGCGGAACGGTTTTTCCTGTGTTGCATACTCAGTACTGTCCTCGTTCATATTATTCGAGGCCCTGTACACGCATTAGCACTTGAGGAATGGTTCTGCTGAATACCGATTCTTATCCATGCTCATAACCTGTAAATTATGGAATAGATTCACCTGACAATATTACTTATGGACACAGAATCAAAATGTTCTTGATTAGACTAGATTTAACAACTTATCTTACAATTGCTCTAGCTGTGTTACAGTCGCACTGTTATTACGTCTACGTCTATGTATTCGCATCTAGCCCTCTTTGTCGCACGCCAGCATTGATCTCGATATGCATGGTGCTCCATAAGTGTCTCCGTTATTATGGGCACGTGTGTCTTTCCCCAATCTCGATCTCATCTCCTTGATTATGCCTCGATTCCTGTGTTTAGATTCCCATTTGTTGCTTCTTCAGTTAATTACAGCACAACTGGTTTCCACCAGAGACTGCACTGTAGAACACTGGCTTCACAACCATGGGTCGCCAGTTCATTGGCCGATTCATGCGTTTTAAGCCCGTTTCCCGATCATATAGGACCGTAAGATCTAAATTCAGCCCCAGTCTCTAGATAATCTATGAGAACCTCGCTTCTGGTTGAAGACTTCCCTGGTTATCTGTTCCACGACCACGACTGTGCAAGCGACTCTCAAATCTATCTCCTTGTCTGTGCCCTGCACTTGGATTCGCCCCCAGTCACTCCTTGTAACAGAACGAATTGGCCAGGAATGAAACCAGCGGGCCCGAAACTCCTTCAACAGGTCTCTGCCAGCCTGGGTACTCTGCTGGGCTTGCACGATCAGCTGCTTAAGATATCATGAAGAACTTCCGTGCCGTGTCCGAAAATGTAAATTAAGTCAGTGAACAGGTCGACCGAGTATCCACTCCTCTTACTCCGTCCCTTTCAGGAACCCGGTCTGACCAAGCCGCGCAGCCAGGGATGGCAACGAACTATGGGTTGCCAATACGAACACCTAGAGAGCCGCATGTACCCGAACTGGAACATCCCGCTGGGAA
The DNA here is from genome assembly GCF_030144855.1 of Hypanus sabinus. Lineage (NCBI taxonomy): Eukaryota > Metazoa > Chordata > Chondrichthyes > Myliobatiformes > Dasyatidae > Hypanus > Hypanus sabinus. The sequence goes on from NC_082731.1 coordinate 24,232,353, forward strand.
CCGATGGAAGTGCCGGGTTTTCGATATGCAATTCTTTTTGGTTTTTGAGCAGCAGCCATGTACGTACGCCAATGAGAGATAAAAGATAGCTTACATCACAGGGTTGTTCAAGGGAATGCTTTAGCATGGTCCACCGCGATTTGGGAGAACCAGACCTGCTCTTCTTTTCCCACGTTCATCTCTGAAAGTTTTGAAGATCCCATTCGCACTAAAGACACCGCCAAGTACCTCCTTACTCTCCGTCAGGGATCACGGAGTGTAGCCGAATACACTATAAGTTCTGGATAATATCGGCCGACTCGGGGTAAAATGACGAGGTACTGCAGGAAGTGATTCGACAGGGTGTCAGTGACAGGACAAGGCAAACTGCTTGGACTCTTTGGTTTCTCCCGTCACTATGCTAGATGACCGACTCAGAGAACGTCAGAGAGAGAGAAAACCGGTCGCCACACTCCTCGGGTCACCCCACACTCCATTGTACCACCTTTGACCTGCACTATCCTTTACTCCGGGCATAGCTCACTCTCCGACCGTTCTCCCTACCCTGGGGGATGGAGCAATGCAGCTGGGACGGAGCCATTTCTCTCCCACTGAGTGGCTACGGGCGACACTCCCTTCAGTACTGTAAACCCAGATGCAGCTCCACGCTACTTTGAACTATCGACAACGGTCCTTGTCTCTATCCGTCTTGGTGGATTTATGTGCCGAGGAAGAACTGCTGAATGAAGAATTAGCTTCCTGGGCCGGAATGGTTCGGGAACAGTTAAGTAACTCTCTGGAATCCCGGGCGCTGGCCGGAAAACTTCTGGCCCGGGACACTAACATTACGCAACCTCTGACGTTGATTCTGTACGGAAAATATTGAGATCGGGTACAACTAAATCGCACCATTCAAATCGAGACCCTATAGTTCTGGGATAACCCAGACTGAATCACTGTAATACCCATAAAGACTGGTCTAAAAGGCGGAGAGCCAAATGGATACCGTTTTGTCACTCCACCTGTCTTCAGTCGGCCCTCCACAGGGGAGATCTCCGAGAACTCACTAGTCGAGGAACACCCAATTTATAACCATATAACAATTACAACACGGACCCAGGACATCTCGACCCTTTTTGTCCGTGCCGAATGCTTACACTCACCTAGTCCCTCCGATCTGGCCTTAGCCTATACCTCTCCATTACTTTCCTCTCTGTATACCTATCTAATTTTACATTAAATAACAACATCGAATCTGCCTCTACCACTTCTACTGGAAACTCGTTCAACACAATAACCACTCTCAGAATAACGAAGTTTCCCCTAGTGTAACCGCTAATTTTTGCCCCTTGACTCTCTGATTTGAATCTCCCGTAATCTGAATGGAAAAAGACTATCCACGTCAACTCTCTCCCCCTCATAATTTTAAATCATCTATCAAGTTCCCCATCAACTATTTACGCTGCAAAGAATTAAGAACTAACTTAATTAAAGTTTCTCTGTAACATAGGTGCTGAAATCCAGGTAACATTCTACTTAATCTTCTCTGTACACACTTTAAATTGTTAACATCTTTCCTATAAATCGGTGACCAGAACTGTACACAACACTTCAAATTTGGCCTTATCAATGCCTTGTATAATTTTAACGTTGCATCCCAAATCCTATACTCAATAGTCTGAGTTATAAAGGCCAGCATACTAAAATATTTCTTCACGGCCCTTTCCACACGAGATTCCACTTACAGGGAACTATGCACCATTATTCCTAGATCACTGTGTTCTACTGCATTTCTCAGTGCTCTACCATTTCCCATGTATGTTCTATTTTGATTAGTCCTAACAAAATATAGCACCTCACACTTAGCAGCATTAATCTCCATCTACCATCTTTCAGACTACTCGTCTAACTGGCCTAAATCTCTCTGCAAGTTTTGAAACTCTAATTCATTATCCAATACGCCACCTATCTTTGAATCAACTGCATACTTATTAATCCAATTCACCACCCCATCACCCAAATCATTAATGGACATGACAAAACCATTGGACCCATTAGAGATCCCTGAGGCACAGCACTAGTCACCGGCCTATAACCTGACAACAGTTATCCACCACTACTCTCTGGCACCTCCCATCTTGCCACTGTTGATTCCATGATTCCATTTTAGTTCTTCAATATCAGTATCTAACGATTGAACCTTCCTAACTATCGTTTCCTGTGGAACCTTGTCAAATGCCTTACTAAAGTCCATACAGCCAACATCCACTGCTTTACCTTTGTCAACTTCCCTGTAAACTCTTTAAAAAATTCAAAACGTTTTATCAAACATGAACTTCCACGCACATATCTATTTTGACTGTTCCTAATCAGACACCGTCTACCCAGATAATTATATATAGCATCTCTAAGAACACTTTCCATTAATTTACCCACCAGTGACATCAAACTTACCTGCCTGTAATTTCTAGGTTTACTCTTAGAACACATTTTAAGCAATAGAACCACATAAGCGATACGCCAATCTTCCGGCACCATCCCCATTCCTAATGACATTTGTAATATTTGTAATAGAAGAACTTCTTCTATTTCAACACCAACTTCTTTCTAGCTCCTAGGGAATACCCGTTCAGGGCTCGGAGACCGATCCACATTTATATTCTTTAAAAGCGCCAGTACTTCCTCTTTTTTAATCATCATAGTTTCCATAACAACCCTCCTTGTTTCCCTTACATTACAAAATTCAATATCCTTCTCTTTCTTGGATACCCAAGAAAAGAATTTGTTCAAATCCACCCCCATCTCTTTCAGCTACACAAATAACTGTCCCCTCTGATTCTTTAAGTGTCATGGGCCTGACCGTGGACTACCAATTCCGGTTCCTCCGGCTGTCTCTTGTTTCGGTTGGACTTAACCATAAGCACCTGATGCTCATCCTGTGGCAGTTAATATAAGATGCCCTGTTATTGAGCGTGGTTGAGGAGCCATCTTGACAAGTCTCCTTGAGAACAAACGACTAGTGGAATGCTGGAACGGCAACTTGACATCTTCAGGCCGCTTGGGAGAGCCATAGCTTCTTGGAGCCTTGCTGTCAGTAGTCGGGGCTGTCATTGCGGTATGGATTCGGCCGTTTCCCATGCCAGCCGGGTGGCCGTCAGCCACTCCGAGCAAGGCAGGTATCCGGTTGTTTCTGTAGCAAGCCCAGATTGCTGGCCGTGTCCGCGAATTGGTGCAAACCCAATGCAGAGATGGAACTGTCTGTTGTTCTTCAGTGTTGGTCTCTTTCTGTCCTCGCCTCGTGGAGTAAGTCAGGCCGTTCTGCCGTTGCCCTGCAGGATGATCTGTCATGTCAAGTCCTGGCCTTCGTGGGAAAAGTCAGGCAGTTCTACCTTTGACCTGCGTGGGGAATCAGTCTTGCCTTGTCTTTGCCTCCGTCCAGTATGTCAGACAGTTCCGCCGTAACCCGACGAATGGTCCGGTGTGGATTGAAAGTTGAGTTCCGGCTTGATGAAGGATAAGACACGACTCAATGTTGATGTAGAGTTCTTTGCTTCCAAGCCCGGTTGTCCGAGTTGTTCAAGCACCAAAATCCAAGCCTCAAGCCTCGAGCTCCAAGAACCCCAGCTTCAAGCCACGTGCTCCAACAACCACAGCCTGAAACCTCGAGCCTCAGGAACTCAAGCCTCAGTCCTCGAGCTCCAAACACCGCAGCCGCAAATCTCGAGCTCCAACAACCCCCGCCGCAAGCCTCGAGCTCCAAGAACCCAAGCCTCTAGCTTCGAGCTCCGAACCCGAGCCTCAAGCTTCGAGCTCCAACAACCCAAGCATTAAGCCACGAGCTCAAGTACCCAGCCTCAAGCCGCAAAATCCAATTACCCAGACATCGTCACGTCTTCGCCTAGTTCGGGGTCCGAGCCCGAGTCAAGATCAATGTTTTGGGTCCTTGTCCAGTCTCGGGCTCGGAATTCCCTACCCTAGTCTTCGATCCGTCCCGTCCTTTCGTTTTGCACCGTCCTGTTCCTAGTATTTCAGTTTCTGTCTCTTGCATTTGGGTCCATTCCCAGCTCCCCACTTATGACTCTAAGAGACAAATGTTATCCCTCACTATCCTTTTGCTATTAATTTAACTGCAGAAACACGTTGGATTTATTTTCACCTTATTACCAAAACAACCGCATATCGTTTTTTTAACTGTTCTAATTTATTTCTTAAGATTCTTTTTACATTCTTTATATTATACTAGCACGTATGTTATACCATGCTGCCTATATTATTGTAGGACTCCCTCTCTCTCCTTCTGAACCAAGTTTCCAGCGTGACTTGAAAACAATGGCTCTCTCTCCTAACAAGAACATAAAGATTATGTATCCGCAAAAGTTCAACTTTATATGCCCTCCCTTTCTCTATTACATCCTTCCCGTAAAAAAAAAATGTCCCAATAAACTCCTTCCAAATCCTTTCCCATCTCCTCAAAGTTACCCTTCTTCCAATCTAAAGTCACAGAGATGGAGACCTCACCTTATGCGTAATTATACTGAAAATAATGACATTATGATCACTGGACCCGAAGTGCTCCCGAACTCATGATCTATCTCATTCCCTAACAGGAAGTCCAACACTGCCCCTTCTGTAGTTGGTACTTCTATGTATTGCTCCAAAAAACTATTCTGCACACATTTTACAAACTCCAAATCATCCAGCTATTTTACAGAATGGGCTTTCAAGTTTATGTGTGGAAAATAAACAAAAAAACTCCCACAATCACAACTTAGTGCTTACTACACATATCTGCTATCTCCTTACAAACTTGCTCCTGCAATTCTGGCTCCCCATTAGGTGGTCTATAATACATCACTATGAGTGTTACTACAAATTTTCCATTCCTCAATTCCACACAAATAGTCTCCCTAGACGAGCCCTGTGATCTAGCCTGCCAAAGAACTTCTGTAACATTTTTTTTCTACCAAGCAATGCAACACCTACCCCTCTTACCCTTCCGATTCTATCACACCTGAAGCAATGAAATCCCGGAATAATTAGTTCCCAATCACACTTCACCGGCAATCAAGCTTCATCTATAGCTACAACATCATATTTCCAGGTATCAGTCCATGCTCTCAGCTCATCCAGCTTTCATACAATGATCCCAGCATTAAAGTAAATGCATTTAAGAAATTCTCTAATTCTTACTCGCTGTTTATCCCTAACGGAGTAAAAACAATACTATTGTTCCCCCTTTTTCCCTACTTCTTCGGTGTGTGCGCCCCTTTCTCTAACAGCCGCCTATTCTCCCTCACACACTCTCTGGAAGATTTCTGTATTTGTGAACTAGCCTCTACTCTCCCAGTCTCGTCAATTTGATTCCCACACCACAACTATTCTATTTAAAGTCTCCCCAGCAGTGCAAGTGCAAGATTCAAGTGCAATCCGTCGTTTTTGTACATATCACACCTCTCCGTAAAGAGTTCCCAAAGATCCAGAAACGTTTATTCCAGCTTATTCCACTAATCCCTCAGCCACGCATTTATCCTCCACCTCATTACATTCCTACTTTCACTGTTGCGTGGTACAGGCAGCAAACCCAAGATTACTACATTTATGGTCCTTCCTCCTAACTTCCTTCATAACTCCCTATGTTCTCCTTTCAGGACCTCGTCCCTTTTCCCACCTATTTCATTGGTGCCTATATGTATCACGACCTCTGGCTCCTTACCCTCGCATTTCAGGATATCTTGGACGCGATCAGAAACATCCTGGACTCTGGCATCAGCGAGGCAAACGACCATTCGGATCTCCTGACTGAGTCCACAGAATCGCACATCTGTGCCCCTTACTGGCGAGCGATCTCTTACTACTGCCTTCCTCTTCCTTCCCTACACTTCTGAGCTATAGGGTCGGACTTTGTGCCGGAGGCCTGGCCACTGTTGATTCCACTTTGTAGTCTGTTCCCCCCAACAATACACAAACATGAGTACTGATTGTTAATGGGTACAGCCATCGGGGTACACTTCAGTACCTGGCTCTTCCCCTTCCGTCTCCTAACCGAGAATCACTTGTCTGCCGCCAGTGGCCCTGGTGTGTCCAACTTGCTGTAACTCCTCTCGGTCAATTCCTCACTCTCCGTAACCAGACAACGATCATCAAGCGACAGCTCCAGGTCTCTAACACGGTCCCTCATGAGCGGCAGCTCGAAGCACCGGGCACAGATATGGACTTCCTTGAGCTTAGAAGCTCCAGGACCTCCTAGATCCAACAACGAGAACAACAAGCTGCCCTCGCACTCATAATTCCCCCTTTCCTCAAATACCAGGAAAAAATGAAAACTAAACCAACCTTGCCTCGCCCCTTTGCGTCTATGGTCGTTGAGCAAAACCCATTAAGTCTTCAATCCGCTCCCGGCTCACGCAGCTGCTCGCTGGATAAGGTTGTGTTCCTTTTAAATCGTCCGCGCTTCACTGCCCGTCTTCACACACCTGCGCAGTCCCACATCTCGTAACCCCGATGAGAAGTAAACTATCAAAATGGCCCCCGCAGCAGTCCCGTTCTGATTCTCAGAGTTTCTTCTGCACATTATTCAGCGTTCGAGCAGAGTACCACGATAGGGGACGGGTATTTATTAAACAACACGCTCTTTCCCTGCCACTACACCGACCAGACTTTGCGTTATCGACCTTCTCCCCGGGGCCTCCTTACCAAACAGTCGGTGGCATAAATTGTCCCGGCCTGATAGAGAAGCCAAGTGGAAGTACACCAGTGAATCTCTCGCTGCGGGCATTATTCACTTGTTTTTGTGTGTGTATGTGGAAGATAGAGGCCTTAACAATATAACCGTCAAAAAGAAGTACGCACTGCCCCTCATAAATTCAGCATTAATTGTAATTCACGGAGCCACCATCATCAGGAATTTGAACCTACGAAGCACATATCATCTGCTCAGATTAAGGGAGGGCGACGAACAGAGAACGGCATTTAATACCCCGCTAGGCAACATTATACACCTGTTCATGCCATTGGGCCTGAACAATAATCCACCGTTTTACAAGCCCTGATTAATGATGTGCTGTGAGACTTTTTTTTAGATTTTTTTTTTGTCTATCTGGATGACATCTTAATCTTTTCTAAAAACACATTCATCAAGTCCCTCAAGTCATACAGACGCTGTGGGAGAACAAATTATTCGTGAAGGCTTAGGAGTTTGAAATCTACATCCCCTCGGTCAGCTTCCTAGGTTACATCCGGAGAAGATCCGGGCGGTGACGGATTGGGTCAGACATGCGACGCGCAAGCACCCCAGCGACTTCTGGGGTTTGCGAACTTCTATCGATGCTTACTTAGGGTTTACAGACAGGCGGCGGCGCCCGTTAACCGACTTACATCATCTGCAATACATTTTATTTGGGTCTCCGAGGCTGATCCGTTATTCCCTGAACTGAAGAGGCATTTCACGTCCGCTCCCATCCTAGCACAAACGAACCCCACCTGTAAATTCATTGTACTCGTCGATGCCTTAGACTCCAGTGTGGGAGCGGCCCTGTCCCAACGTCGATGTCCTAATCAGAAACAGCATCCCTGAATTTTTCTTTCTCGCGGTCTGTTCCTCACTGTGCGGAATTTCGACGCCGGGAACAGGGCGTTACTGGAAACTCTCACCGGCCTCCTGTTGGAATCATTCTTCCCCAACCTGACACTAGTTGCCCTTTGTGTCACATAGCATGGGATTGAGTCACGGAACAACCCCTTCACATGGGTACGCCGTGTAAGCACCGTGGTGGACCGTTTCTCCAAGAATGTGCACTTCGTAGTCTTCCTTAAACTCCCTTCTGCTCAGAAAACGGAAGGCTTCTCGTCCACCATGTATTCCGGCCTCGTTGAGTTCCTTCGGACGTTATCTCCGACTGGGGTCCCCAATTCATTTCGAAAGTCTGTAGATCTTTTGCCCAGCTCTTGATGTCTCATTTAGCCAATCGTCTGGCTTCCATCCACAGTCGAACGGGCAAAGCTCGGCTGGAAGCTCCTGTTTGGGGGCAGTGGTGGGGGTTTGGCTGCTTGTTTACTTAATTACAGCACACCTTGTTTACATCAGAAACTGAACGATACGAAATCTGGCATCTCAACCATGGGTCGCCAGTTGATTGGTAGATTCCCGTGTTTTAACCTCTTTTCCCGATCACGTCAGACCGTTAGTTCAAAGTTCAGTTCCGTTTTCAAGATATTCTAACAAAACCTCGCCTCTGGGTCAACAGCAACCTTAATACCTGTTCTACGTTGGCGACTGTGTAAGCACCTCTTAATCATATCTCCGTGTCTAAGTCCTACACTTGGGTTGGCCCCCTGACACTCCTAGTAACATCCAATGTTCCATAATTATCTGTGTATTTTGTATCTGTAATACAAGACTTTGTTGTCCTCCTAACAAATAGATCATAATTGAGAGGAAATTCGAAGAAATCCTGCTAGGAACGAAAGTACTTTCATGGAAGGTATTCAAAAATGTTGCTGTATCTGTTCATTTATTTGGTGATTTTATTTTCCTTGGCAAATGAAACAGAGAAACACAGAAGCGTAGAAAACCTACAGCAGTATACCGGCATTTCGGCACATAAAGCAGTGACGAATATATCCCTGACTTAGAATGGGTCTGCTTAACCCATAGACCTCTACTTATATAAGTTCCATGTAGCCATCTAGAGGCTCTAAACAGTCCCTATCGTTTCCGCCTCCACCACAGCCGCAGTTAGCCCATTCCACGCATGCACCACTCTTTGCTTAGAAAACTTAGCCCGACATGCCCTCTCGTGCCAGCCGTTTCAGCCCCAGGTGAAAAGCCTCTGACTATCCACACAAACAATTTCTCTCATGATCTGGAACACCTGCATCAGTTCACCACTCATATTCCGTCGCTCAAAGGAGAAAAGGCAGGGTTCAGTAAGGCATGTTCTCCAATCAAAGCAACATCCTTGTAAATCTCCTCTGCACCCTTCCTATGGTTTCTATGTACTGCCTGTAGTGAGTCGGACAGAGCTGCGCACAGTACTTGAAGTGGGGTCCGACCAGGATCCTATGTAGCTGCAACATTACCTCTCGTCTCTTAAAATCATTCGCACGATTTGTGAAGGCCAATGCACTGTATGCCTTCTGAAACACCAGAATCAGCCTGCCTCGCAGCTTTGAGAGTCCTATAGAGACGGACGCCAACATCCATCTGATTCTCCACGCAGCAGAGTCCTACCATTAATGGTATACACTGGCATCATATTTGAATGCCAAAATAAGCAACCTCACACATATCTGGGTAAAACGTTATCTGCTTATTCACAGGGCAGTTCTGCATTCTATAAATGTCCCATTGTAACCTCTGACAACCCTCCACATTATCTACAACACCTGCAATCATTTGGTCATGAGCAAATTCCCTAACCCATCACTCCAGGTCATCATCCAGATCATTTATAAAAATCAAAAAGAGTAGAGGTACCAGAACGGATCGCTGAAGCACACCACCTGTTCCCGGCCTCCATGCAGAATATGAACTGTCTGCGAAAATTCTGCATTTTGTGGGCAAGCCTGTTCTCGATCCACAAAGCAATGTTCCCTTGGACGCCATTCCTCCTTCCTTACTCAATCAGCATTAGCATGGGGTGCCTTTGCAAATGCTTTACTAAAATCCATGTGCATTACATCTACTGTTCTCCCTTCATCAATGTGCTTAGACACATCCACAGAAAACGGAATCAGGCTCGGAAGGGACGCCCTACCATTGTCGAAGGCAATCTGATATTCGTAATAATGTTATGCCTCTCCAAATGTTCATACATTCTTCCAGTCAGGATATTCTCCGTTAACTTATCTGAACCTCCTCCCCACAGTAGCCTGGTATAGGACCTTTCATTTCACTTATCCAACTTGATGCTTGCCAAAATCCCCAACACATCAACCTTCTAAATATCTACGCGCTCAATCTTTTTACTCCACTGGCAGTCATCGCCAAAATACTTATCCACTGTAAACACTGCAGCAGAGCATTCAGTAAGTACCGCCGCTATTTCCTCCGATTTTATACACACTATTTCACTGTCACAATTGATTCATCCTATTCTCTCTGTCTTATCCACTTGCTCATCAGATACTTGTAGAATGCCTTGTGGATTTCCTAAATCCTGTCCGCCAAGGCCTTCTCATGGTCACGTTTGACTCTACCAATTTCATTCTTAAGCTCCATCCAGTTCGATTTAGAATTTTCTAAATTCCTATCACTGCCTAGTTTTTTTTTTTTGAGCATTTCGTAAACTCGTCTTTTCTTGACTAGATTTACAACAGCATTTGTCCACCACGTATCTTGTACCCTATCAACCTTTCAATACCTCATTCGAACATACATACTCAAAATCCCATGCAAATGTCCTCTGCACACTTGACACATTTTTGCCGTACTTTGCCCTGAGAAGATATCATTCTAGTTTATGACTCGATGTTGCGGACTGCCTCATATTTGCCCTTACGCCAATTAAATGTTTCCTTAACCTCTCTATTCCTCTCTCTCTCCAATAGAGATAGAAAAGGAGATAGAATGCTCTCTCAGTGAGAGACCTAACACCTTAACAGGGTCATTTCCTAAAACCGGATCAATTGCAGCCTGTCCTCTTGTAGGCTTAGCTACATATTGTGTCAGGAAACCTTCCTGAACAAACAAAACAAACTGCACCGCGTCAAAACCCCTAGGTAGATGCCTATCAATGTTTGGTAAAATAAACCCTGCCACCACAACAAACCTGTTATTATTACTCCTTTGCAGATTCTCTCTTCCTATCTGCTCCTCGATATCCCTGTTACGATTGGGTTGTCTTTGAAAGCCGCCCAGCTGTGTGATTGAACCCTTCCTATTCCAAATTTACAGTGACAGACTCCGTAGAAAATCCCTCCATGACTTTCTCCTCTACTTCAGCCATAATACTGTCTCTGAGTCGCGATGGTACGTCCCCACCTATGTTGCCTCCCTCTCTATTAGTTCTCAAATATCGAAAAAACTGGCACGTGAAGTAGTCCGACCTGCCCCATCACCATTCAAGTCTCTGAGTACCAGAACATCATAACTGCAAGTGTTGATCCATACACTAAGCTCATCCGATTTTTTAATATGACTCCTTTTCCACGCATTAAAATAGACATATCTGAAGCCATCGGACTAAGCTCGTTCCTTGTCTATCGCTTGCAAGTCCTCCCTTTCACACTGTCTCCACGATTTTTCTATTTGTGGGCCAACCTCTCTTTCCACCTTCATTTCAGTTCCATTCCCACACCCCAGTAATTCTGTGTCGAAAATGTGTTCCTGGTGCGGACAAAGCACGTTTTAAACCTTGCCCAATATCCCGAACAGACCTTCCGGCCAGGATGCAGAGGCATACAAAAGTTTGGAGACTTCTGGTTAATATTTCTAATTAAGAGAGTAGAAGATGAAATGACCTCGAAAAGTCATAACTTTAAATTTGCAACATTCTTTTCAAAAGTTTAAGCAAGTTTTCTGTATTATTTTTGTTTCGTACAATTTTACAGTAAAAAGTGGAAAGGAGCACAATGCAAAAGTTTGCTCACCTGAAGAGATTTGAGCTCTCAGTTAACTTTTAACAATATTTCAGACCTTAGTTTGCTTGTTATGAATATTGCCTGATCACAGTCAAAGTTAGGCATGGCCAGGTGATGCAAATTTCAAAGCAGACCCTGAGTCCTCAAAGCCTGCCCCAAAAATCAGCAGCCAATGGCTCCTGTAAGCAGTTGCCTAGCCTCTGAAAATTAACAGAAATGATGCACGCCAAGCAGGAGAATTTTAAATAAAGATAGCAAAGCATTTTCAGATAGCCGTCTCCTCAGTTCACAGTGTAATTAAGAAATGGCAGATAACTCTAACGGTGAAGTACAGGTCTGGAAGTCCAAGGAAAATTTCCCACAGAACGTATCGAAAGACTGCTGGAAAGGGAAACAAAAACCGCCGTATGAATGCAAAGGCCCTTCAGGAAGATTTATCAGACTCTAGACTGCTGGTGCACTGTGCTACTGTGCAGCAACACCAACACAAATATAAACGTCTTGCAAGAGTCATCAGAAGAAAACCTGTCCTGCTTCACACCACAAAATTCAGCGTTAGAAATTTGCAAAGGAACATGCAAACAAGCCCGATGAAATTTGAAAACAAATCCTGTGGACTGATGTCGATAAAATAGAACTTTCCGGAAGCAATAAGCGAACGTATGTTTGGAGAAAAAACGGTGCAGAATTTCATGAAAAGAACACCTATCCAATGGTTAAGCACGTGGGTGATACGATCATGCCCTAGGCTACAGGCAGTGGCACGGGAAACATTTCACTGGGAGATGGAAGAATTAATTCAATTAAATGCTGGCAAATTCTGGAAGCAAGTATCACGCCGTTTGTGATATAAAAAAAAATCAATTGAAATAAATGAAGATGGAAAGACGGATGACACTTTGAAATACCTGATGGCTCATGTCAAGATAGCCCAAAGTGGGCATGGTTTCTGAAATGAAAAGGATGCTTGACTAGCCAACTGAAGTTTTTTGAGGAGATTGCATGCACTGCAGACAAAGGAAATGCACTCGATATGGTGTAGTTCGATATTATGAAGGCCTCTGTCAAGGCGCCGTACATGAGGCTAGTTAGCAGGATAAGAGCCCGAAGAATGACGGGTGAGCAGCTAGCTTGGATAGAGAATTGGTGATGGACAGAAAACAGAGAGTGAGAAAAAGAGGATCCTATTCTAGCTTGCTGCCATTTACCGGTGGATCTCCACAGGAGTCGGTGCTGTGTCCGCTCTTTTTACGGTGTATCCCAATGATTAGAAGTATGGCATTTCTTGACAGGTAGATAAATATGCCGATGAAACAAAGATACGTGGAGGAGCGAGCACTGTTGCAGAAACGGATAGCTTGCAGAGGTTTAGCTATTTTAATGAATGGGCAATGAAGTGGCAAATGCGATACAAAGACTTAAGTTGCATCGTCATGAGCTGCATGGAAGAAATAAATGGGTAGATTTATACTTAGATGGGGAGAATTTTCAATATGCAGAGAATCTTTGGTCTCCCTGTGTAGTATACACTAAAGGTTCAGTAGAAGGCGAATGTAATATTGGCATTCATTTCTGGAGGTACAGAACATAGGGTCAGGGATGTGATGTTGAGGCTCTATAAGGCAATTGTGAGACCACAATTTGAGAACTGTGTGCAGTTCTGGGCCGCTTAATTTGAAAGGATATACATATATTGGAAAGGGTTTCGAGAAAATTCACGAGAATGATTCCAGGAAAAAAAAATAGCTACTGTATGAGGCAAGTCTGACACGTCTTGGGCTGTTTTCCCTGGAGATCAGGGCAACGAGACGGGATCTCAGAGAAACAGTATTAAAAGCCCTGAGCAGATCAGATATGCAGAAGTTATTCCCGATGGTAGAGGAGTTTAGATAAGAGTGCACGATTTCAGGACTGATGGACCTCAATTTGGAAAAGAGATGCAGATAATTACTTCGTTCAAGGGTGATAAACCTGTGGAACTTATTGCAACGAACGACTGTAGCCGTCACGTGGTGCATCTAAAACAGAGATAGATAGGTTTTTGATTAGCCAGGTTATCATATGGCACGGGGAGAAGGCAGGGGAGTGGGTTGATGACTGAAAGAATTGGATAAGCACATGATTGAATGGCGGAGCAGAGTCGATAGTCTAAATGGTCTACTTCTACTCCTATATCATACGGTCTTATGGCCCACATGTAGTTCACATTTAGAGTTGAGCTGGGCTAAAAGCACCACTATCTGCAGAGCCCTGCCTTTGAGGGAAGTTCTGTTCCCATAGGAGACAGTGATGCTGTCTGTCAAAATTCTCACCATTGTGGCCCTGTAGATTTTCCACAGGATTTTAGAAATCTTGTTGAACTTCTTCAAACGTCTGACGTGAACGAGGCGCTGTTATGCTCTTTCCACCTCACGGACCAAGTATGATCCTCGGAGATCTGTATACCGAAGAACTTAAAGCTGTTCACCCTCTCAACCCCAGGTCCATTGATATCCATAGTGGTGAGCCTGTCTACGTTCCGACTGCATTACACAGACGGCTCTTTTCATTTTGCGACATTGAGGGAGAGATTGTTTTGTTGACACCACTGTGTCAAGGTGATGACTTCTACTCTGCAGGTTGCCCTGTTATTATTTGAGTTAAGGCAAAGCAATGTAGTATTAAATGATACCAACGCTTCCTCTGTTGTTTGCATTGTTATGCCGGACATCTGAACAATTTTAACACATTACTCGGTATAAGCGGGGCTGAGCTGGCACTTCAAAATAATATGTTTTTAAAGTAAATCTGCTCTCAGAGAGGTGTTGTGGAATCAGTTCTAGTCTATAGCTCCACTGAAGCTGACGGACGTGCGAAGTAGTTGATTATATTAATCCATAGCTCCAATTCTATTTGTACCTATTATCTTCCTGCACCTTGTAATATTAAAACACGTATTATTTATCTGTATGTCGTACTGCATATTATTTCCTTCTATCACTTTCAGGAAGGTAATTGTGTTTAGGAGAATCATTTCCATGTCAGTCCTCCAGCACTCCCTCTTCGTAGATGCACTAATCCAAAGTTTTATAACACATTGACCACGCCGTAAGGTGCAGTGAGAGTCATTGTGCTCTTATTACCAAAGAGAGGTTTCACGAAAATCGTCCAAGGAATGAAGGGCTATAGTATGAGGAGCATTTGATCGGTCTGTTCATGTAAGCATTTTGTTAAAATGGGGCAAAATGAAAGATACAGACACTGAAGCAGTATGAAAAGTACGATGTTTATTAAGAATACTAAGAACGCCAAGGAGCGAGGAAATGATGACAGCATGGACATATACGGAGGATATAACCTGGGCTAGGACTTGAGGCTTGGACTTCTCTGGGAAACAGGTCATTGATTGGAACTCGGGTCCTGGACGTGACACGGTAACTTTGTATTGCTTTGGCTCTTGACAGAACTATGGCTTGGCTTGACCTGTAACTCGGAATTTGATTGGCTTGGACACTGACGTAACAGGAAACTCGTTTCGGGACGGGAAACATGGATCTTGGCAAGGACTCTGTACCTGGGAATTAACTTGTCTCTTGACCTTGAACTGGGCTTGCGTTGACCTAGATCTCGACCTTGACCTGACCTGCATGTCGGACGTCACCTGACCTGGAACTTGGGTTTGAATTGACCTGGATCTCGGACACCGACTCAGACTTGACTTAACTGAACTTGGACTTAGACTTGACATAAATTGACTTGAAACTCGGAGAAGGAAACAGTGACGGGACTCAATCTTAGACAGAGAGTCGGGAAACAATCCTGGACACAGAGCCAGGACTCAACCTTGCACACAGAGCCGAGACTCATCTTTGGACACCGAGCCCTGACTCAACCTTGAAAATAACACCGGCACTCGAACCTGGACACAGGACCGGGAGAAAAACTTGGATGCAGAGTCCGATCTATACCTTGGACACAAAAGCAGGCTCGTCTTGGACAGTGCGCCGGGACACTTCATGGACACTGAGCAGGGACTCTTCTTGAACCCATGGCTGGATTCTTCTTCCACACAGAGCAGAGATTTTCCTTGGTCACAGAGCCGGAACTCCTCCTGGACAGAGAGCTGGGACTCTTCTTACTGCAAAGCGCCAGCAAAACTCAGCTGGCCACAAAAACCTCAGCGTTCCTACATTCAACAGAACAGCGGCAGACAGCTGTCAACTCAGCTGGAGACGAAAACGACTGAAATCGCTAAACAGCCACATTCAAAAATGCAGCCCAGAGTCCAGGATACTTGGTAGTTCCGGTAATTGTCCAGACTTCTTGCACAGTCTGAGGTGACGTGCATCTGGTAACTAGTTTCTGCAAACGAACTTCACGGTTTGGGTTTCGGCGACCGAGCTTCTTGAAATGAGTTTCTGACGGCAGGTTCCAGCGAAGGAATAGATGGACCTCGGAGCTGTTTATGTTACCAGCGCGAAACCAGAATCAGTTGCCTCAATAATGGCGCCCAAAGTAACAAAGGAAAAGAAAAACGGCCGGACTGTGAAATCCACCTACCTAGCCATAAACTAAAAATACGGAGTCCACTTACTGGACCGTGATACATTCGTGTTTTTAAGAACGAAGGAGTGGGGGATATATTTTAATCCTATCAAATAGTTAAGCCCTTGTTATTGAGAATAAGGACGGGAATTTTCCTCTGTTGGGGACCACTGGACCATAGGTTTAGGTCTTATGATACATGAATATCCACTTAAAGGTTGGATAAAGCATTTATTTATCCAGAGGATCGCGAATCTGCTGAATCCATTGTACTATTCATTAGATTCACGATTAATCAGGCTCTCAAATGTTACGTGGATATTATGAGGAACGTCGCTGAGAGCGATCATATAGCAGCCACTGTAGCATGGCGGAAGAGACTCGAAAGACAGCATGGCCTAATTTCTGCTTATATGTATTTTCCTCCTATGGTCCTATCAGAGAGGCCTCTTTAGATTTACCATGTTAACAGAAGTAAAAGGAAGAACAATTAACTTGGGCGAGCCAGAAGGCGACATTTAGAAGGTCCAATCGGGAAAAATGAACATCATTCTCAAGGAGCTGTCAATCAACTTTATAGAAAGGGTTCTGATAAATATAAGACGAGAGCGGAGTACTGATGAAGGAGAATACACCTGCGGATTCGAGACTTGTAGAACGTTATAATGGAATATTATTCTTTAGTATTCAACAGTAAAAGGCACATTGATGAATACGATGTCCACCTAAAACACACTCATATGCTGGAGCACATCAAAGATAATACAATGGATTGATGGACATTTTGAAAGATAGATAAGTGTCTTGGAATAGCAAGCAGTTCTCCACGTTACTCCTGGACGCTTGGAAAGGGACTATTCTCCATTTGGCGAAGATCCTACCGTCCACATTGTCTGCTAGTGCCGTAGCTGTGGACCAACGTGCGGCAGAAGTTATTCTTATCTACAAAAAATTAACACTTACCAATTCGAGAATAAATATGATGAACATGTGAGAAAAAAAGAGAATTATTTATCGTTGGTGTGTTTATATCTCCGGATATCGATCAGGCCATATTCTAATAATTAAAAAAAATATATATATATGCAGTCCGCCGCTTTATCAGGAAGCGACGGATTGGCTGATGAACTGTCAATCGCCGGATTTAAAACATAAAGTCACCACCCATGATCAACGTATATTCATTCCAACTCGGTAGCTCAGAAAAAAAGTTTCTTAAAAAAATCAGAATTACCTACATTAGGTGCGGATACACACACCAGAGCTACCATTTGGTCACATCATTAACCAGCAACCATTAAGTATCTTCCAATCGAATCAGTAATAGTATTAAACTGTGCAAAAGGGATTTTGGGGCTAAGAAAGATAGATACGCCTCTTCTTTTATTATCCGACAGCGAATGGTACAAAGTCTCTTTCTAAAATTGGAAAAAAAACTGTTCTCATCCTATTTCAGCATATGATTTTCTTGCGCAAAAATAACATCTGTGTTAAGTGTTTTTAATTTCTTAAAAATATTTTTACGCTTAATGTGGTGATTCACACCATTACAATTCCAAGATAGTAAATTAATTTTATTAACATCCTTTTTTAACAATGAATTCAATATTATATAAAATAAATGTCTCGCAAGAACAGATTAAACCAAATGGCACGGATACAACAAGAAGGAGTGACGCATTTACGAGAAAAAAAATCCATCAAAATAACTGAACAATCAAGAACAAATCCTCCTCAAATAGTTTCTTCCCCTTCCAAAAGGTGAGAAATCCAAATGACCAAAAGGCTGGTCACACGCTAAAATAATTACCCTTGACCTATTCTCCATTTTGCAGCTACGTATATTAAGCTAATGCAAAAATCCCACGAAAAATAGCTATAATGAAAAGCACAAACTAAGTTCAACTAATACCATTTTCTCTCTAATAGTAATACAAATATAATCGGCAACGGCCATCTTAAAATCAGATAAAGTATCTTAATCACATAATCAAAAATAATAAATCCGAGCAAATAATATTACGAGTTCTTTCGCTCGAAAAAAAAATCAGATAAAAGGGTATGTGTGTGTGTATATATATATATATATATATATATATATATACCAGATAATAGAAATAAAATGTTTAATACATGACTGGTCCTGCCCGGACCATTGGAGTATAATATTCTAAAAGTTCTGTACAGAAGTTATGTATATCCTAATTATGAATAGGTAAAAAGAAATTTTAATCAGCCACGTCCCATACCAGAAACTAAAAAAAAAAGTATAGAATAATCGTAACTCAGACGATCCATAAAAATCTCATACAAACAAAGTACTTATAACCATATAACCATATAACAATCACAGCACGGAAACCGGCCATCTTGGCCCTCCTAGTCCGTGCCGAACCCTTAATCTCACCTAGTCCCACCTACCCGCACTCAGCCCATAACCCTCCACTCCTTTCCTGTCCATATACCTATCAGATTTTACCTTAAATGACACAACTGAACTGGCCTTTACTACTTCTACAGGAATCTCATTCCACACAGCTATCACTCTTTGAGTAAAGAAATACCCCCTCGTGTTTCCCTTAAACTTCTGCCCCCTAACTCTCAAATCATGTCCTCTGGTTTGAATCTCCCCTACTCTCAATGGAAACAGCCTGTCCACGTCAACTCTATCTATCCCTCTCAAAATTTTAAATACCTCGATCAAATCCCCCCTCAACCTTCTACGCTCCAATGAATAGAGACCTAACTTGTTCAACCTTTCTCTGTAACGTAATTGCTGAAACCCAGGTAACATCCTAGTAAATCGTCTCTGCACTCTCTCTAATTTATTGATATCTTTCCTATATTTCGGTGACCAGAACTGCACATAATATTCCAAATTTGGCCTTACCAATGCCTTGTACAACTTTAGCATTACATCCCAACTTCTGTACTCAATGCTTTGATTTATAAAGGCCAGCGTTCCAAAAGCCCTCTTCACCACCCTATCTACATGAGACTCCACTTTCAGGGAACTATGCACTGTTATTCCTAGATCTCTCTGTTCCTCTGCATTCCTCAATGTCCTAACATTTACTCTGTATGTTCTATTTGGATTATTCCTGCCAAAATGTAGAATCTCACACTTCTCAGCATTAAACTTCAAAATTACCTATTGAGTAATCGGGTTAAATTTAAGATGTTATTCAGTAGGGTTAACTTTAAGGTTTCTAATGTACTCCATCCCTACTGGGAAGAGTAGATTCTCAAATTCTGAGACCTTTCAGGATAAATCATCAGCTTTGCTGGGTAGCGAAGGGAGAGGTATATTCTAATTTATACATTTCAGTCATCAATTTGCAGTATCTCCTTATTTCGGCAAAGATTTCAGGAGGAGAATCTTCGACTATACGAATATCTGCTCATTTAAAGATTAAATTTCGCTTTGTTCTGGCTTCTTGAAGTACGTCTTCCTTAGTTGTATAATAATGCAGAGAAAGTGCAATTGGTCGAGTTTGTGATTCAGATGAACGCCCTGAAAATTGAATTCTATGGGCACTGTCAAAAAAGTGAGTACAGCATATCAGAGAAGAATTTTAACAGATCACCAGCTTCAGTATTTTCAGGCAGTCCCAGAATACTATCGCCCTCTAATACCTAAATCAACCATTCTTTTTTTTTCGCTTCAGATAGTTCCCATGTAATTTCACAGATTTTCTTTTCCATCGAGGATTTCTTCATTCCCTGATCTTTAGTAGTTTGCCTGAATAGATGATATTTATTCTCAATTCGGGTTGTAGTGTTCTGAAGAGTTTGAAGCTGAGAGTCCGGATTTTTCAGAGAGTCTTGAACCGTCAAGCTTCCCGTTTGTGCACGTCAACTTATCAACCTTGGTTTTAAGTGAACCGAATTCCGACTTCATGTCCTATATTGAAGAAAATATTCCTGTTAAAATAACAGGTTCCTTCGCCTTCTTGATTGGTTTCGTTTGCTCTCTTTCTGGAAAAGTCTTGCCGCTTCTGAGTTCAATACTAGAACGACATTTTTCATCCATTGTAATTTAATTTTAAATACTTCAGTAGAAGTAATAAATCATCAGAGCTAAAAGGGATCTGTCAGTGGGGAATAAACTATATAAAAAAGGGAGCCGCAGAGATTGCGACTACTCTGTATCTGTCAAAGTTTTGCGTGTGCTTCCGTACTTCAATGCTCTCAGGCATGTCAGCACTAATACTTTTTCCGCTGACCGACGCGGAGTAGTAGGCTGGAATGTATTGACTTTAGTTTTTCTAATATGCTTGCTGATGGGTCTGAATAGCGAGCCCTTTTTGAGGACTGTATATGATAAGAGTAATTCCAAAATAACAAACAAGAAAGTCATTTCCATTTTCCTCAATTATTGTCATTACCGTGATGATAGTCAGGTTCTTCTTTGATAATTCTTTGATAATTAAAATTCTGTATTAGATCGAGAATTCAACCTGATTCATTGCCTTTTTTCATATATCTGCAGATGCATATCCTTCTTTTGATGTATTCTGGTTGTCATGTTCACACTTGAAGTATTTGGAGATAATCTGATTATAACTGAAGATATTCTCGGCCATTCGCATCTGGTCAGGCAGCGTCTCTGAAAAAAAAAACGATTGTTCCTTTTCAAATATAAATCTGTTGTAAAATCCCGGAAATGAAAGTCATAATAGCAAAAGTTAGAAGGAGTTTAGCCAGAGAAAAACAACAACAACAACAACGAAAGGCTACGAATATACTGGGAACTTCTCGTGCATGCGGTTGAGCAACTTTGTATGGAAGGCGGAAGAATGTCATTTAAAGAATGGAGTTATTGAATGTAGATAACTGCAGTTTCCAGGATTCAGTATTACAAAAAAGTGTTGCGGCGGTACGGAAAATGTATGGAGTCTGAGCAAAATGCCGCATTTGCCAAAAGTTATAGATTTGCTTTGCGAGCCGAAAGGCCTGAACTGTGCTGTATTATTCTATGTTCTATTGCGTCAGGGAAAGGCAAATCGATTAAGCTCTAGAATTGAAAGTAACTGGGACACACGGGACTGAATTTACTTTAAGTAAGATATGTGCGAGAGAACATCAGCGGATAAAGAGGAGAAAGAAATAAACAGGGCAACATATTACATAATATCTTTGAACTGTATTTTCATAATGTTGGACTGTAGACGTCCCAGGGTTTTTGGAAAATTATAATTAGAAGGAGATATCTTGCAAATACCACGGTTATTGGGAAGCTCGTGAAAATTAGAATAGTTGGTCGCAGATGATAAGAAAAATCATGCATCATAGAAGGAGTTGCCACGTAAGATGACGAAAAGAGGTTCGAAGAAACAAACACAGTTTTCTCGATGAAGGAATTGCGAGACAGCAAGAGAGGATGAATCGTGACTGCTTCGTTTTGTTGTTTCTCTGGGAGGAATGCACCAGGAATAAATTAACGTTTCATCAGTTTCGTAGAGCAGCGTGTTTTAGTCAAAATAAAATCATTTGAGATATCCCGTGATGGAAAATGTCTTCTGCAGCACAGAAGTAGCTCGGAAACTGAAAGAACAAAATGCTACTTTTTCGCGAGACGGGAGAGGGCGTAGGTGTGTGTTGCATACCGTTTAGATATCAGTGATTTTGTACAAAATATCACTAATATTTACACTTCAGAGTTTATTCCAGAAAGTTCTCAATGCGGTGAGAAACATCCAGGCAGAGATTTTATTTATTTTTTACTTTTTAAGGAATATGTCCATCTTGCAACAATCTGCAACGCATTTTCCTAATTGCTCTCAGAAACTTATGTCGATGACCCTCTTCCACAATTAACAAATTTATTCAAATCTAGTGCAGCTTCTGTTAATGCAATATGAGCTTCAGTTCAGTTTAGTGTGAGTGGCAGTTCTAATATTTACTCGGATATTAGATAAGTAATTCCCTGCTCCGGACATGCATGCCATGCAGAGCATTTGCGTCTTCGACTTCTGGGCACCAGGGTGAACTGTAATTTGTCTATCGCCACAAGTTTCCTACAGCAGATGAAAATTAATTGGCTATTCAAGCGGCTTTGAATCACTTGGAGAAGGCCAATACTTATGTTATCCTGCAGTTTATTCGCTCCATCTCAGCTTTAGGCACATTCAAAACAGAGGTCAAATAAAAAAAACTCCAAAACCTGTGCTTCTGAACCTCCCTCTGCCATAAGATTTTCGACATCCACCCCGAATGTCCACATTCTATGCCAATTGGGAATAAATTATTTACCTTGTGCATAATCAACACTGGTGAAAAAAAATTGTGCCTAGCAACACGCTCGACCTCTCTATACCACCCACTTAAAGGTATTACCCGGAATATCTTAAATGCCATTAAAAATATTGCAGAGGACGCAACCATTGTTTGCAAAATTTCACAAGCTAATGAGATGGCGTACTGGACCGAGATGCGGACAATAAGGCAATAAGATTAGCAATAATTTGGCTATTTGTCTCTTAGAGTCTGGCCTTACATTTTATCATCGTTGATGTATTTTACACCTCAGCCTTAAACCGTTAAATTTCAATGTCACATCTGATATTTCAGAAAGCTGTCGGATACAGGCCAGAGTCGGCAAGGTGAGGGGCCCACAACGGCCCACGGTGCTCCAATTTAGGCAACAATAGTGTTTTTAAAACTCTCAGCATCCCAGACAACACTCACAAAATGCTGAAGGAGCTAAGCAGACCAGGAACCATTTAAAAAAAAAGCATTCGACGTTTCTTCCGAGACCATTCGCCTGTGGAAAACTGCTATTTTTTTTTTTTTTTCAAAGATGTTGCCTGGCCTGCTGAGTTCGGTTAACATTTTATGTTTTTTTTTGTTTTATAGCGTTTACAGATTTTCTTTCATTTCTCAACATTCGTTACTTGTCTTCACACTCGGGTTCTCTTGAAATAAATGGCAGCATACCATTTGCCTTCCTCAACACAGACTCAACCTCGAAATTATCCTGAAGGGAATCTGCGTATGGACTGTCAATTCCATTTGTGGCTCAGGATTTCTATTTTACTACATTTTGAAAACAATCAAAGCTCTCATTTCCACTACTAATCTGCGTTACCTTACAGATCCCAACGCTGGTTTCCTTTTCAGCTTTTGCCCATTCTGCAAATCTGTCCAATTCCTTCTGTAACAGTATTAATTCCCGAATGATTGCTGCCCTCCACTCTTCCTGTAGTCGTCAGCAATTTTTACGAAGAAATGCTTCAATTCTGTTGTCTAATTCATTGGCATATAACGTAAAGAGTGGACTGAAAGATGCAAATGCAGTTTAATGCCGACATGTGTGAGGTGCTACATTTTGTTTGGACTAACCAAAATAGCACATGCATGGTAAATGGTAGGGCATTGAAGAACGCTGTAGAACGGAGTGATCTAGGAGTAATGGTCCATAGTTCCCTGAAAGTGGAATCTCACGAGGATAAGATGGTGAAGAATTCTTCTAGTATGCTGGCCTTTATAAATTAGATCATTGAGTATAGGAGATAGGATGTAATGTTAAAATTATACAAGGTTAAAATTATACAAGGCCAAATTTGAAGTATTGCGTACAGTTCTGGTCACCGAATTATAGGAAAGATGTCAAAAATATAGAGAGAGCACAGAGAAGATTTACTAGAATGTTACGTGGGTTTCAGCACCTAAGTTACAGAGAAAGATTGAACAAGTTAGGTCTTTATTCTTTGGAGCGTAAAAGGCTGAGGGGGAGCTTGATAGAAATAATTAATATTATTGGCGGGGTGGATAGGTTTTACGTGGATATGCTTTTTTCATTGTGGAGAGGAGACTCAAATTAGAGGACATGACTTGAGTGTTAGAGGGCAAAAGTTCAGGGGTAACTCGATGGGGACCTTCTTTACTTATAGATTGTGAGCTATGTGGAACGAGCTTCCAGCAGAGGTGGTAGAGCCAGGTTCAATATAGTCATTTAATGTAAGATGGGATAGGTATATTGGGAGGAAAGGAATGGAGGGTTATGTGCTGAGAGATGGTCGGTGTGACTAGTTGTGAGTAAGCATTTGAAACGGATTAGAAGGTTCATGATGTCCTGTTTCCGTGCTGTAATTGTTATATGGTTATATGGTAAAAAGATGTCTTCCCAACAGAGAGTCTATGAAGCACCACAGTCATTGACAATCATCACCCAGGAAAGGCTCCACTTATACCCACACTTTGACTTCTGCCTATCACCCACTTTTTAATGCATTGCAGAATATTCCATGAAATACGTTGCGCTCGTTGCTTGTTAAGCCATAATTGACAGGCAAACTGACTAACCCCTACTTAATAACATGCCTGCAAGGATCTTGAGATATAATTTTTAATAATCTTCTGCAAAGTCTTCGTCAAAAGTGTCAGAGCTGCGGTCAAATACACTGTTCTATTGTTTCCTTTCTTCTGCCTTTCTCCGTTCTTGAAGAATACAGGGATATTTACAATATTAATGTCGTCCAGAACTTCTGCAGAGTCTACTCATTCATGAACTATCGTTGCTAATGCCTAAACAATGTATAAAGAGCCTTTTGTTTCCAGAACACGTGAGTGTACAGCATTTAATGCAGGTGGCATCTGTCTTTAGATCTTATAGTTTCTCAAATTCCTTCTTTCAGGAACTGGTAACATCACACAAATCAGGATCACTGACAGTAGAAATTTCAACATGCTGCTCGTATGTTCTATGGTGAAGACTGTTGCATCATACAGATTCAGTTCGTTCGCCATTTTCATTGTAACCCATTACAACATCTCAGTCATTGCTTTCCAACAGCCCGGTATCCATTCTCGCCACTCGTTTTAAAATCTTAATCTGGTGAAAGAGAGTTTAATTTCTGCAATGCTATTTGTTTATATATATATACACACACATATTCTGTCTTACTGTCTGCCATCGCTCTGTAATTCTCTTTGCTGAGCCGTCATGCTGATTATTATGACTTTTGTTTCGCTGTCTCAAGCATCATTGTGAATTAATACATACTATAATGACATTTCCCTCAAGGAACTATTACCGCAATCTGTTTGCTCAAGTCTGGCTAATTGCACAAAGCACAGTCCATTATAGCTGATACGGCAGTGGACACTTCCATTGTATAGGCTGGTTGTGTGGTGTCGCATCGACAACATTACAAACATTTGATGAATGAATTGAACGTGGACTTCAGAATGTGTAAGACGAGTAACCACAAAAAACATCATTATTTACGAATCATAATTGTAAAATGTGTTGTATTTTCTAGCTCCTTTCTGTCATTATCTCTGAGAATCTATCCTAACACAAGATATTGATGAGTTAGAAGAGAACTTGTTTGCTTTCTGAGTTCCTCGTGAATTTGTAAAGATATATCGTGGACGCATTTTGCCTTAATTTATCAACATCTGTAATGATGAAAGGGGCTCGGCAAATGATCGAAATAAGATGCAGATAGCTGAAAAGCCACACAGTTCCAATGTGGGCATTGACCTCTCTATTAGGCTGGACCTCTGCAGGATTGATGCTTCAAAAAGGCAACTTCCTTCATGAGTATCCGCATCGCACAAAAATTTTTGCTTATCATTACTGCCATCAAGAAGTATGTAATCGTGCTTGAAGGCAAACAGTAAACGACTGATGAACACGTTATTCCGTCCAGCCAACAAATCTATGATTGGAAAATGAATCCATGAAAACTACTGTACATCACGATATATTACTCTTCTTCTTACTCATGTCCTTGACAACAAAACGTAAAAGGAATTGATATCAAAATAAACCACCAGTGACGACTACGGGTTACCGGTTCCCAATAATACCACGCATTGAATCCTGCCTATCAGCCACTGTTTTAACCCTGCTGAAATCTTTCGAATAACAATAAATGGTCGTTCGTTATTAGGAACTTCATGTCTGGAAAATTTTTATTCGCCTTCTCTAGGTCGAAGTACACGACTGTGCTTTATTGATTCTGCTTGTTATGTCTTCAAGCAATTTCAACAGATATGTTCACCAAGAATTGTCCTTGATGAATCCACGAACAGTGCCATTTATTTTATTATGTTGTTTCAAGAACCTTGACACAGTAGACAATAATGGCTTCTAAAATCTTCGCAAACGCTAGGGTGAGCTTCACTGGCCATTGTTTCCTTCCCTTTGCGTCGCTGTGTTCTGGAACTGTGAGTGATATTTACGAGTTTCGAGTCTTCAGCAGCCTTTACATAATCTAGTGAGTCTGGAAAGAAAAAAAATAACTATTAACTCTAGAATGTACTTAGAGAGAAAAAAAAAACATCAGACCTCCAAGGTGTAAGCAATCTCGTCTGGATAACCTACCGACTTTCATACCTTTCAGTCTCGAAAGATCCTTCGTTCTGTTTACAGTAACTGCATACAATTCATGAATTTTGACCCTCTGGAGATTTCACCATACTGTTAGTATATTCCACACAAAAGAAACTTAGAAAACATAAAAAAAATCTACAGCACAATACAGACCTTTAGGCCCACAAAGTGTCCCTGTCTTAGAAAGTACAAAGCTTTTTTATAGCCCTCCATTTTCCCATGGTCCATGTACCTATCTAAAAGCCTCTAAATATAACCTATCGTAATCGCCTTCACCACCGTTACCTTCAGCCCACCCCACGCATTCACCACTCTCTGAGTAAAAAATATACTCCTGACATCTCCACTGTACCTAATCCCCAGCACCGTACACCTGTACCCTCTTGTGGCAACCTATTCTGCCCTCTAAAAAATCCTTTGAATATCCACACGTTCAATGCCTCTCATCATTTTGTACTCCTCTATCAAGTCACTACTCATCCCCCTTTGCTCCAAGGAGAAACGTCCGATCTCATTCAATCTACTCTCAAAGGGTCTTCTCCGCCATCCTGGCAACGCCCTAGTAAAACCCCTCTGCAACTTTTCTATGGCTTTCACATCTTTCCTGTAGTGAGGCGCCCAGAACTGAGCACAGTAATTAGAGTCGGGTCTGAACATGGTCCTATATAGCTGCAACATTGCCCCACGAATCCAAAATTAAATTCCACGATTGATGATGGCCAGTACACCATACGACTTCTTAACCACAGATTCCAAATGCGCAGCTGCTTTGAGCGTAATATGAACTCGGCAACAAGATCACTTTGATCCTCCACAC
Source organism: Hypanus sabinus (assembly GCF_030144855.1). Classification (NCBI taxonomy): domain Eukaryota; kingdom Metazoa; phylum Chordata; class Chondrichthyes; order Myliobatiformes; family Dasyatidae; genus Hypanus; species Hypanus sabinus. Next base: position 24,259,598 of record NC_082731.1, read on the forward strand.
TGCCCAGAGTCTGATCATTAATACTATATTCTGCCGTCATACCTGACCTAACGGATTGAGGCAGACAGCAAGGTTTAAATTTTCTGGATCTCTGGGAACTATTTTAGAGCAGGTGTGAGATGTACGAAAAGGACGGGTTGCCCCTGAATCCCAGGGTGTCCAATATCCTGGCAGGGAGTTTTGCTAAGTCTATTGGAGAGTGCTTAACCCCAGATTGTTAGTGGGAGGGAACCGGAACGTAGTGACGGAAAAAAGGGCGTTTAGCTACAGAAATAGAAAAAAAGTTTGGGTCAATGTGAAAGGCAGGATAGGCAGGTGATAGAGAAGGGATGCACTCAGACCGATGGTTTGAGATGTCTGAATTTTAATGAGAGGAGTCTTATGAAAAATAAGCAAATGAGATTAGAGCCTTGTTCAGAACGTAGATATCTGATGTTGCGGCCATTACATAGACATGAACGGTGCAATGCTCGCAATAGCAACATCAAGTGCGAGACTAGAAGTTTCAGAAAGGACAGGAAGTGAGGCAAAAGTGGTGGGGAATAACATTGTTGATCAGGGTTATTGTCACAGATACAGAAACGGAGAAAATCACGAAGGGGTTGCCTATGGAGGTTCTGTGGTTGGAGGTTACGAATAGGAATGGGTCGATAAATCTGCTGGATGTTTTTATAGATCACCAATTGTAAAAGGGACATCGAAGACCAGATAAGTTGTCAGACACTTCAACGTGTAATTATAACAGGATTTTTGTGGTAGGAAATTTTATTTTCCCAAATTTTGGTTGGCATCTCCCTGGAGTGAGAATTTGAGATGGGCTGGAGTTTGTTAGGTGCGTTTAGGAAGGATTCATAACACAAAATGTCGATAAACCTACAGGAGGAGAGGCTGTACTTGATCTGGTATTGGGAAATGCACCCGGCTACATGTCAGGTGTCTGAGTAAGAGAGAAATTTGGAGATGGTGAACACAATTCTATCCACTTTATATTGACGTTGGAGAGGGTTAGGAATAAACGAGTTAGGAAAAGTTAAATTGGGTTGAGCAAAATATGAGATATCGGACATCAGCTTGAAAGCATAGATTGCCAACAGATGTTCACAGGGAAACGTCTAGAACAAATTTTCAGAGGGTATTTGCATGGTGTTCTGCATAGTTCCTTTCCAATGCGACAGGGAAAGGATGGGTGTGTACAGGAACAGCGGTATGCAAACGTTGTTATAATTCTAGTCAAGAAGAAAAGAAATAGCTTAGGAAACGATAAAAAAAAACTAGGTAATGACAGAGATGTAGAAGATTATATGGCTTGCAGGAAGGCAGCTAAGAATGAAATGAGCAGAGCCAGAAGTGCCAATGAGAAGGCCTTAACGGACAGCTTTATGGAAAACCCCAAGACATTCTGCAAGTATGTGAAGAGCAAGAGGACAAGATGTGAGATAATAGGACCAATCAAGTTTGACAGCGGAAAAGTGTGCATGCAAATTACGGATACAGCAAACGTACTTAATGAATAATTTTCTTCAGTATTCACAACGGAAACGGACCTTGGCGATTGTGGAGATGACTTTCAGTGGACGGAATATGTTCAGCATGTAGATATTAAGGATGAGGATGTGCAGGAGATTTTGGAAAGCATGAGGCTGAATGCACCCCAAGCAACTTGAGGGGTGTAGATTGCTGAGCCACTGGCGGTGATCATTGCAACAACAAAGAGGGCAGGAAATGTTCCGAACGATTGCAGCATTGATGATCTTATCCCCTTAATCATGAAACGGAGTAGAGAGAGGCCGGGAAATTATAGACCAATGACTCTTAATTCAGTTGTTGGTAAACTGATGGAGAAGTTGCAGAGAGTCAGGTTTTATTAACGTTTGGAGAGGCATAATTTGAAAAGGAATAGTCAACATGGCTTTGACAAAGTCAGTTTGGGCCTTTCAAGCCTGCCTGAATATGACTAAACGCATTGATCAAGGTAGAGACGCAGATGAAATGTATTTAAGGAAGCCATTTGATAAGGTAGCCCATGCAAGGCTTATAGTGAAATAAAGGAGCCATGGGATCCAAGGGGACATTGCTTTGTGGATTCAGAACTGGATTTGCAACAGAAGGTAAAGAATGGTTGTAGATTGGTCACATCTGCTTGGAAGTCGGTCACAAGTGCTGTGCCTCAGTGATCTGTTCTGGAATCCCTATTTTTCGCGATTTTTTAAAATGACCTGGATGAGAAAACGAAGGGATGGCTCACTAAATTGGCTGTTGGCATAAATCTGGCGATGTTCTGGATAATGTGGAAGCCTATCAGAATTTACAGCGAGACATGGATAGGATGGCATACTGGGCTGACAGCGTGAGGTGGTTCATTTTGGTAGGATAAATATAATGGCAGAATATTGTATGAATTATAAAACTCTTAACAGTGTGGACGTTAAGAGCAATTTTACGGTCCACGTCAATATGACTCTCAAAGCTGCTACGCAGGTTGACTCTCTGGTTAAGAATTCATGCCGTTCATTGGCATTCATCAACAGTGGGAATGAGTTTAAGAGCCGACAGGTAATATTGCAGCTCTGTAGTGCACTGGTCAGATACCACTTCGAGAACAGAGCTCAATTCATGTCGCCACACTACAGGAAGCACATGGAAACCATAGAAAGGATACAGAGGATATTAACACGAATGCTCTCTGGAATGGAGAGCATGCCTTATGAGCATAGCATGAGTGAAATCGACCATTACTCCTCAGATCGTGGTGGATACGATGTTGCCTTAGAGAGGTGTACAGTATAATGAGAGGCATTAAGCGTGTGGAAAGTCAGAGTTCTTGTTTTCTTTCCCCTAGGGCTGCTACGGCTTGCAGCAGAGGGCATAGTTTTAAGTTGCTTGCAAGTGGTACAGAGGAGATGTCAGGCGTATTTCTTTCCCCGCAGAAAGTGGGGAGTGCGCGGAACAGGCTGCTAGTCGCGCAGACGGAGGCAGAAACGATGGGGTATTTCAATAAACTCTTAGATAAGTGCATGGAGGTTAGACAAATAGAGGGTTATAGTTAAGGCTAGGTAATTCAAGCGTAAGTATATGTTCGGCACCGCTGCATGGGCCGAAGACCCTACAGGATTTCGATTTTTTGTTCTACTTCTCTGTATAAACTTTAAGCCACGTTTTAGTGATGTCTACAAGATCAATCTGCAACTGTCCCGCATGTTTATCTGCCTTAGTCCGTACATTTCACGACCTCAACTACAACACGCTCAAATCTTTATTTGCCTGTTTTGATTTCGGCCGCCTTTTACATTACTGTTGTTTGCATTTTTCCCTTAACATCTGCCTCTCCACCGTACACATGGTCTCTGTTTGAAAACAACTACTTCATCTTCAGCAATATTTTCTGCCTTTCTTTGATACTTCTACTCTTACGTATTTCTTGTCGCAGACTGCACAATTTTTGCTTCAGAACTTTTTCTGAAATCCCACTAACGTCGACCTGCTAGCCTCTGCACTAAGTTTTTTTTGGCTCTCTGTTTCAATTCTTCCTGCAGCTGCGGTTTAAACTTCACCGGACAACAGTAATATACTTACGGATAGGATTTTATTATGCCTTCATTTCAAGTGAATACCGTCTCTGAAATATGTCGAACAACAACGTCGACTGTTCACCCCTTTCCATAGATGCAGTGTTCTTCGTGCACTTTCTTTATGTAATTTGTTCAGAGATAGCTCATTGAACCCTTTACTCTTCTTCATTTAATATGTCTCATTTTGAATTTGAATTTGTGTGTATCCTTCTGCACATCTCGAAGCACGAAGTGAAATTCAATGCTTCGTCTGCTACAGGGGTTGACGAGCGGAGAGAAAAAACATTATTACAAGCAAAAAGTACTTTAACATTTGCTGGTCCGGCAGCACTCTTGTTCGTTTTGCTACGCGTCCAGTGTTCGGCTCTCGATCCCAGACTTCCCCTTGAAAATGTAATCACGGAACCTAGTCCATCCTTTCATTCAGCCCTTTAGGATTGAGAAAACTAGAAATCCTGTAACTTTGAAATAATATCTTCCCAATATTCGCCAAATCGATCCAACATTTCATTTTTCCAATCTTATACACTTACTCCATAATCATTTAGTTCCTATTCCTGAAACAACCCTTTCTAGTCGCATCTTAAATGTGGCACACATTTTCACTGTACAGTTTCTTTAACTGCTGACAAGTTCGAATCCGATCGCCCTCAGCTGCCAAGAGGCGGAGTCAGAAAAGTGGATGGAATTCTGGGGATTGGCCTGCCACAACCAGGGTTCGTTTCGTGGAAAATGTGTCGAACTGTCCTCTACGATTTCGTTGTCTCTTTGTCGACGTCCAGACTCCCGAGAACATGAGGATATATTCCATGAAAGGTCAAGCTCATTCATTGATTTTTTTTCTATAGTTATAAGGTCTACATTTTGTTGTAGAACCATACAACCATAGAATTTAGCAGCACAGAAACAGGCCTTTTGGCCCTTCTTGGCTGTGCCGAACGATCTTCTGCCGAGTCACAAATTTCTGCACCCGGCCATTATCCCTCCAAACCCCTCTCATCCATATAGCAGTCCAAGTTTTTCTTAAACGTCAAAAGTGAGTCCGCAGTCAGACTTCTTCTGGCCGCTCATTTCCCACTCCCACCACACTCTGCGTGAAGAAGCCACCCCCCATGTTCCCTCTAAACTTTTCCCACTTCACCCTTAACCCATGAGCTCTGTTTTTTTTTTCTCTATCTACTAGCCTCAGTGGAAAAAGCTTGCTTCCATTCACTCTATCTATACCAATCATAATTTTAAATACTTCTATATAATCATCGCTCATTCTCCTACGCTTCAGGGAATAGAGTACTAACGTATTCCACCTTACTCTGTACCTTAATTTCTCGTTCCGATAACAAATTTGTATGTCTTCTCCTCAGTCTTTCAACCTTATTAATATCCTTCCTGTAAATAGGTGACCAAAACTGCACACATTTCTTTAAGTTCGTTCTCACCTATGTCTTATACAACCTCACCATTACATTCCAACTCTTATACTCAATATTTTGATTTATAAAGCTCAATGTACCAAAAGCTCTCTTTACTAACCTATCCACCTGTGACCCTGTGCCCTATCCACTTTTAGGGAATTATGTATCTGTACTCCCAGATTCCTTTGTTCTACTGCACTCCTCAGTGTCCGACCATTTAACTTGTTTGTTCTACCTTGGTTTCACCTTCCAACTTGCAATACTTCACACTTGTCCGCATTAAACTCGACCGGCCATTTTTCTGCCCATTTCTCCAACAGGTCAAAATCCCTCTGCAATCTCTTAAAACCTTCCTCACTGTCCACTACACCTCCAATATTTGTATCATCAGCAAATTTGCTGATCCAATTTGCCACGTTATCATCCAGATCATTGATATAGATTACAAATAACAATGGGCCCAGCACTGATCCCTGTGGCACACCACTAGTCACAGGCCTTCACTTAGAGTAGCACTCCTGCAGTACCAGTCTCGGGATTCTTACTTTGAGCCAATGTCCAATCCAATTCACTACCTCTCCATGTATACCTAGCGATTGAACCTTTCTAATTATATTCCCACGCGGGACCTTGTCAAATGCCTTACTACAGTCCATGTATACAGCATCCACTGCCTTCTCTTCATCCACTTTCCTGTTAACTTCCTCGAAGAACTCTAATGGTCTGGTTAAACATGACTTCCATGCACAACACCATGCTGTTTTTTTTCTCTATTAGGTCCCTGTCTATTCAAATATCTGTAGATCCTATTTCTTAGCATTCCGTCCAATAATTTACCTACTACCAATATCAGACGTACCGGCCTATAATTTCCCGGCTTAATTTTTGAGCTTTTTTTTTAAAAAGAAAGAAACTACATAAATTATCCTCCAATCCTCTGGCACCTGACCGCTGGATAAATATTTTAAATATTTCTGCTAGCGCCCCTTCAATTAGAACACCAGTCTCCTTCAAGTTCCGAGTTAATACTCTTTATCGTCCTGGGGATTTATCTACACTGATTTGCCACAAGACAGCAAACTCCTCCTCCTCTTTAATCCGTACAAATTACATGAATTCCAGACTTGTTTACCTTATTTCCATAAACTCCATTCCAGTTTCCTTAGTAAATACAGAAGCAGAAAAAAAAAAACACATTTAACATCCATTTCTATCCATTTCTTTAGGCTACATACATAGGCGACCAAACTGATTTTCAAGAGGACTAATTTTATCCCTTGGTATCCTTTTGCACTTAACATACCTCTGGAAGTTCTTAGGATTATCCTTTACCCTGTTGGCAAAAGCAAACTCATGTCTTAGTTTAGCTTTCCTGGTTTATGTCTTAAGTATTTTCTTACTATTTTTATACTACTCAAGCATCTTATTTCCTCCCTCTTGCCTAGACATGTTATACATCTCTCTCTTCTTCTTTATCAGAGTTCCAATATCCCTCAAGATCTAACGTTGCTTATTCTTATTCATTTTGCCTTTAACTCTGATATGAGCACACAAACTCTGCACTCTCAAAATTTCTCCTTTGAAGGACTCCCACTTACCAATCACATCCTTGACAGAGAAAAACTAGTCCCAATCCACGTTGTTTAGATCCTTTCTCATTTCTTCAAATTTGTCCGTTTTCAGTTTAATGCTTCAAACGGAAGACCAGTTCTATTTTTATACATGATCAAGTTGAAACTAATGACTTTATTCGCATTAGAACTAAACTGTTCCCCTACACGCACTTCCGTCCCCTACCCTAACTCATTTCCTTATAGACCTAATATTGTATCGCCTTAGTTGGTACATATTTATATATATATTTAGAAAAAAAACTTTCCTGAACACACCTCACAAACTATAACTCATCCAGACCTTTAACACTATGGGAGACCCAATTAATGTGTGGAAAATTAAAGTCCCGGACAATCACAACTTTCTGTCTTCTGCAGTTGTCTGTATTGTGCTTTCATTTAAGCTTCGTACTGCTTAGGTTTGTCAGCTTTGAATATCCCACATGTTAAGCTGATTCAAAATGTAGTGATGGAAATATATGAGTAGAATGTTTATCTGTCTTTTGTGTGATTTACTTTAAGTCGCTTTATTTTCGTTTCCTTCTGTCCTCGGCACTGTAGGTGTAACAGCGTTCGCTACAATTTTAATGTTCGCTAAAATTTGCCAGACTCAGGATTAGCTAGATTGGTTTCACGTCAAAATGTTGTGCCACGTGAATACGTTAACAGTGATATATCGATTGTGTTCGTTTCCATTGACTTACTCAAATACAGCGCATGATGTTACAGATTGTTTTTGGATAAAATAAATTCTATAGAATCTTTAGAATCATCGCACTTATATATATTTTATTTTCTTATCGATATCTCTTTATTTTGATAGTTTTGTATTGATCCATCGATTGCATTGTGTTCTCCTACTCCGCTATCTCCTTTAAGCTCCTGTTAAGTTTTATATTCTGCCGTGTTCTCGTCCAAAATTCAGGTTTACATCTTTAAGCGTTTGGATAGAGCTCTGCATTTACACTAATGTTTTCCAAAGGGAACATGTATGCATTATCTCTCTTTTAGAGGTATCTTTATTAAGTGGTGGAACCTGCAGAGTGAAAGCTTAAAGTTCTGCTGCTCTGCCCAATCATCGAGTTGCCTGTTGGTATATAAATTGAAGGAGTTGAGCATCGTTCTGCCTCCTGCGTCGTTGCAAGTTCCTGTTAAATTACATATGTTTTTTTTTATGTGTATGTTCGAGCACCGGAGTTCGGGTGCGATGCCTTCTGTTTTTTCCGCCGGGGGAAAGGTTTTAGACCTGGAACCTTCACCGGAGGTGATGTGACACGGCGCTCAAGCTCGAGACTATGACTTACACCATTGTTTGGCCGTCAGAAGACAGGCTATGTTGCCGTAGATAGCAAAATTCTGCAGCATTCATGGCTCGGGATTGAGCATTTGCTTTCGTGACTGCATCTTGTTGATATTGCCATGTTCTTGTTATCTTCCATGTCTACTGTGTGCTGTGTAACTCCTGGTGCTGCGCTTTGCACCGTGGCCCCTGGGAAACACTGTATATATATATATATATATATATATATATATATATATATATATATATATATATATATATATATATATCTTATATATCTTATCTTATATATATATATATATAAATAGTCAGATTACTCATAAGTGTGGGACGAAATCTAAAACGTTTTGGTCGGCAAAATAATGACGCCGTGACAGTTATACTTTTTATATACTTTTTATGCGTTGGGTTGATTTCAAATTACAGAATATATATATATATTTTGCTTACTGAATTCTTTCGGCGCTAACATAAGGGTTTTGTTCTGCTGATCATGAAGGACCCCATCAAATTTCCCTATCACTTTCAAGCTGATGAAAGCATTGGCGTAGGCTGAAACAAAGGTGGCGATGAGCCAGCATAAAGGAGAGTGATTTAAAATCTGGCCAAATGGTGAAATACACAACATCTTATGATAATGAGGATACATATTTCGGCATTACAACAAAACTGGAAGAAGAAATGGGCCGTTTCCTGATATTTCAAGCAGAATTGAAAATCAAGATGTTTCAACCAAAGGTGGTTCAAGGTGAGAAACGCAAATATACAAACTATACCAACGACGAACAAGCAAATTGTTTTGTTGTACATAAAAAGACGACTCAGAAATGACAACTCATTGTGCAACAGTCCAGTTGCTCACAAAGCGACTACCACATTGTGCAAAACTAAAACATATGTGCGGTGTAACAAATTTGAAATTCAAAGCCTGCTGTACTGACTTGCGACATGCAATATGCGTATCAAACAGGAAGAAATTTACTGACCGGTCAACACGAGCATAACCTTGCCAGCAAAAGCCGCGACGCAGTCTCGCTAGTACCAGCCCATGAAGAGGAAAGACACTATTTCAACGGGACGACAGCGAAAATCTTTATTCATTTAAAATGGACCTAAAAATTCTGCAAGTATCGTTTTCTGCAAGAAAAACGTTCACTAAACCTTAGCGAGGAACGAGAAACAGCGTCATCAACAATCAACGAATTTCCTAACACAATGGAGTGTGGACAGCGAGACAAAAACTTCCAATACACTCTCCAGAAACGAAACTATCATAATGTTCTGCTGCTATTCTCGCCACAGTATTTTCAAACAGCCAACCCGATCACGTCGTCTAATCATTATCAATTAGGTCTACGGAAGTGTATGTAAGCCGGCATGCTGGGGAGACAGCATCCTCAAATGCAAGCTGATCATGGGTGCTCCTTTGGAGCCGAAAGGTCTGTAAAAGTTTTGCCACGGTCGGCGCTCAACCAAACTTTCAACTAGCCAAACCGAACTGTCAATATTCTACTGAAATTCAATACTATTGATGTAATTGCATTTCCATCAGCAATTTTAAATGTTCGGCAAATCAATTTCCTTACTGAAATTTAACTTTCTACATTCATACAAAACTATGTAATAGTAACATTTAAACAGAAACCAGATATCTTTTCTTCGAACAGGTCATTGACATATCCATCCAGAGCTTTGACATATAATATAAAAATGATCCGTCCTCGCTCAGAATCTTGTGGAATACACATAGACAATAACAGACCGTCATAAAATTCTCGCTTTATTTCCAACCTTTGCCTCTTGCTAATGAATCACAGTTTATATTAGCCTCAGTCTTTGATCTAATGTCATGTGCTCGTACTTGCTCATGAGTGGCACATTGTCAAAGACCTTCTGCATATCGAAATACATAACACCGACTGATTCTGTTTTGTCTATTCTAATTGCAACTTCATCAAATATTTGCTACAGAATTGTCAGGTAAAACGTTCCCTTGAGTAAACCAAGTACCCTGAGATCTCATCCTTAATAATCCCAAATGCTCCCTACCTCTCTCAGACAAACTGTCATACAGTTCTTTTTTTCTTCCAGCCATTCTTCCTGTTTTCAGTGTCAGTTACATATTTTAGTCTTCTGTAACTGTTCCGTAATCTATTTCTTACTGACACGTCATATCGAATACTCAAGGAAGTCTTCAGCCGCCAGTGCTTTGCAATCTGTAATGTTTACCATCTGTCCTATATGATCATTATACGATCATATATTTTACCTTCACATGAACCTTTTCACTATTCCAATAAATTCACAAACTCTGGTACCCTTGACACTTAGAGCAACCACGATATTGATGTTGACCTTGAAATTGAAGACTGATGCAAAATGCTTCTTCAGTTTGTCTGCTGTTTCGTTGTGCCCAATTACTGCTTCTCCAGCATCGCTTTCCAGCTGTCCAGTATCTGCTTTCGCCGTTCTTTTACAAATTTTCTGAAGAATATTTTGATATTCACTTCCATGTCATTCTCTAGCTTGATTTTGTAATCCAGTGTTATCTTCTTCATGTTTATTTTTTCTTGCATACATTTTTTTCAAACCTTGACAATCTTTTAACATCCCACTATTTGTTGTTCTATTTTATACTCCATTTTGGCACTTATGTTAATTTGACTTCTCTTGCAACAGCTGGTTTTCTCAGCTTTCCTTTGGAATTTCCCTTATTCCAAATATATGGATAATTCGATATATGTTGTGTTTTCAGACCTGTATCCAAGAATTCCAAACACTGCAGCTTTTCCGTTATCTCTGCCAGTGTTACTTTCCAGTCAATTCTGACTAACGTCTTCCTCAGGAATTTTCTGTTCCCCTTACACCACTGTAATCATGACACAGCTGTCTTCAGCTTCTCCTCCGCAAATTACATTTTGATCTCTATCATGCTAGGAACACTTACCCCACGTTGCTTTTTTTTTTCTTTTTTTTAATCTTAAGCAATATAATGTATTCTCTCCCGTATTGTTTGTAGGCAATATCCTTAGAACTATTTAGATTTTGGAGACAACTTCCATCATGTTTCCTTTTCTTTAGGTTTTCTGTTTGTGTGCTTGCTTTATCCTTGCAGATCCTTAGCTCTATCATCGAAAATGTCAACAGCTTCCGACGCTTCTTACCTCTTTCTAATAATTCGATTTGATTTTACTAACAGAGCAACTCCAACCACTGTTTGGACATTAAGCTCCCTGGAGCTGATTGTTGTGATTTTTGATTATTGAGATTGTTTCAAGCGAAATTATGTTTTCGATCGGACGGGTAACACTTCAACTAGTGAGGACCCAATGTTTTTTTGTTTTTTTTTGTGGAAGAGCCGGTTATGAGAGTAAGCTGCCCTAGTGTGTATTCCCCACAGGGCAGGGCACATCTTCGGTGCACGCCTTCAATCTCATATCATTCGGTGGAACACGTAGTACCCCAGAGATTTACGTTCTTTTCCAACCACATCACGCAATAGTGGATCATTTTAATCCATAAATAAATGTGCAATTGTTACCTGTTTTGCATTGTTTATTTAAGTATGCTTCCGTTATCTCATTTTAGGTCTTACGTGAAGATGTAATTATATTTTACGTCACAATGACGCAGAAAGTATGATATTCTCCAGAGTTTACAAACTTTCTAGCACCAGTCTGTCCATGATTATGCGAACCGTTGTTATTTCAGGTATATTCCTTAACGACTTTACACTGAACATTAATCAGCTATCGCCAGTGGCTGGGAAAAAAAAAGTAATTATTCTCACAGTAGACCTAACCTTATTACACAATTCTTTGGGGCGTGATTTCAGTAAACCTTTAGAGGTCAAATCCGAGAACCCAATATATACAGTCAACACAGCAAAATAATATTAGATATTGAGGCAAAAATTTATCCATTTTTCATGTGTCACAATATTGTCCAATTATTAATTGGGAATAATTATATTTAGTTTTCAGCTCCTCAGAAGACGGCAAACCATGTGCATTACCGGCAAGGGCTGGTCCCTGAAGTGCGTTGACTAGAAATATTTGTCGTTTCTTTTCCCTATCAATGTCTGCAAGTTTCTAGCAACGAGATCAAAAGAAACAGCAGCTGTACCTGAGAAATCTTCGACAGTTATTATACGAGGATATAATCCGATCCCACCACTGTGAGGTACCGCACAATAATACTTTTCACGTCATATAGCCGCGGTGCTGGGATTGTAAAACAATACTCCAATTGTCCCTCGTGCACCAAATCAGCAGACAGGCTCTTAGCAACATTCGCATAAATGTTGGTGTCCCCGCGTATGCTTCGCTCAAAATAAGCAATATTCATCAGTGTTGAGGCTACATGCGAAAGTAATGCGGGCATCAATCAGAAACGAAATATCAGGAGAAGTAAGATTCTTAACATTTATGTTGACAACTGATTTGTTTCAGCATCCACGAACTTTTACATATAATCGTAGTAGTAGTAGTAGCAATAGTAATAGTAATAATAATAATAATAATAATAATAATAATAATAATAATAATAATAATAATAATAATAATAATAATAATAATAATAGAAACAATATTCTTTCAGAGAATTAGCTAGTATATCTCTGCCAATGCAAATTTTCATAGCATTTCGTCACGTCCTGTACTCAAACGTCTATCACTCAGGTCCTTTTCTTTGAATAAATCTTGTAACTATTCTCCAGTACCACAGCTGATGTCGTCTATGGTTTCCAATCAATATTAGATGAGGAAAGGAAATTCCTACAGATTTTAAAATCGAAGCAGCAATGAAAATAATTCAGATGCTTCTGCTCATTTGATATCAGTGAACGCAGTCTCTCAATGTCCACCTTTTTGTAATCTGAAATGAGAATACCTGTACCTGCATGCTGCATCTCAATACATTATTGCCAATTAATAACGGGGCAGCTGCTTACAAATGTTCAATGCCAACCAGAGTTCAGCGAGGGAAGGGTAACACATTTTTCACTCCAAATAGGCAGTTACTTCAGGTTTTTCGGAGACTATTTGTCATTAATGAAATCGAGAGTTAAGCGCCAACTGAGTGCTAAAACGTAATTTACTGAAGGTCTGAGAGGTGCTATTATTTTTTGGAATTTGATTGCTGTGGTTTGGGTGCTAAGCGACAGTGACGCGTGTTAAGGTTTCATGGAATTTAAATGGTAAATTAATGGATTCATGTGCAAGCACTGAAAAGAAAACAGCGACTGTACGTTTCAGATGCATGATAATCCAGAGAGTCTGGTTTCTATTTTCCTTGCCTTTTTTTGACACACTATGTATATTCATTTATTTTAAAGTAATATCTCATTTTGAAAAAAATAAGACCACGAATACTGTTATTATTATTATGCAAAGGGAAGGAAAATAACAGCAGATTTAATGATCCTGCAGCAATGTCAATCATTGACACAATCGAATGGGAGACAACATTCTCCAAAATAATATTTTAAGGCAGAAACTCATTACATATACCAGACCTTATCATATATGCAAGTCTGATTCAGATATAGGTCAGAATGCCTGAAATTATATTTGAACAATCCAGAAGTTTGAATGGACTAGATAAGGAAGATGTTGAGAGGATGTCATTTTTGGGATTCCACGATTAGATGACAGAGCCTCAGAATTTTGAACAGAAGTATGGAGGATTCTTTCTGCCTTTTTCTTAGCCAGACTGATGTGAAACTGTGGAAAATTCTGCCACATACTGCGGTCGAAATCTGGTCCGTGGGAATTTAAAGAAAAATTTGATAACTTCCTGAAAGGTCAGACCATCGAATAATATGGCGAGTACAGGACTGAGAGGGATCGCGGATCAGCCATTATCCCGCGGAGAGGACTCGATAGTCGGTACGACTCGCGGTGGTGGCTTGCGTGTTTACATCAACACAGAATGTTGTAAGAATCCGTGCTGGTTTCCAGATAATGCTCATCGCTAGCGGAGTTTGTGGCTGTCAGATGCAGACCATTTTATTTGTCAAGGGAATTCACCTCTGCCCGTATAATCGGTGTGTACATTTCCCCCAGCGCTAATGCTGAGGAGGCGTTCTGTTAACTGTATGGGGTTATTAACGAACTTACAGAACGCACACCCTGATGGGCTGTTTATTGTCTGCAGTGATTTTAACCACGTGAACCTTAAATCAGTGCTCCCAAGATTTCATCAGTACGTGGACTTTGCAACAAGGAGGGAAGAATGTATTGGAACTTGTTTACATATACATTCCAGGCGCGCACCAAACAGAGCCTCGCCCCCACCTACGTTACTCAGAACATCATCTATTTTATGGGAATCACAGCATACAGATCGCTCGTCAGGCGCTTCAGACCAGTTCAGAGGCAGGTGAAAACCTGGCCAGCAGGAGCCATCTCTGCTCTTCAAGACTGCTTTGAGCACACAGACTAGCACATGCTTAGCGTGGCTACAACAATGGCGATTCTACTAACTTAGAGGAGTGCACAGCATCACTGGCCTGCGACATCAGCAATGTACTGAAGTCACTCTGTTCAAGACCATCACTATACGCTCTACCAGACGCCATGGATGACCGCGGAGGCGCGTGCCTTGCTGAGGATCCGTGATTCCGACTTCAGAGCTGGAGAGAAGGCAGCTCTAACAGCAGCATAGGCAAAACTGTCCCGAGCCATCAGAGGGGCAAAGCGTGCACACGCTTTGCGAACCCACAGCCACTTCAGGACAGAGGCGACAAGCGGCACATGAGGATGGGCATCCAGGACATCATCAGCTACAGGACAACATCACCTGACCGTGCTTGTGATGCCTCCCTCTGATAAGCGTTGAATAACTTCTACGCCCGTTTAGAAGTGGAAAATGTCATGTCGGCGAAGAAGTCCACCCCTTCAACAAATGACCATGTGCTGTGTCTCACTGTGGCCTATATAAGAGGAACCCTGTGCAGGGTCAACCCAAGGCTGCTGGATCAGATAACATTCCTGGTAGAGTGCTCAGAGAATGTGCAGACTCGCTAGCAGCTGTTCTCACTGACATCTTCAAGATTTCCCTGAGCAACGCCACGTTTCCAACGTGCATCAAGGCCACCACCATCATCCCCGTACCCCCAGAGTCCACCCGCCGAACAACGTCAGTCCAGCCTGCTTACCAGACGGAGGCAAGGGATCGGGAGTGAGGTCGTTCCAGGGTGACTACGAGAACGGACTTACAGAACTAGGTGATTAACGGTGGGTCGTCCAAGCCGAAGTCTAAACTGGATAGTCAGGGGTGAAGCGCAATGGTGTGAGCATGGCAAACTGGACAGAACATCAGGAACAAGACAAACAGAGGAACATTCCGATCCCCCACCTACCCTCAGTCCCAGAGCCCCTTATATACATCTGCACACCGATAGGTGTCAGGCGCACCTCTTTAAAACAAGATGATCCTATTTGGGCTTAAGGCTGAAAGAAGGGACGGCTACAAGACCCGGAGACCTTCGGAAGCTTCGGAATGCGGGCTCACGACCGGAACATAACAAACTGCATGCTAGACATCCTGACTGGGATACCTCAGTCAGTCCTGGTCCGGAGAAGCATTTCAAACACCATCACACTGCGCACGGGGGCTCCCAGGGCTGTGTGCTCAGTCCACTGCTGTTCACTCTGCTGAACCACGACTGTGCTGCAACACACAGCTCGAACCACATCATCCTGTTCGTTGTTGAAACGAGCTTGGTGGCTCTCATCAGCAAGAATGACGAGTCAGCTTACAGACAAGAGGTGCAGCGGCTTCCGGACTGGTGCACAGCCAACAAACTGCCTCTGGCTGTGAAGAATACAAAAGAGATGGCTGTTGCCTTCAGGACAGCACGGAGTGACCATTCCCCGGGGAACATCGACAGCTTTTCTGTAGAGATTGCTAACAGAACAAATTTATTGATGTTCACCTGGCGGTGTATCGCACCTGGTCACTAAACACCAGTTCAGTAGTAAAGCAAGACCAGCAGTATCTCTACTTTCCGCAAAGGCTGAGGAAAGTCCATCTCTCAGCATCCATTCTCATCACATTTTAAAGGGTTGTATTGAGAATATCCTGAACAGCTGCATCACTGCCTAGTTCGGATAGCGTACCATCTCGGATCGCAAGTCACAGCAGCGGATAGTGAGGTCAGCTGAAAAGTTCATCTGGTCTCTCTTCCCGCCATTCTGGACAATTACACTACAATCTGCATTCGCAAAGCAAACAGCATTTTGATGGACACAACACAACCTTCATACAAACTCTTCTTCCTCCTTCCTTCTGGGAAATTGCACCGAAACATTCGAGCTCTCCCGGAGAGTCTAAATAATAGTTTCTTCTCCCAAGCTATCAGAATCTTCAATACCCGGAGCCTGTACGGACATCTTACTGCCCTATTGGCTTGTTTATTATTTATTGTAATTCCTGCACTGTTTTGTGCACTGTGTGCTTTATGCAGCCCTGCGTTGCTTGTAGTCCAGTGTATACTATTCTGTGTTTTCTTCTTCTTTTTTTTCGTAGCTCAGTCTATTTTTTGTACTGTGCCATGTAACATCATGGTCCGAAAAAAGCGCGGTCTCAATTTTACTATGCTCTGTCTAAGCAGTTATGTTCAAAATGACAATAAAAAGTGACTTGACTTGACTTGTCTTCACATGACTTAAGTTTGCTTCTGTGCTTCATGGTTTTACCATCAGAGTTTTTACAGATAGGACAGCACATAATAAATGACCGGACGTAATAATATTGTTAAGGTCCGTTCCGGAGACCGCATTCCGGGTCATGATCCCGTCCGCCGTCTCCGGACTCCGGATGCTTTAGCTGTCGCTGCTTTCAACCTTAAGCCCAAATAGGATCATCTCGGATTAAGGAGGTGCACCTGAGACATATCGGCTGGCAGGTGTATATATAGGGGCTCCTGGACTGCGTCTAGTTGGGGGTCGTCCTGTTCTCTTCGTCTTGTACCCGCTGTTGCGTTCGGTTTGCCTTGTTCGCGCTGTTGCGCTGTTGTGCTGTTGCACTGTTCACCTGGTTATCCTGTTTCGGGCCCGGCTTGTAGTACCCACCGTTCTTCATCGAGTTCTGGAAGTCTGTTCTTGTAGTCACCCTAGACCGTGCTCCCTTCTGATCCCTTGCCTCCGTCAGGTAAGCAGTCAGGACTGCCGTTGCCTGGCGGGGGAGTCTCAACCTTTCATAACCTTCTCTTCAGACCGGTTGTGCCCCGAAAGCTGCACAGGGGCTCCGCGTGTTGCCCAGGCCCCCGTGTTTCTGCCTGCGATACAAGGCCCTGTCCAGAGTAATGCGGCCCGCTCGGGGAGCTATCCTCTCAGCATTCCTTGCCCGATTGACCCATCCTTTAGTCTAGCCAAGTTCTTGACTTTGCAAATGAACTCCAGGTTTCAGACTTCGTCATCAACTCCAGGGTCCTGCCTTCACAATGAACTATCTGAACCACAGGATTACCTTTGTATGCCACGGTCTCTGCAACTTTTTCTATCGTATGCCTGTTCATGTCCTGCCCCTAGTAGTTCAGTGCCTGCTTCCTGCATTAGGGTCCAGTTTCCAAGTCCCCACATGACAAATACAGGATTTACAAGTAGGAAGTTCAAGCTGAATAATCTGCAGCTGAACAGTAGTTTAACAAAGGAATGGAAATGGTGGTGGGGCAATGGAGGGGGAGCACAAGACGGAGACGATGGATGGACAAGGCGATAACATAAGAAAGTGACCAGCTGATTGAAATGCTGAAAGTGGTGGTAGGAGCCACTGCATTCTTGATAAATCGATATTTATGCCTTCAGGTTGGAGGGTACCCAAACGGAATATAAGGTGTTGTTGTTACAAACAAAGTGTGGCCTTTCCCCAACAGTGGGGCATGCCATGGATGGATACATCAGAATGAGAATGGAAAGTGGATTGAAATGGGGTGTCTCAGGAGATCCTGTTTGTCCTGGCGAATGGTTCACAAATACTTGGTATAGCGCTCGGCGATTCTCGTCTGCCAATCCTCGACGGGTCTCACCGATAAACAAGTGGCCACACCGGGAGCACAGATTAGAGTATATGACCCCAAGAGACTCACACGGGAAGTGTCGTATCACATGGAAGTACTGTTTGGGGCACTGAATGGTAGAAAGGGATGAAGTGCAATTGCAGGTGTAGCACTTGTTCCGCTATCAAAGATGAATGCCAGAAGGGAGATCACAAGTCGTGCTGAAGGTTTCGGAATGCACTTTTTCCACGCACGCGGCCTGGCCTGCTGAATTCGTCTTGAATTTTATGTGTGTTTCTCAGATTTCCAGCTTCTGCATTGTTTTTTCTCTTATTTGTGAACAGGTCCCTGTTACTATTGGTGCTGAGGACATGACTGTGGTGAGGATCCATATGTATCTGAGGGTGCTCCTGGATGACAGACGAATGCAGCTCTAACCTAGCGGTCTGTGTTCAATAGGGGCGAGAAAACGAAGGTCCTTTGGAGTATCAGGCCTCTCCTTCACAGGCTCTACGAGTCTGTAATCACCAGAACAATCATTTACGCGGGGCTGGGCTGGGTCAATGGCATCAACATACTTAATACCAGCAGGCAGGATAAACCGATTAGAAAGTCTGGTTCTGTTTTTAGGATCAGACCGGACACACTGGAGGCTCGGTCAGAACAAAATACCTCATGGAAACCCCTGGAAATACCTCATAATCTTTCTCACACTCTGTGTGCCATCTTGTCTGAATTGCGGAGCATTTTAGTTGTAGACTCGGCCAACTTCTTAGCTCCAAAGAGCGCTCTCTGTGGCCGTTCTTACCCTCGGTCATTGGCCTCCATAATGAGTCATTTTATTGGTTGGGAACTGATAAATCCCTCATGTTAGACTGTTTGGAGTAACTTGTTTATTATTATTGCTACTTTCGAATATTGGTATCAGTGCACTTTGAATGTTAATGTGAAACCGTAATTACTTTTGAGGTCAATAAAGTATCGATCTAAATATCTTTCCGACCCTCATGTTGAAACTCAGGTGGGTCCTACTTCAGCGCTCTGCTTTCGAACAACACAAAACGCAGGAGCGTTCGCAGGCTCACATGTAAGGACGGAAACAATAGCATATTCATCGGAATTGCAAAAGAAATTGGGTCGCTTGACACAGAAACATTTCAGAAAATTGGTCGTCGGCGAACCACAATGAATCAGCGAAAAGCGCTAGTCGGGAGCTTTTTAAATACTCACAGTAAGCGGAACGCCCTTTGAAGTAAAACGAAAACGTTGCTAAACAAATTCAGTTCAAACAATCATTGACAGACATTGGTGCATAGGTTCGCTGGACACAGGAGTCAAATTCCTCCCTCTGCGACCCATTCGTGAAGCTCTGATTTTATTACAAAAAGCATGCATAGTACTTTAATTATTAGTTTATTTCATTCTTCACTTTCGGATTCTCTACATATTTCCCTTACATTGTATGCCCCCTTCTCCCTGTCTTTCTCTCTCACTTCCAATATCTCTCCCACCCTCTCCCTCCCTGTTACTATCGAATTGGCAATTCGCTTGACTGTCATGATCTCACATCTCTTATAATCTATCATTCATACTATGCTTTCCGGAAGTTTGACTTTTTTTTGCAACTTATCTCGCACTTACAGCCATCTCTCTGTGTCCTAATTGTTATCGTTCTCTTTTGTTTCCTTAATGATGTTCTCCTATTTATGCTGACTTGTTACATCACCAAAATACAGACGCAGCCATCTCAAAATATCAATATCTTCCACGACATACCTATGGTATGGTGTGCCCCTATATTTGTTATAATCACAGACTTCATCCTCGCAGTTTTCCAGGTAAGCTTTTGGCATTCCTGGTCTATTATTTCGTAAATGCGCAGTAGGAGCTCTATATCGATTCCAAAATTGCAGGTTAGAATGATTCTCCGTTTCGTCCACCTTCTCGAAACCATATCAATGCTACCCTATCCTTATCATAATGTTAATTTATGTTCCTTATTAAAATTACGTTCCTTCCCATCTTGTATCAGTGGTGCCAAATTTCTCCATTTTTTTTTTTGCTATCTGATAACAAATGCAAGTTCAACATGAAGACAGAATGTGTTAATTGTATTAATTTCCTTATAACATTGCAAAAAAACAAACAAAATGTACTTTGTTAACTATACAAAATTAAGTGTTAAATGTATCAATTTGACGCACAAATCATGTGTGTACTCCATTATGAATATGTCATTTAATATCGCGGAAATCACTAATAATTGCGATTACATTTATTAGAAGTAACTTCAATTATTGAAAAAAAATGAATTTATATTACTTGAACACTATGGTTATATCTGCTCCGGATCAGAAATGGTGGATTCTGACAATAGGGACATTTTGCTTATGCAGCGTGGTTGAGGAAAGAGAGCAGTGTGAGGAGATCAGATTTTTGGAATTTTAGCGGCTATTGTGGACAAGATACGATCGTTATAAAATTTGTACCTGAACTCCAGAGTGAAAGTATCATTGAGGCGTGTTTTGATTTGAACTGTTTAAGAAGATTTTAAGTGATACTGTTGGGGAACCGGAACCGGCATGTTAGGGATGAGGATGAGGCAGATTGTACACAAAGTGTATGCATGATAATGCAAGCGAGGCCAAGCTAATGATAATGTAACATTGTAGTCAGCTACGTTAGATGAAATATAAAAGTGGAGCAGAATCGAAAAGGGAATTGAAGACGTGACTGGAGGTGCATTAATTGAATGTGTTGTCCAGAGAAACTGCAGTCTAATCCAAGACAGGGGAAGCACCACAGACAACCCAGTAGACTTCGTTTCCCCATTTTTGTGGGCTCTATACTGAGTCATGCTCTACGATAATCCAATCAGTAACTGAATGTAAACAGGGGAATCTTCAATTAATGATCTGCTAAACATGAGACAATTCGGAAACAATTAGCCAATTATTATGTAAAGAGAGTGGATTCTGGACTGATTCATGATTCTGGAACAAACTAATCAGAATAACTCTCGGAGACCGTTTCCGGAGGAGTAACTACTTGTAATGTAAAATACCAAAGATTCGAAAGAAGCTATCTGTAATCTCGTTAGACTCTATTTGGGTTACAACATATTCCACCTTTGGCAAAGTCAGAGTGTAAAGGCACAAATTCTCAAGGCTGTGGTGTGTAGAACCATTAAGCAATAGTGGTTGTAGCCCTGTACAATGTCCAGTAAGAGGGTAATCCGGTTACGTTAAGTGAGCTTGATCCAGTAGGATCGAGAACCAATGGTAAAATTGATGAGAAACAACATGAGACTGAGAAGCAGAAAATATGCAGTGGAGATAACTCTCTAGCAGTCAGAGACCAATCGTCACGGATAATGAGGAACCCCTCCGACAAAAAAAAAGTTAGGGATCATGAGAAACGCCTGGCCTGCGTTGACTCTCTTTCAATGTAATAATGTACCTTTTGTTTTCAGTGACTGTTCATGATGTTACATACCCATGGGTATCTTTTACTGTCTAATGAGTATGACGTAGTAGTCCAGTATTGGTGGGGTGATGTAATTTCCCGCAAGTGTGAGGTCACATAGTGTATTTTTTCCTCCAGTGAGAGGTCATGTGATGGCCTGTTTCAACAGGTATAAAAAGGGAAAGCCTTGCTGTGATGCAGATCAGTTCATGGTTTTGTTCGTCTGTTATTCTGTTATTCTGCGTATTTGCCTCATGTCGCAGTTTTGATTCAAAGTGGAGTTTTACTTTCTGCCTTAATTCTTAAAGGTTATTGCCGGCAGTTTCAAATTGCTAACAGTTTAGTCCAGTTGGAGAGTGAGGAATTATTGAAGTGCGGAGACCCGAAGGAACGAGTAAAGTTGCTGTCGTCAGTGATAATATGGGATCGACCTAATTGAATCCTCATTCAGAAAGTAATAGCCTGCATCCGAGAGAGCCCCTGCATTGTGAAAGCAGAAAGAGTTGGACCCAGCGTTTCGCCAAGGAAAGGTCATTGACTTTAAGCCGTTTTATTTCTTTCTTTCACCGTAAATTTTTTGGGTAAGGCTTATTTCGGCAGGGATCAGCAGTAACGTCATGTCGTCGAGGAATTCGTTACTTCACGGAAGCCTCTCCTATATGACTGCGTAAATATTTTCACTTTTGTATTTTACACTTTTACGAACTGTGTTCGCATTTATCGTTTTAATAACTGTTCGCATTTATTGCTTTAAGATCTGCTTCATTTGTCGAACAGCTGTTAACTTCCGATTAGGTTATTCGTTTGTTTACGTTCATTTTATTGAGCAGTGTTTAATAAATGTTCTATTTGTTCATAAAAGAACGTCTCAATTATATATTCATTGTTGTTTTATCGTAACAATGGACTGTCAGTGAATTGCAGTTGGGTACACACGGAGACAGGTTGTAAATAGAAATTCCCTGTGCCTCATTGACTATTGTTACAAGGGCTGATTATTTTAACAGATTTTTCTCGAGGATTAACCACTTTGTTTAGCTGGAAACAGGGATACTCGAGGAGAATCACGACGGAGATCTGCAGAGAGTGTGTTATGTAGTTAAGGGTACTGACCCAGGATGAAGAAGTCCGGAAAGTCTGCAATTTCACAGGACTTGGATTGTTTTATTTGAAGGGATACCTTAAGAAATACGTGTTGGTAAAGTGGCAGCAATATGAGATGTTGATCGGTTACCCTGGCTGGGAAGCGTAAACTGCTGTTGATGGCCTATGGAAAATCGTCCAAACCAGTGGCATTTGTATGTTATAATTGGCTATTTGATATAATCAGGACAAAATGCTGAAGTAGAACGGCATAGGTTAGAATCGGAATGCGAATATAGAAATAAAGCAGAAACCAAGCGAGATAGAGTAGAAAGATAACACAAAACGCTTTAAAAGAGGACAAAGACTTTCAAGGAAGGGTTACAGATGCCAAGGGCTAGAGAGGTATGGAGTTGATGTTTATGAACGAGTTTCATAAGATGGTGAATATGGAGATGATGATTGGTATGATTTCGTAGATGAAGCTACTAGGTACGATTAAAATAATTACGAAGCACCTTTTCCCGAGGTTCTCCCTTCTAAAACATACCAACAGGAGCCGGTGATACCGTCTGCACGTTTGGCACCCCTTGTTATTATCAGTGAGGGGTAAGAACGGAGAGCATATGAAAATCAGGATACAATATACACCTCACCGTTTGGTGTACAAAAGCTTAGAGATAAAGTTAAGGGTTTCTGGAGATGTGTGCACAAAGACAATCCTTTACAGCTTTACCAAGCAGCGAGACTAGATAATAATGCATGGCCTACACTACGCAACACTCTCTGTTGTAGCTGTTAACAGATGGGACCCGGTGGACGCGCTAGCCAAATGTTACTAGAGGAGAGTTGAACAACCCTCTGCATTTATATGCCGTTTATGGACTACTTTCCAAGTGGTATATGGGAGAACAATACAGCGGGATATTTCGGACCGCTTGCCTTAAGTAGAAGGTTGAGGACACTGGTAACTCCGGGACCGATACATCTAAAACGCCACTGGGTATATATATGGTTAAGCACTGTCGTAGTAGAAAGAAAGACCGTCGAGTATTTTATAAATGGCGAGCGAATAATATAATTAAACATACATGCATACATAAATGAATGAATGAATGAATGAATAAATAAATAAATGGATGAATTAATGAATGAATAAATATACAAACAAACAGATAGATAGATAGATAGATAGATAGATAGATAGATAGATAGATAGATAGATAGATAGATAGATAGATAGATAGATAGAGATAAATGGACTGATTCTGTGGAGCAGGATTCCCTAAACGTTACTGGTGCAGATTGAGTCCTAGTTTTGCCAGACTACTGCAATTGTATCACTCATTGAGAGAGGAGTATAATATACAAAAAAGATGTAATACTGAGCCATTATAAGGCATGATTAAGCTCCTTTTTGGACTGTTGTTAGTTGAATTAGAGTGGAGAAATAACGCACTCACATAACTTATTCCACGTAAATAGCTCATGTCCAAATAAATAATTTAAAAATGAAGGAAAAGGGGATTTGTCTAACTTCCGTTAATACCCTTCCTCCTCTTCTTAATCCATCCCTTCTTTACTTATCCATTCATTCATTCATTCATTCACTTATGGGGTTGTTTGTTTCATTGTTTGTGCATTTATTTATTATTGTTCCCCTTCTTCTTTCTTTATTTTCCTCTCTGTGTCCCTCTCACAATGGCTCTTTGCCTGTTCACCGTCTTCCTCGGTGATCTGCAACCCCTTGGTTTCTTCCTTGGCCTCCAGCTCCATGATGCTACACCCTTCTCCAGCTCTGTATCCCTTTTGCCATCAGTACTCCAGCTCTTAGCTTCATCCCTCCCCCCGCTCTCTTCTATCATTTCGGATATTTCCCTCCGACGTACAAATTCAAATCTCTTACTACTTCTTCTGACAAAGGGTCTCGAACCTAACCGTCAATTATATGTCATCCTACAGATGCTGCCTTCCCTTCTGCATTCCACCAGCATTTTTTACGTGTTGCTTGAATTTCCAGCATCTGCCGATTTTTCCTGTTAATTATTATTGTTTTGTACAATTTTCAATTAAAAATAAAATGTCAGGAACACTATGGAAACGTTTGGGCACCCCAAGAGCTTTGAGCTCTCCGGTCAATTTACTAATCCCTCAGACCTTAATTAGCTGATTATACATATGCACACACAAATTTATATATATACTGTGACTCCTCAAACCTTGTCCCGACAATCAGCAGCTACGGACACCTCTCAGCAGTTGCCTAGCACTCTGAAAATTAAAAAGAAAAAGATGAACACAAAGCGGGAAAATGCTTTAAGAAGATAGCAAACTAATCTTTTGGGTAGCTGTTTCCTCAGTTCCTAAATTAGTTAAGAATTGGCCCTTAACGACAACGGTGGAGGGCAAGTTGAGGTGTGGAAGTAGCAGAAAACTTTTCGAGAGTATGGCTTGTAGGACTACAAGAAAATCAAATCCCCAGTTTGATTGCAAAAGACTTTCAGGAAGATTTAATAGACGCTGTGGTGACTGCACCCTTGTCTACTGTGCAACAACACCAGCTCAAATATGACCTTCATGGAGGAGAAAATCTTTCCTGCGTCTTCACCATAAAATTCAGCTTCAGAGGTTTGCAAAGGAACATCTAAAGAAGCCATGATGGATTTTTAAAACAGGTCCTGTGGACTGATGAGGTTAAAGTAGTTCTTTTTGGTCGCCATGAGCTAATATATGTTTGAAGAAAAAATGGTACTGATTTTCATGAAAAGAACACTACTTCAAACGTTCAGCACTGGTCAATGGATCACGGTTTGGGCTTGTGTAGCAGCCTGTGGCACGGGGAACATTTAACTGCTAGAGGAAAGAAGGAGGTCAATTAATTACCGAACACGAGGAACTCTTCAGATGTTGCAAATTCAAACAACACACAAAACATGCTGGTGGAACGCAACAGGCCGGGCAGCATTTATAGAAATAAGAACTATCAACCTTTCGGGCCGAGATCCTTCGACTGAAAAAAAAAAGATAGTAAGAGACTTGAAAGTAGGATGGGGAGTGGGAACACCAAAATGATAGGAAAAGACAGAAGGGGGTGTGGGTTAAGCTAGGAGCTGGAAATGTGATTGGCAAAAGGGATACAGAGCTGAAGAAGGGAAAGGATAATTAGACAGTAGGCATAGTGAAAAAGAAAGGTGGAGTGGAGCACCGGAGGGAGATGGAAAACAAGTGAAGAGTAAAGAGTGATAGGAAGAGAGGGAAAATAAATGGAAGTGGCAAATAAACAATTAAGGGATGGGTTTAGAAAGGAGGAGAGACATTAACGGAAGTTAGAGAAATCAATGTTCATGACATCATGTTGGAGGCCAGGCAGACGGAATATTACGTATTGCTACTTCAACCTGCGTGTTGTTTAATCTTGACAGTAGAGGACGCCATGGATAGACATATCAAAATGCGACTGAGACGTGGAATTAAAATGTGTGGCCAATGGGAGGTCCTGCTTTCTCTGGCGGACAGAGCGTAGCTGTTCAGCGAAACTGTCTCCCAGTCTTGTTGGGTCTCACTAACATAGAAAAGGCCATACCCGGAGTACCGGTCTTAGTATGCCACAACATCCGACTCACAGGTGAAGTGTCGCTGCAAGGGCTGTCTGGGGCACTGACTGTCTAGGTGATGGAGGATGTGGAAGGACAGGTGTATCACGGTCCCGCTAGGATAAGTGCCAGAAGGGAGATTGATAGGAACAGATGGGGTCGCGAATGGTTAAGGGAGTCGCGTAAGGAGCTATCCGTTTGAAAGGCAGGAAAAAAAAAAACGGGGGAGGGAAAGAAGTGATTGGCTATGGGATCCCGTTGGAGGTAGTGGAAGTTACGGAAAATTTTACGTTGGACATGGAGGCTGGTGGGGTGGTAGGTGAGGACAAGGGGAAACCTACCCCGAGCGGGGGACATTATCAACAATAATAACAACAGCAACAGCAATAATGGCATTATTATTAATAATTATTATAATCATCATTATAATTATTGATGTTATACTTATCATCATCGTTATTATATTATTATTATCGTCATGAACATTTCAAACACTTTTGGTTAGAAACTGACTTTTTGCATGTGTTTAAAACCACGTCTGAGAAAAAGGAAAATTGGACCGATAAAAGGACATATATACAAGCAGTGTGTGATCAATTACATTTCACTAAACCCATAATCGGCATGTTTGGTTTCCCTGCGAGACTGGAAATAAAAGACCCAGAAAGATACAGAAAAAGTGTCGCTATATATTTATCCTATAGCTGACAGAAGATACATGATAGATAAACCATTACTTGCAGATCGTCTTAACATTTGCATCTTTCTCTCTTAAAATACATTATGCGTTTATGGTGACATGTTTGTTGCGTTTCTGTCCCTCGCCCCTCTTATCTGGGACTTGCTAATTATACTTTTATCAACGCCTACCTCTTGGCCATTTGCAGATATAGGCACATTAAAGAAATAATTAGATTATCTATTTACCACAACTGACCAGAAAGTGTTTTTTTATTTTGACGATCATTAGATTTTGCAACATGCACTCAGATTTCTTGAGCATTCCAATCAATCTTTGCAAACTTTACAATCTATCTTTGCGAACAGCTGCATACTAGACGGCTTTTCCGAACTGCACATTCCACAGATCAGCGCAGACTTGCGACATTCAGCAGTGTCTGAAATGTGTTTATAATCCGTATACAATATATACACTTAAAGCTCATAAACAGGAATTGTATACATATTATAATACATAATATACGTAAACAAACAGTAGCATGTCAAAATAACGTTACTTGCAAAAATATAAATAGTTGATCGATATAATCCTACTTCTTATTTCAAACATACATACCGATTTCGTAACCCGGTTCAATATAAGCCAGAATCACCATGCCGACATAGCATAATATTTCACTAGGTTGCACAACGTTTTATTTTCTGCAATGCCTTGGCAGCGCACAAGCGTTCATGAAAGCGCGAGATCAAGTTGGAAGTTCACTCCCTCTGAGTTCTCTTATGACTTCGTATGTCCTCTACGTGGCCCTATATTTTTTTCATCTGGGCAATTCGATTGTTTTAATATTTCCGAGACAGAGGCGAAAGGCATACTATGATGGAGCTGGCAATTTGGCGTCACTTCGAACGCCCTTATTCATCAAAAGCTTATCAAACTCCACTTAAACAATTTGTCCACAGCAGCCTATTCGACACTGAATCCCAGAGAATCATCTCCACTTTGACGAAGAAATTGCTCATCCCTGATATTTAAAAGGGAATCGGACTATTCTGAGGCACTTCAACAGCATGCAAATATAAAGGTCTGAACAGAAGTTTGAGATTATAAATTAGTGTATTGCCAGTTTTGATGTTAACCTGAAATGACCGGGGAAGTTGGCATTAATTCAGGCTGTTTTCAGGCAAATGTGTACTTGTTAAATGGCAGGTCTTCCAAACACAAATTTTAACATTGCGATGCTTCTGTGTTTATGAGAGGATTATCTATAGGGAGCATTAATTTTCAATAAATATTGTGGTCCTAACTGAAAAAGAGCTGAATGTTATGGTGCTGAGTAGTGCGAAGGGATAGAGACGGATCTGGGAAACAATTTGATAATTATTTGGAAGTGGTGTGAAAGTTAGAATGGATTATAAATAAAGCTTCTGGCACATTGAACTTAATGAAGCAAAATACTGACTGAGCGAGTCACGATGTTCGGTTGAAGTTACATTATACACTGTTGAGGCTTACTCCGGAGCAGAGTTTAAATTTTTGTTCACATTTCTGCAGAAAAGGAAAGTTTCAATAAGTTGATTGAGAGTAAAAAATATTTATACGGCCGTGCCGTATCTAATTAGTTATAGGATCAATAAAAAATGACACTGCACATACTGTAATGAGAGACGCAGAGATAGCAGAGGAACTCTCCTTACTATATGTCCAGGGAATTTTGCATCAGTCCTCGCAGTGTAAACTATCTGCGTATAAAGGCCATTCAAGAGTGTCAGGGAACTCAAGCATGTGTAGTGAAGTTACGAGAGAGAAGATGCTCAGGAAGCTTAATGATCTGCGGGTGGATACATTTCTTATGTCTGATGTAATACAGACTCGGCTACTGAAGGAAATAGCTAGTGAGATCGCGGAGGCATGACAAATATTCTTTCAATCATGGGCAGATACTGGCTTTGTAACGGATGACAGGACATTTTCATATGCCCCCTTCTAATTAAGAAAAGTTAGAAGTAACTGAAAGTAAACAGTAGCCCTATTAGCCTGACGTCAGTTTTTAGGGGGTCGTTTGGAATTGAATTTTGGGGATGAAATAACATGGTACCTGGATGCATATACCAATATAGGCCAAAGACAGCATGATTTCCTGAAAGAAAAAAAAATGTCTGATTAACCTACTGCAATATCTGAGGAAATTACAAGCAGGGAATACAAAGGAGGCAGTGGTTGTGGTGACTTTAACATTCAGAAGGCCTTTGACAAAGTGCCGCACATGAAGCTGGTCCGGTTGTAAGATCCCGTGGAATTACAGGGTAACTACCAGCATGGGTGAAGTACGGGCTGAAAGTCAGACATTAAATTGGTAATCAAGGGATTCTATTCTGAATGGCTGTCGGTTACTCATGGAATTCCTCAGGGGTCAGTGTGGGGATCGCCTCTTTTCATGATTTATGTCAGTGTTTTGGACTCTGGGATTAATGGATGTGTGGGTGAATTTGCCGATGATAAGCGGGTAGTGTTGATTAATCAGAGAGCCTGCAGAGAGAATTAGATAGTTCAGGGAATGGGCATAGAAGTGGCAAATAAAATGCAATGCTTAGACGTGTAGGTTCATGCAATTTGGTGGTAGAAGTAATCGCAGATGACAAGAAAATACCAACTGCCGAGATTCAAAGGGACTTGGATGTCTTCGTGTAGAATACCTAAAAAGTTTAACTGCCAGGTTCAGGCCGTAGTGCAAATAGCGAATACAATAGTGCCATTCATTTCTAAGGGGATAGAATATCAGGATTCTCAGCACACACTGGCATACGGCAGTGGATCAGGAGGTTATTTGCCCTCAATCAACAGACATTTGAGCCAACGGATATATCCTAGCTGCTTTTCATTTTCCCTGTCATTAAAATGTTCCATCACTTAACGACTTACATCTAGGGACTTTTAGTCTCCCATTATCGATTTCTACCTGCTATTTAACTATCAATGTTACTTTTGCTGTTGTTATTATCATTGATTATTTTGGTATTTAAACAGTCTATTTCCCATTTGTTGGTGTGCTCTTCCTTTCTTCTTATTTTATTCCGGATTTATTCAGCATGCCCACAAGAACATAAATCAGACATTTTATACTATGCCAACTATGCTTCGATACCTAAATTTCTTTGAACTTTGAACTTCTATTTAATCTCAATTCCTTATCTTGGCCCTCCTCTCGAAATTTCTGATGGAAACCGCTCACTGAAGTGTTTAGCACTGCAGAACTTTACCACATTGAATGCAGCTTCAGAGCCGATCTGCCAAACGAATCCAACGGCTGTACTTCCAGATATAGCCGGTCTCTCTGGATGCATCAATAACATTGTGCCACGGTTACAAATACACAAGTATGATGTGGCAGGAACACTGAATCGCAGCTAAAAGAATATTACAACCATTAGTTCCAATGGGAGTTAAAAAACGCATGCCAAAGCAGCAATGTTACACTCGTCATTATAGACGCCAACATGCAGATAGACTGGGAAAATCAGCTCCGCGCAGGGTTCTACGAGGGAAAAATCGAGAAAACCAACGAGCTTGCCTTTCAGAACAACTTGTTGTTCAGCTCACAAGGGAGCATCTTGATGCCGTGTTGTTTAAAGAATAAGAATTGTTTAGAGAGCTAAGATAGAAGAACATGGAGAGGAAAGGGATTACACCGATCGACTTCACCCTGGAATTTCAAAAGGAGAAGTATAAGTCAGGTGTTTCAGTATTACAGAGGAGTAAATTAAATTACAGCCATAAGAGAGACGATTGTGTCAGAAATGATTGGAAAACAACACTGTAATATAGATGCCACGGGAAGTCAGGGCATTGTTCTGATAGGTTCTTCTTACGCCTTTCAGTGCTCTCCGCGGTACGTCTACAGAAAGTTTTCCGTATTTCTGTTGACATTCCGAATATTTTCAAATTTCTATGAAGTACAGTCGCAGAATTATCAGTTTTATAAACGACTCGATATGTTTGTACCAGGTTAGTTCCTCAGACATATTGACAACCAGGGACCTGAAACAGCATACAGTCTCCACTGCTGGTCCTGATTAGGACATTGGTATTATTTGTTTCATATTATCTTTTCTGGAGTTCACACACAGCTCTTTCCGCTTTCTGAGGTGCAGGTTTGTTGCTACAACACAACTATATCAATGGATCGCCACACTGCATTGATATTTGAGGAAACATAAATGAGTGTGAACAATATCTTTCGTGACATTACTTAGGGATTTTTCAGTAATTAAGTCATGGTGGCCTGCATACCCATCAAGGTGCTTTCAATTAGTTGACAGGGATCCACCGGCCTGTCAAAATTCAGTACTAACGTGCAAGAAAAAAATCATGCCAAATGCCTGTGTTTGCTCCTTGACCCATACAAAGAGATTGCAGTTGCCATACCAGTCATTTGTCCATACATTAGTTATAAGTCTCATGAATGTCAGTCATATAACCCACAAACAGCCATCAACTTATTTGCTGACCTTATTTTATTGAATAGGTAAAGGAAACGGAGGACAGCAATAGTAACGTTCAAAAATGGTTGATTTTTTTTTCAGAAATACAGTAGGTGATATCTGCGGTATTCTATTGGGCTACTCAAAAAAGGTTGAAACGCAGTATGCATAATTTTGTGATGACGTCGCAGCAGCCATGCGATTCTTATTGGTTATGATTATGATTCCACAATCGACTGTAACTTGAAAGGTCATGAGAAATGGCTTAATGGTGGGATTTTTTTTATATATAGCTGTACCGCGGTGTACCAGGGAACATGTCTAGTCAAACCTGATCTCAGGTTGTGCCCTTTAGAATCTTAAAGCTTCTTCCTTATGACGGCGTCATGTTTCTTCGAATGTTCATCACACTTAGCAATTCACAAATGACGTAATATTTGTTTCGGGAATGGGCCCGTTTATTTTGCCTGCATTCTTAGATGACTTGTAGAATCAGCGAGTTTGTGAGTTAATGGGGTACAGAAAGGGAGAAAACATGCATTAATGTTCGATTATTATAAATTGAATGAAGAGGCAGACGTTCGCTCTGAGCAGTAGAATGAAACTATTTGTGCACATGAAGAACACGTATTGATGTGATGAATGGAGAATAGCAATTCTTCTGTTACCTCCATATGCCTCTCTCTTGATTGTCAGGACATGTGCCAGTCGGTCATGTATGAAACAAATTGCTAGTGTGTCACTGTTAAATAAAATATTATAAAATCAACAGGCGAAAATATGCTTATGTCAGCGCATTTCGTATATGAAATAAGGCATAATCTATTACTAGTTCTTGACAGTAACATTTCCGTATTACGGGAAACTGTTGATACTGTAGAGTAGACTGATTGGTAAACGTACGTCATGCAATTCGGACATGCATTTTGCACCTAATTAATGAGGCCTTACGTTGTCAGGAATGCACTGATAACAGCTATGCACTTCTGGACAGAGCTAACAGCATCAGAGCAAGGACAGCACCAATTTTTGGGGAACTGTGAGATTGTCAAGAGGTCTAGACACGACAGCTGTGCCCCAGATATAATGAACAGCGGCATTTTTTTGCGTGCATTTCCAAGAGAAGTGCAGATAATCTGAATATGAGAAAGCCAGGTGAATCTGTTGAATGTATATCGAATGCAGAGGTATTGTGCAATGAGGAAACAAACTGTTTTGTCCAACTGAGTTACGAATGAGTGTGGCGTGCAATCTAACTTTCGTTAAGTTTGTTTGTGTTTGCTTTTCATACATACACGGCTGCCCTGATTAAATTAAACACATCTTTGAAGTAAGTTCGATGCGAAATTCATTCCACACCAACAAACACAGAAATGATCAAAGAATTTGAATTGAGCATGGATAGCTTAAACAAAACGTTAATACACGTGATCGGGCCATCGTTATATTAGCACTATATTCAACTTAAGCTCCTGGCCTTCAGCAAAAGACACCCCCAACAAACAACAAAGAATGACACGAGAAAATACTTATTTTTCAAATTATATTGCTTTAATGTCCAACTCAGTTTTACTGTCTGTATCCGACTGTATACAAATGTAAACAATACTATCCCAGTGCTGCAGACATCCTCTTTGGTGTCCAGAACTGCTTTTCTCCGAAAACACATGGATCAGAATTTGACGATAATGAATATCTTCAATGTTGGTTTTAATTATAAATTTCCTCTTGTCCGAATGCGCCTGTCTGAAGTGAAGAAAGTAAAAGGAATTTCTAAGACTATATCTAAAGAATATCCAGATTTCTGTGTTTCTGTTTTCGTCATGTGTTGAAATTCTTCCCAGTCAAGCTTGCATGACTCTCTGCATTCCTTCCAGTGTTATGATTGCTTGAACTAACTTTTTTGGAAATGTTCTGCATTACATCACTAAATGCGTTTTCTTCCACTGTAGTATAACCAAATGGATTTAAAATCATTTATTTTAATGGAACGTCTGCGTTTGGTAAGTAGCACTGACTGAATATTCATCTGATCTGCCTTGTTTTTTCTCGAGTTTTACAAAGCTAACTATGGCCTATTACGTGCGCGTTCAGGGGGTATTCCAACTGATATTTGTCAGGATTATTTGCAGTTTAGCAGGAGAGTAGTCTGGTAGGTAGATGGGTTTTTTTGGTCTATTTATAAATGGGTTGTGGAATACACTTCAAGTAATACAGCAATATTTCCCTGTTAATATTAGTCTAATTCCGATTAAAACAATTTCAGCGAATCATTGCGAAAAGTAGCTTGAAGGGATATCTGAACGCATCTTTCATTTGCTCTCTGAATTTCGTCTGGGTCACTGCATAAATACATGTGTTAGTGCATGAGCTCAACAGCTGCAACATGTTCCCAACTTCCCTAAACACGAACTTCGGGTCTTTTAAATTGAAGCCTACAGTATACTTATCTTTTGTAATTTCGACATAGAGGAAGTTTGCTACATAGGTCATCCACAGAAGAATGAAACTACCGGAGATGGCGAAAAGTAAGATTATAGATTTCTTGCGACTTTCTGCCTCCGGATCGCTGTTGATTTCTCTGTTCCGCAGCCTCCTGCGGGCTTTGTTGGCAACGACAATATACCTGACTGTCAGAATGTTCAAAAGCAGAATCAAGATGAATGGAAGCCAAGGTGTGAGAATGCAATCGATCCAATCAAAGGCTTTCCATATCGGGGAATCATAGAAATTCGATTTGACATTGCAGTACCAGGGGACACCATTAATGACATAGGAAGGTTTGTAAATAAAGTAAAATGGTATGTTCTTTACACAACTTAGAACGCAGACAGAACTTATAATTAACGCAGCTGATCTCCCTGTACAATACTTTGTTTTGAGATTCTGGCAAGTAATGGCAACAAATCGGTCGAAAGTGAAAGCGACAGTCAGCCAGACGGAGCTGTCCCTGGCTGCATAAATGAGTACACTGCTGATGCTGCACACTGGAGTCACGGACAGAAAACTACCCGGTGCATAAGTGACGCTGATCCGGCTGAGTATCACCGCGGTTAAGATCACCAGCAGATCTGTTACCACCATGGACTCCAGGTAACAATTGACACATCGAGACAGACCGCACTTTGCTCTTGAAAGGATCGCCAGCGTCATCAAATTTGCTGCAGAAAAGAATGGGATACAATTTTGACGTTAGAATTCAAGAAACAGAAGATGGAAAAAGGTTATTCGCTTCAACTTACCTACTCCAATTTTAAACGGCTCACTATTTACCATAAAGACAATTCCTGCAGCAAAATCAGATCATATTATATGAAAGAATTTTCATTGAATGTTTTATTTATTTGAACTCCAAACGCCAAGTCGTATACAAAAGATGCACTTTCTCAGTAGTCTGATTCAATATACAATGTGTGAACGTTCCCTTCTCCATTTCAATGACCGTTTGCCATTTTCATGAACGTGAGTCAGGGCTCTATATCCGTCTCCCTCCAGCTGGGCAGAAATCATTCTTGAGGTGTCATGACAAATCTCAATAGGATTATCCACACATTAATGAAATTAGTCTTTCCGAGTGCGGTATAACATTTTAACAAATGGTAATTCGGAGTGCCAAATCGCCGTCACAGGAACACTAACGTGAAATCACGTGAAGCAATGGCGGCGACTGCTGCATTCTTCAGAAGATATTATGTTAAATAAACGCAACATCAGGGAAGTTGAAAAGCAATCAGAGCTTGGTGCGTGGACGCGGTGTGGGATCATGGTGTAGTGGATGGTCAGTTATGCAAATGAAGTGGAAACCAGACCAGGACAACCGCGAGATAGGAAACAAATTGTCCATTCTGAGCATAACTAAAAGGAGCTTTATTGCGCAAAACCTCAATGGGGAGAATAAATGGACAAATTCTTGCTCAACATTTCTCAAAAAAAGTTCTGAACTTATGGTTTAAAATTATGTGAATGTCCCTCTTAAAAACATACATCTAACAGGCCTTTCGGATTCTGACTGAGTAGTGGAAAATTTAATCATTCAATATAACCACGAGATCGCGAGTGCAATTAAATAGGGCAGAATAGAATGGAAAGTTCCATTCTGTAGAGCAGACTAAACATATTCTTCCATTACTCCGCCAAATTCGATCATTATTCACTTATAAAAAGTCTCAGTTATCATTGTACTGTGAAGCGAGTATTAATGATCTATTTATTACTGCTTCATAATTCCACTTACATACAAATCAGCAATTAATTAACTTGCAGAAGACATTGCAAAATAGATACGAAATTAAACAAAAAAACAGATTACATTTGTTACGTTGTCCTTTTGGCTAATTGGCTGTGAAAAAGAACTGCACTAGCGTTTGCAAACCATCCGAAATATAAGTATGCTGTTCGAAACAGACATTTCATATACAACATCCATTCCATGTGTAAGCAACCATACGACATGCAGATAACGATAGCACTACATCAACAAGTGAGTTGCACCGAACTTCGTAAAGTTATTGACAAATATCTTGGATTTTACAAGTCTGTTTACTCCTATAGAGCTTATGACTAAGCGGCCAATAAACTATTTCATTGTTTCCCGTATTCGTTACACTGACAGAGACGGAACTGTAACCGTTTCTGCACAGTGGTCATCCAGGCAGATGAAGAGATTTAACCACAAAGAAAATGCCTGACAAGAGCAGTTATACCTTTCTGTTGTTAATAATATTCTAAAATATCACCTGGGATCCCGACAGCTGCAAGGATAATGTAGTAGATTGTATAAATTAGACCCTTTGGAGGAGCGTGCATTTTGATTGAAGGAAAACAGTACTTTGGCTCTGAACTTTTAATTAAAATCTGCAGTAGTCTTCATATATATGTCGTGATGTACTTCTCCAGGGGAATCAGCCTCGTTGAGAATTAATGTTACCCGTTTAATGAAAGCAAACCTCATGTCACACGTGCATTGTGAAACAAAAAAAAAACAAATAATTTACACTTCACTAATTTTACAGCTATCCGAGATAGTTGCCCAGACAACTGACATCAGTATGTACTTTATGCAGTTATTATTCACCTGGAGACGAAGATCATGAAATTTGCGACGCTCTTCAGTGTATTGTAATGCGATCATTACGTTTTTCCAATGCAGAGCCTGATAGCATCCGGACCTTTGAATTTTATGTAAAAGTCAACATATTAAAGCATTTCGGAGTCATTTTGGGGGATATGGACAGAAGATACCATAATGCAGATTTGTTACATAGAATAGATAGGAACGGATCAATTTATGCTTGTTTTGTCATTTCATGTATGCACCGCCGCCCCCATAAAATTCATGAAAGCAATTGTAATAATTCCTTCTGTTAAACTGCTTGGTGGGAAGATTTGCTCACGAAGCTTTGCTTGAATATGTTGGAGATCTGATTTTTTTTTAAACACAAATGCGGTTGAAAGTGATTACGAAGTCATGACCACTCCCTACAGATCAGTAATGGAATTAATAGACACTATTGTCACATTGCAGGCTCAATGGCAGATTCTGGAAAGAAATACTCAAATACTGATTTATTTTCTACTTCATTGCATTATATACCCAAACCACAAATTTGCCAAACGTAATGTACACTTAAATTAATGGGGGAAATACAAAGTGAGTGGAAGCAAGATGGAGACACTAGGAAACTAGCAATAACAGAGTGCCCGTAGAAGAATTAACAAACTCTTCAATCTGACACTTTAGAAAATGCAACATTACAGTAAAGGAGACGTCAGTTTCTCATACGCTGTTTACAAATTATACAAAATGATCGAATTAATCATACATCTTCTAACACTAAATGACTCACACAGTTGCCTTCATTTGTTAGTTTTTTATTGGAATTAACTGTTATTTCGTAATACCACCCACTAAATTTGAAAGCTTGTATGAAGACTGTCATTTGCTCTGCAATAATACAACCGTGCTTCGAGCATCGACTAAACCTCCCGCGTTTTTGCTGATGGTATTGGAGACTGGCACGATGAAACCTGTCGGATAAAAGATGGCTTAGCTCTGGCTGGCTCATAGTGAATTATAGTGCTCACTTAGAATCGAGACAAAGACCGTTTCTTATCATGAAATGTATCAATGGTTTCATTATCATTGTCATAACATTAAAAAAATATTTAACGCGGAAGAACATGGTAGTACCATGACCAAGATTGTTCTGGGCATTATCATCTACAGAAGACTTTTTCTCATTGACATCTTCTAAGCAATATCATTACAAGACCGATGAGACAAGCCAATATTACTACCATTCAGTGATTGTCTGAATGTCATCAATTGTCGCATTGCTACCAAATATGATATGATCTAGTTGCTCATGCGACCAACTACCACCTGATTTCAAGACGGCAACCAACAGTGAGCGGTGTGTGGAACAGTACTACATCTTGCTCACGGGCAGCCTGCAGGCCCCTTGAATTCAGGAAAACTTCCATTGTCCATAGTGACATATCCCAAAGCGGCAAACATTTTCTGAAAGAAGAAAGTAAGCTGTTGGTGTTCACGTTAATGCAAAGTATATGGATGTTGTGGTACAACCGAAGAGGCAAGGAATCTACAAATGCAATTAGGCAGATTACGGCAGTGATCAAATAAGTGGCAAATCAAATATCTTTCCAGGATTAGTATAGTAATATAATATGGGGTAAGAAATTTCTACACAGGGAGCATTTATAGTCACCTGAGGAAATTGAGGTTCTCGTGCATGATAAACTATTAACTTCCAGTTTTCGGTTGCTGTGGAGGCATATACAATGTTCGAGCTCTTTTGCAGAGAAACAGCGTATATAAAATACTTAGACATTATAAGGCGTTGCTCAAAACGTAACTGAAAATTCCGTTCGGTTTAGGGCCTTGTATCTGACAGCTGGTCTGGTTAAGGAGCAAGAAGACTATATATTGAATGTAATTGCCTACACTTTTGAGGAGGAGCAACTGATTGCTCCAGGCCTATATAGAGTGGAGGGAGAAGAATGAATCCATCGTCGGTGAGTTTGGAGCCAATGTACACAACATTAGTTTGGAAGGAAATTTATTTAAAGCTGAAAGGCCGGGGAATTTTTTTTATTTTATTTTTATTTATTCATTATTTTTTATTCATTCATTTATTCATTTATTTATAGAAACAAGAATATATAGATAGATGGATAGATAGATAGATAGATAGATAGATAGATAGATAGATAGATAGATAGATAGATAGATAGATAGATAGATAGATAGATAGATAGATAGATAGATAGATAGATAGATAGATAGATAGATAGCCATAATATAGTGAATCCGTAAACCGACGTTTTCCCGAAGACAGTTGTGACAGCTATCCTTTAGGGATATATAACGGGGTCTGAACGTTTCTTTTGAAGAGTAAGGGCGTCGAAGGTTAGAGGAATCAGATAGTTGAATGTCATTGAGACTGGTAATAAATCGCCCACGAGGAACAGCTCGACTGGATGAATGACAAGTACTGCTCCAATGTGTGATGGTCTTACGGTCCTATGTTCTCTATGAACCGGGAATATACTATAGCAAATTACAATATCTTTGCCTCTCTTATCTGCCCCGCCTGCTGATACCCAGAGGAAGTAATACATGTTTGTCCTACCCTCTAATGAAGACGGCATCGTTCTGTCATTTCAAGATGTCAAATTCTCTTCCACTCTGGGCAACAATAGAAATGTTGGAATTTGCACTATTTTGACATCCTAAAATTTCACAGAACAGTGATGCACATCAACAGCTACATGTACTAACTTATCCATGCACACCCACAACAACACTATTTAAAATCGTCGACTACCATTGATGTTTGTTGGTCAGTTCTAAGCACTATTGTTTCTCTTTATGCGCCAGATTAAAATCAATCAACAAAACTCCAGATCGATTCCCATTGAAAAAGCACAAAATTGAAACTTGGCGAGGCTCCCGTTATCAGTGAAAAAATCTCGAATGTTGTATCATCAGATATAAAATGAATATACCATGGCTACACGCCGAATGGAAAGTCTCATTGTAGCTGAAATAAAACCAGCCACTATAAATAATTTATTGTACCTTTGGCTACATTCCTCGCATTACTCCCTCTGAGAAAAGTCGCGGATATCTCATGCTACCCAAGGAGGGCTCCCATATGATTTATTTGCAATCTTCTTATTTACAAATAGTCCTGTTTATAGTTTTGCTTCATGTTTTACAAGTAATTTATGCACAGAAGTGTTTTTTTATGTATTTATGTTTATTGTATTGTTCAACATTTATTGTATTCTTTACCTGCTACATTTGATTTGTAGTGCAGGGGGATCTGGAGTGACCATTATTTTGCTCGGCTTTCCCACGTGTTTACCAAATACAACAGTCAGCCTACTTAAATCAAGTCAGGCAGAAAAAGAGAGACAATAATATAGATAGACAGAAAATACATATTAATATAGATGCACAGATGAATGGATGAAAGAGGTGAGGCTGAAACATACTGAAGAACGATAAGTAATGAAAAAAAAAACGGCCAATTTAGAGTAAGTAGTAGATTTTTTACTGAGTCTTCATTAATTCTCTGAAATGCCGCAAACGTCATACGATAATGCAGTTGTGTTGTGTTGGTTTTGTACAGTGTAGATTCTAGGGAGAATGCTAATAGACAGCAGCTGATGGACGTGATTGCGACCGATATCAGCTTGTCAAATTTTCTCTTGAGCCCTCCTTCTGTCCCCATACATTGTCCAAACGAATGTTTGATGACGGGACCAATAGAATTTCCAGTGTTTCTGTAAAGATAAAGAATCTCATGTCTTCCATGTTCTTCGGGTCGTTCTTTGAACTCCAACACTAATTACCCCTTTTTCAAAACATTGTGTATATATTGTCCCCATAGACTGTAATGCACATGGATACAATATAATTGAGAATATTTTTTACAGATTCTTATCAGTTATGAAGAGCCTACAGCATTGTTATCCATCGTTTCTCGCCCTCCACCGTTCCGCTCCACCTATTTCCTGTTGTTCCTGTGTGTCTACACGTAAGTATGAGACACAACATAAAAACACACAGTTAAGTATATTAGAGCATTGCCATGTTACATCAGAAATCGTATGCTGAATTCCTGAATGTAATTTCGCAAGACATTTCAAAGATTTGCATGGACGTTGATCTAGATTGTTTATTCGATCAGCATTCAAGCCGAGTTTGTATATTGAATTAACCGTTGGCTTTTTGGTGCAAGTATGTCGTGAAATAGGGAAAGAAAGCATCTAAACTTCTTGTGAAAACATCTTTGTCGTGGGGTGGGGTGTCTTCATTAGTATTGCAAAACTACTGTTCAGGCATTACGATTAAACTGTAAAGAATATAGATCAGCATTTTCATCATGCTCAGCAAAAATACAAGAAATGTGGACTGTCTTTTTAAAACTACATTGCTGCAGTTATCTGTTTTATACATTCCTTATATTGCATGAACACGCAGAGAAAAATCAAAGAAAACGAATAAACATTTCACGGTCCGTTTTTCTGTCGCAAATGTCATTCTTGTATTCAAATAAGAACAGCTCACAGGTTTCATTATCAACCTGCACATGTTACACCCGGTACACAATTGTCTGGCAAAACAAATGGTAAAGTTATGAGTTTTAAGGAGACCCTTGTTAAGAAAAGAAAAACGTGCATAGCAGGCATAGCCGGACGGAAGAAATGCCAAAAAACAACTTCCGAAATTAGAATGTTCGAGCATGGATTAGGGCTGAAAAGGTTGGGAGAGATTACAGAAAGAAATATTTTATTGATCCCGAGGTAAATT
The DNA here is from genome assembly GCF_030144855.1 of Hypanus sabinus. Lineage (NCBI taxonomy): Eukaryota > Metazoa > Chordata > Chondrichthyes > Myliobatiformes > Dasyatidae > Hypanus > Hypanus sabinus. The sequence continues at coordinate 24,300,637 of NC_082731.1, forward strand.
GGGTTTCATTACTGCCGCACCAACCACGAATAGTGAAGAAATATAGCATTATAATACCATAAATAACTAAATAATAATACATTATTCATGCCCAGTAGAAATAAGTCCGGAACCAGCTTAGTGGCTCAGGGTGTCTGACGCTCCAAGGGAAGAGTTGTAAAGTTTGATGGCCACAGGTAGGAATGACTTCCTATGTCGCTCAGTGTTACAGTTCGGTGGAATGAGTCTCTGGCTGAATGTACTCCTGTGCCTAATCATTACATTATCGAGTGGATGGACATCATCATCATTCAGACACCACCGTCAGAGAGTCCTCTTCCAGGTCCACAACATCACTGACCTTATGAATGTGTTTGTTGATTCTGGTGGTGTCTGCTACACTCAGCATGATACCCCAGCACACAGGAGTAAACAGGATAGCACTGGCCACCACAGCCTCGTAGAACATTCTCAGCATCTTCCGGCAGATGTTAAATGACCTCTGTCTCCTCAGGGAATAGAGACGTCTCTGACCCTTCTTGTAGACAGCCTTAGTGTTCTTTGACCAGTCCAGTTTATTGTCCATTCGTGTCCCCAGATATTTGTAAACCGCCACCATGTCCACACTGACCTCTTGGATCGAAACAGGGGTCAACGGTGCCTTAGACCTCCTCAGGTCCACCACCAGATCTTTTGGACTTTTCACATTAAGCTTCAGATGATTCTGCTCGCACTATGTGACAAAGTTTCCCACCGTCGCCCTGCACTCAGCATCATCTCCCCTGCTGATGCATCCAACTATGGCAGAGTCATCAGACTCTGTGTTGTTGTTGAAGTCCGAGCTGTAGATGTTGAAGAGAAAGGGAGACAGGACAGTCCACTGTGGAGCCCCAGTGCTGCTGATCACTCTGTCTGACACACAGTGTTGCAACCGCAGGTACTGTTGTCTGCCAGTCAGGCAATCAATAATCAATGACACCAGTGAAGCATCCACTTGCAGCACTGTCAGCCTATCACCCAGCAGAGCAGGGCGGATTTGGATAGGAATGGACTCCTAAGGAACACTTAGCAAAGCTTAATAAGTGTTAGGTCGTGCCAAACCAACTTTATACATTTTTGATGAAGCTGCCACAAAAGTTTATGAAGAAAATGAGTTGGACGTTATGAACATGGACATCAACAAATATTTGATAAGGTTGCTAATAGGTGCTTGATCAAGAATGTTCAGTCCCTCAGCATTCCAGGTTTATCAGTAAACTGAATAAGATATTGACATTGTGGGAGAAGCCAGATACTCATTGTAGATATTTGATTCTCTGACCGGAAGCTTGTAACCGGTGGAGCTCTGCAGTTATTTGTGTTGGCTGCATTGTTGTTTGTCGTCTATATCAATGAACTATACGATAAAGTGTTTGGCTCGCTGGGTAGATTCGTCGATAACAAAAATATCGGGGATGGAATGGACATCGACGGAGATTACCAGAAATTGCATCGGGGTCTGCACCTGCAAGACAAATGATATGATAAATAGCCGATGAAATCCATTGCACACAAGCGCGTGTTGCTGCACTGAGTAGGTCTTATTCGGCTAATGCTCTTCAACGAGGGGGTTGCAGTACAAAGAGCTCTGCGAATACAAGTCTATCAACTATTCAAAGTGGCGTCTCCAGCTGATGGTGTCGGAAATTAGTCATATGGCACATTGACCCATCTGTAGGGAAGATGTAAGTAACCTTGAACGAATACAAAGACAATTCATTAGGAAGTTGCTGAGAGTGGATTAACTTAACTCGAAAGAAATATTCCGTATGCTAGAACATCACTTTTGAAAGTAGTAGATTGAGACAAGATTTGTTAGAGATATACAAAATTGCAATGACACAATATACACTTCATTCTACTGAGGTTTGGTTAGGCTACAAATGGCGATAATGGATTATGTTAGGCCATCCTGGCTTATGTAAAAAGAAAACACAAACGGTAATGTGTAGAAACGTCTTATTTTGGAGCATCATCAGTCTGTGGAATAATTTGTCCGGGTTGACAAATGGATTGCTCTACTAAGGAGGATTATGGATACTGTACAGGTATAAGATATAATATGTGTGTATAAGAGAGATGAGTGAGAGAGAGAGAGAGAGAGAGAGAGAGAGAGAGAGAGAGAGAGAGAGAGAGAGAGAGAGAGAGAGAGAGAGAGAGAGAGATAGAGAGAGAGAGAGACCGATTCCAGGTTCGCCTATTGTACCGGTAGAACTCTAAGCCGGAAGTGGATGTTGAGGAATGTTCACAGCAGAGTTTTGTGTTCGTTATTTCTCGGTCGGGGTCTTCAGAAGATACCGCAATACCGAATTTTATCATTTATTTACTGCAAAGAATTTATTGCTCAGACATGCCATATTGAGAGAATTGAATTAACCGACGTGCTTATTGATTTTATCATGGTTAAGTGTGATTTGTGGGTAAGTGGAATTTATATTGAACTTCAGAGTACACTTCTTCACTCTGAGGGAGGTTTTCTTACGGCCCGAGGTGGATGCTGTTTGAAATACAAATTTTAATACATGCTTTGATCGGTACGTAGCTGGGATGAGTTTGGCGAGCTTTGTTCTCGTTGTAGTCCGATAGAATTAAGCAGGTAAGATTGTTCGTCACGGTATAGGTAGGCTGAAGGGTATCTTTCTGTGTGTACGTTGCTGTCATTCTATGACAAGAGTACAACTGAAAGCCAACGACGTCTCTGAGAGATTGTCTCCTCTGAATGGTTGTCGGATGATGATATTTCCAGAATACCTTAATGAATATGCAGTACCTATGACATCATACTAAACAAAAAATATACTAAAATTGCTCAGATTAACTTTGTGTGGCTTCTGTGTTCGTTGTCTAATGGAACGGTGCGGAAGTGTAGGTGCGCAATCCTTTCGAAACATTTCATGTAAGGTTTTTTAACGCAAGTTCATCCGAAACTCAATTCCAGGCTGCTTATCGACAGTTGCTGACGCTCCATTGCTTAGGTAGACATGTTTGTTTTTTAGCTTTGTCGATAATGCTGCATTTACCTTTTCCTGTTTACTTAGAGGGCGGTCTTGCAGAGGTGTTCGATTCTCATGTTTCACTAGCAATCAAACATCAAGTCGCTACGCAATTCAGCTGTCTTGACAGCATCTTGGAAATAAGTCTTCTTATACTGCTTCAGAAAGTCATCAATTGGAGCAGGTCTTGAGCCTCATACAAAGCGACAATTTTATAGAAGGATGATACGAGATGAAACTGAAAGCCGCCGAAAAGGATGATGATCACCAAGGTAACAGACCAAGCCGTTCATTACTGCGACATTCAAATGCTTATCATAGCAATAGTGAGAGTGTCAGCTCAATGTATGCCTCCTCCCAGGCGGGTAACAGCCAAAAGAACTTTGATTTCTTTACATGGCAAATACTAACACATTTTATTGAATTATTACGTTTGACGTTTATCGTGATATCAGATACTCATTGCGCACGAATTAAATAAAACGGAACTTTCGCTTCACTTAATAAACTTTCACTATGTTCCTACATGTCAGTTTCCTGTTAATTCCCAGGATTATTTTCCATCCCCGGCAGCTGCCAGTGATAAAACCTCCTCCCCCAGGTGCATAGCTATTGGGCAACTTATTTCACATCATATTTAATTATGTGAAATGTGTTCAAAGTAATACATTTCACCGCGGTCGTCTTATAATAGCTGGTTTTATGGCTCATGTTTCTGTTTTGTGGCCATGCGAGCTACTCATCCAGAAACATGTAAAGCTTGTGAACGACAAAGGGATAAGGATGGTACGTTATGCACAGTTTGGACTTTTGGCAACGGGCGTAGCCTACGAACAGTCGGTCACAGTGTTGGAAGAAGGATTCTGATATTCGTTAATTAACTGACGCGGAAGAACTGAACTCTGTTCATTCCTGATAGGAAGATTTGGCTGGTCCAATTGCTTGAAGAAAGCTGAGCCGGAAATAAAAATGCACCGACTGAAGGCGGTTGACCAGCAGATTAGATGGATTGCTAAAAACGAGTCGGTCTGCAATCATTCTCATTTTGTGTTTATTATGAAAGCCATTATTCAACCGCACACTTTTGTTCAACTAATTTACTGTACCAGTATCGCCTTTTCGTTTGCTACGGAGATGGACAGTCATAAAGTAAAAGCAAAGCCAAATCGAATGCTATCCCCTTCAAATCTACCACATTTGTTTTTACCTGTTAAGCTGGCATTGCCGATTTATTTATTTTTTAACGTTAATTGAGGCACTGTCATCTGACTGCAGTGATTTATCGGGGGCGGGGAGCAGTGAACGACGTTTTAAAAGAGATAATGGAAAGTGAGGGGGAAGTATGTGAATGATTGATGAATGAATATGTCAATAAGCGAGACAGCGCTCCGCTGTAACATTTCCGTGGACAACGAGGACTTAAAGACGCAGGCCAGAGGCTCAACAACCTCTTCATTCGCCTCGTAGAGCAGCCTGGGGAATATTCTGACAGGCCCTAGGGACTTATCCGTCCGGAAGTATATTAACGACTCCAAAACCTCCTCTCATTTAATATCAACATCCACCAGAACATCAACCTCACTGATATTGTCCTCATTTTCATCAAGTTCCCTCTCATTGGTGAATATCGAAGAGAAATATTCATTCAGGACCTTGCTGTCTTCCACCGCCTCCAGGCGCATCTTCTCACCTTTAGCTTCTTTAAACGGTGCTACATTCACTCCTGCTATCCTTTGGGTTTTGACATAATTGAATAATGCCTTGGAATTTTTCGTTACTCTATTCACCAATGCACTCTCATGCTTCCTTCTTGCTCTCCTCAGTATCTTCTTAATCTCCATTCCTGCTTCCCTATATTCCCAATAGACCCATCTGATCATTGATCTTGAACATCGTGAATGCTGCCTTCTTCTGACTAGATTTCCTCCTTACATGGCACCCATTGTTCCTTCACCCTAACGTTCTTTATCATCCTCACTGGGACACATTTATTCTCCACATTCTGAGAGAGATCCATACACATTCAATTAATGTTCATAGCCCATTTCCCTGCAAAGACATCATCAAACTCACACCCGCAAATTCTACCCTTATGGCTTCATAATTTGTTCTTCCCCAAATAAAAATATTCCTGTCCACTCTGATTTTACCTTTTTTTCCATTATAATGCTGAAGACCAGGGAGCGGTGATCACTGTCACCCAGATGCTCAGCCAATGAGAGATCTGTGACCTGTCCCGTTTCATTACCTAATACTAGATCTATTTTGCAGTCCCCCTAGTCGGCCTGTCAACATACTGTGACAGGAATCCGTCCTGGACACATTTACCAAACTTTGTCCCGTCTAATCCATTGGAACTAATCAGGTACCAATCAATATTAGGGAATTTAAAGTCAGGGCAGATAACAACCCTGTTCTTTTTGCACATTTCCAAAATCTGCCTCTCAATCTGCTCCTTGGTATATCTGTTGTTACCAGGTGGTCTATAGAATACTCCAAATAGTGTAACTGCTCCTTTCCTGTCCCTGACTTCCACACATACTGACTCAAAAGAGGATCCAGCTACATTACCCACACTTTCCGCAGCTGTATAGTATCCATGACCAGTAATGTCAACCCTACTCTCTTTTAAAGCACTGAAATCCAGGAATATTGAGAATACCGTTCTGCCCTGGTGCCGGTCAGGTCTCTGTAATGACCATTACAACATAATTCCATGTATGCATCCAAGATCTCAGTGTATCACCTTTGTTCCTGATCTTTCTTGCATTGCAGTACACACAGTTTAGCACTTCCTCCTTACTACCTTTACACCCTTTATTTTGCTACTCTTTCCTTAAAGCATCTCTAAATTTTAGATCTGTCGTTACTCCATGCACTTATTCTACTGATTCTTCACCGCCGGTCCAATCTACCTTGCAAATTAGTTCATACACTCCCAAATCATGCTAGCAAACCTACCTTCAAGGATACTGTACCATATTGAATTCAGGTGCAACACATCCTGTCTGCACAGGTCACATATTTTGCAGTGGAGATCGCAATGATTCAAAAATACAAAACACGGTCCCAAGCAGCAACTCCTCATCCACGCATTCAACTGCCATCTCCTGCAATCCTTACCGTCGTTATAACGTAGTACTGGCAGCAAACCTCAAAATGCCACACTTGAGAATCTGTTCTTCAGCCTTCTGCCCATCTCCCGAAGCTCACACGTCAGGATCTCATCCCTCTTACTGCCTATGTTGTTCGTACCAAGATATAGCAACACTTCTGGTTTTCTCCCTCTCGTACGAGAATAAAGTGCAACAGGTCAGAGACATCCGATATCCATCTATCGGATGGATAGAAGGAAACACGTCACTTTTGCCACATCAGACAGCTTTGAATCGATTTATTTCCACGTACTTTATTAATAAAAAAAAAGATAAGCAGATATTAATGCTGAGTTTAATGATGAGAAGTGTGAGGTTCTACATTTTGGCAGGAATAATCCAAATGGAACATAGAGGGTAAATGGTAGGGCATTGAGGAATGCAGTGGAACAGAGAGATCTAGGAATAACACTGCATAGTTCCTTGAAGTTGGAGTCTCATGTAGATAGGCTGGTGAAGAAGGCCGTTGGAACGCTGGCCTTTAGAAATCAGAGCTTTGAGTACAGAAGTTGGGATGTAATGTTAAAATTGTACAAGGCATTGGTAAGCCCTCATTTGGAATATTGTGTACAATTCTGGTCACCGAATTATAGGAAATATATCAATAAATTAGAGCCAGTGCAGAGACGATTTACTAGGTTGTTACCTGGGTTTCAGCACTTGTTACAGAGAAAGGTGAACAAGTTAGGTCTCTATTCATTGGAGCGTAGAAGTTTGAGCAGGGATTTGATCGAGGTATTTAAGATTTTGACAGGGATAGATAAAGTTGAGGTGAATCGGCTGTTTCCATTGAGAGTGGGGGAGATTCAAGCGAGAGGACATGATTTGAGATTTAGCGGGCAGAAGTTTAAGGGAAACACGAGGGGTTATTTCTTTACTCAGAGAGTGATAGCTGTGTGGAATGAGCTTCCTGTAGAAGTAGTAGAGGTCAGTTCAGTTGTGTCATTTAAGGTAAAATTGGATAGGTATATGGACAGGGATGGTGTGGAGGGTTATGGGCTGAGTGCGGGTAGATGGGATTAGATGAGATTAAGAGTTCGGCACGGACTAGCATGGCCGAGATGGCCTGTTTCCCAGCTGTGATTGTTTTATGTTTATATGGTTATATTTACGATCAGATGAGTCAAAGCAGGTCGCTTTAAACTTCGGCCTGATTCCCTTAAAGGTCGATATCCTTATGTCGTGCAATTCTCAGAAAGAGAGTATCAATTACAATTCACATTTGTGCCTGTCTTACACCGCAATAGATTTGCGTGCTCAATTTTACTATTACCGGAGGAAGCTACATCCTAATAGATTAACTGACATTTATCTGGGTCGCAGTTGTTGCCGTTTCCGGGCTATATTTGACAATATTTCAAGGCACAAGCATGATGCACAAACTCTGATCATGAAAGTAACTAAATTTCTTAAGACTGAATATGCTTGACAGAACCGGATTCTAGTCTTGTTCAGACTGTTTATTACTGCGTATACCTTTTAGTATCTAATAATCGATTAATTAATTATGTAATGTTAGTATGATTTTTAATGAGCTTATATTTTAAAGCAAGAATTTGATGAATGTTGTTTGACATTTGAAGGTGTCTATGCAAGTGGTCACATTGAGTTATACTGCTGTACGGATCCTATAATGTGCCTGGCTTTCTGTGCTCCGCATCTGATGTGGAAAGTCCGGAAGATTCCCAGCTTCCGGGAGAGCGACACCTGCACCAGCGCGTCGAGCTGAAGCTCCTTAAGGACCGCGTTAGTGAACTGGTGTTGCAACTCGATGGCCTTCGTCTATGGTGGAAGAGGCAAACTGAAGAGACGGAGGAAGAGGTGGTCGGCTCACAAATAGAGAAAGTTTGCTGGCAATGTGAAAGGGAGGATAGGCAGATCTTGAAGGGGCGTGCTGAGATCGATGGTTTTAAATGTGTCTATTTTATTGTAAACCGTATTATGAACAATGCGAATCAGCTTAGGGCATGGATCGGTACCTGGAGCTATAATATTATGGCCATTACAGAACTTTGGATGGCCAAGGCGCAGGATTAGATACTTCGAGTGCGATTCCTTAGATGTTCCAGATCGGACAAGAAAGGATGCAATAGTGGTGAGGCCTGGCACTGTAGAACAAAAAAGCGTAACGGTCATTTAAAAGGAGGAGAACATGGAGGGATTATCGACTCAAGTCTCTGTGGGTGGAAATTACGGACAAGGAGGGGTCAATAAATCTACTGGGTGTTTTTATAGAGCACACAATTGCAACTGGGACATCAAAGAGCAGATAGGGACACAAATTCTGGAGTGTTGTAAAAATAACAGGATTGTCTTGGTGGGAGATTATCATTTCCCAAATATTGATCGTCATGTTCCTAGAACAGGGGGTTTAAATGGCGTTTAATTTGCTCGGTGAGTTCAAGAGAGTTACTTGACATCAAAATTCAGATACATATATAAGAGGCTAGACTGTACATGCCCTGGTATTCGGAGATGCGCCTGGTCAGTTGATAGATCTCCGCGTGGAAGAGCATTTTGGGCACCGTCATCACAGCTCTGTCTCCTTCACCATAGCATTGACGAGGGAATCCGAGCAGAGAAGGTAGGAAAGCGTTCAATTGGAATAAGGGGCAAAATGAGTCTATCAGGCAGGAACTATGAAAAAGTAGATTGGAACAGTTGTGTCAGGTAAATGGAAGGAAGAAATCCGCTACATGTTCAGGGGATATTCGCGTTGAATTTTGTATAGGTATGTTCCATTGAGTGAGAGAAAGATGGTAGGGCACAGGTACCTTGGTGTACAAAAGCTTTGCAAATTTAGTCAGGAAGGGAAGAAGAGCTAATGAAATGTTCCGAAAACTTGGTATCGAAAGATGCCAGAAGATTTTAAGGTATGCAGGAAGGAACACAAGAAAAAAGATAGAAGAGAAAGTAGGGGCCATGATTGATGTCAAGATTAAGGAAAACCACCAGGCATTCTAAAAGTATATGAAGAGCAAGAGGATAACACGAGAGATAATACGACCAATCAAGTGTGACAATCGAAACGTGTGTATCGAAACATTGAAGATAGCAGTGGTACTTAATGAGTACTTTGCTTCAATATTCAGAACAGAAAATGATCTTGGAGATTGTCGGGTTGAATTAGAGCGGACTAAAAAGCTTAAACATATAGATATTGAGAAAGACGAAGTGTAGGAGATTTTGGAAGGCATCAGGTGGGATAAGTCAACGGCATTCGTTGATGTATACCCCAGTCTACTGAGGGAGGCGAGGAAGGAGATTGCTGAGCTCTTGCCAATGATATTTGCATCATCAGTGGGGACGGGAGAGGTTCCGGAGGATTGGCGTCTGGCGAAAGTTGTTCAATTATTCAGGAACTGGAGTAAATACAGCCCAGGAAATTACAGAACAGTGAATCTTAATTCAGTTGTTGGAAATTTGATTGAGAAATCCTGACAGGCAGAACATATGTACATTTGGAGAGGCAAAGTAGGATTTGGAATAGTAAGCATGGCATTGTGAAAAACTGGCAAAACCTTTCGAGCCTGATTGATTTTTTTTTGTGGTTGTGACGAAATACATTTATGATGGTAGGTTTAGTGTAATAGGATTTCAGTAAGGCATTTTACAAGATTACCCATTCAAGGCTTATTGAGAAAATAAGAAGGCATGTTATCAAAGGGAAAATTGCACAGTGGATCCAGGACTGGCTTGCCTATAGAAGGCAAAGTGTGGTTGTAAACGTGTGATATTCTGCACAGACATCGGTCACCAGCTGTATTTCTCAGGGATCTCTTCTGGGACCCCCAATCTTCGCGATTTTCACAAATGACCTGGATGAAGAAGTGTAGGGATGTGTTAGTAAATTTGCTGATTACTCAAAGGTTGGGGTGTTGTGGGTAGTGTAAAGGGCTCACAGAGATTACAGCTGGATATTCATAGGATGCAAAAATGTGCTGAGAAGTGGAAGATGGAGTTTCACCCAAAGAAGTGTGAGGTGGCTTATTTTGGTGGGTGAAATATAATTGCAGAATATAGTATTAATTATAACACTCCTGGCTGTGTGGAGGATCACAGGGATCTTGTGGTCCTAGTTCATAGAACACTCCAGGCTGTTGCGTAGGTTGACGATGTGGTTAAGAAAACATGCGGTGTAATGACCTTCATCAATCGTGTGATTAAGTTTTGGAGGCAAGAGGTAATGCAGCAGATATATATATATAACCCAATTCAGACCTCACTTGCAGTGATGTGCTCATTTCTGGTGGCCTCCCGATAGGAAGGTTGTGAAATCTGTAGAAAATGTGCAGAGGAGATTTGCAAGGATCTACCCTGGATCGGGGTGAATGCATGCCTTATGAGAATAAGCTGAGCGAATTTGGCCTTTTTTTAATTGCAGCGACGGAGCATGAGTAGCGACCTGATATGGGTGTATAAGATGATGAAATATCTTTCTCGTGCGGATAGACAGAGGCTTTTTCCTCGGGTTTAAATGGCTAGCATGAAATGGCAGAGTAGTAAGGTGCTTTGATGTAGGTACAGGGGAGATATCAGCGGTAGTTTCTCCCCCCCCCCCCCAGAGAGTGGTGAGTGCGTGGAATGGGCTGCTGGCGATAGTGGTAGAGGCAGGTACAATAGGATCATTTAAGTGACTCCTGGATAAGTATTTGGAGCTCAGAAAAAGAGAGGGCTGTGGGTAACCCAAGGTAATTTCTCAGGTAAAGATATGTTCGGCACAGACTTGTAAGCAGAACGGCCTGTACTGCTGATTGTTTTTTAAGTTTCCTATGTTCCTCATCTGTTGTGCTGTTCTTTTCTATGGAAGTGTCTACATTCTGCTTATATATGAGTGTGTGTGATAACCAACCGCTCCTCCATTGCAACAAGCAAGCCTTTTTTGAGGGAAGAGATCTTCATCTTTGGACCTGGTGTTTGACGGTTTCTTATTGATATCCACTCTGTTCAAATCAGGGTGATATCTTTCTTGAAGAATCATTCTCATCAGATGGATGGATGATATTTATTTTATTTTCGAATGTTTAATCTCACATTTGAATTTAGTGTTGCATCCTCTTATCAGAACTGCATGCAGTCGCATGGTGTGCCAAATACTGTCTCAGTTAATGAAAATATATATAAATACGTTTTATGCGACTCCAGCATACAATTTTTTACCTGTTATTAGAATCTCTTCTGATCTATGTCGCGTTAAACCTATGACGCTGGACCGCCATAATGTTTTCTGAAATATGAAATTTCAGATTTATTTTTCATTTTTTATTTTTCCGACTTGCATTTTGATCAAGATATTATGCCAGAAGAATATGCAGAGACGATTTACTAGGATGTTACCTGGGTTTCAGCACTTAAGTTACAGAGAAAGGTTGAACAATTTAGGTCTCTATTCATTGGAGCGTCCACGTTTGAGGGAGGATTTGATTGAGATATTTAAACTTTTGTGAGGGATAGATAGAGTTGTCATGAATAGGCTGTTTCCATTGAGAGTAGGGGAGATTCAAACGAGAGGACATGATTTGAGAGTTAGGGGGCAGAAGTTTAAGGGAAACTCGAGGGGGTATTTCTTTAATCAGAGAGTGATAGCTGTGTGGAATGAGCTTCCTGTAGAAGTAGTAGAGGCCAGTCCAGTTGTGTTATTTAAGGTAAAATTGGATAGGCATATGGACAGGAAAGGAGTGGAGGGTTATGGGCTGAGTCCGGGTAGGTGGGACTAGGTGAGATTAAGAGTTCGTCACGGACTAAGATGGCCAAGATGGCCTGTTTCCGTGCTGTGATTCTTATATGATTATATGGTTATAATATGTCAATATAGGTATAGCGGAACTGTTTCCGTCCTTGGGAATAACGTCGCACTCTGTTTGGTCGTTTTCTTAAGCCTTCAAATAAATTCTGCCAAAAACTTTCCCTTTGTTGGATCATATTCTATGATCCTTACTTGCTGATATTCAGATATATATATATATATATATATATATATATATATATATATATATGCATCATATTTATCCATCATTTTATGGATGGAGCTGCTCTGTTTCATATTATAATAGCCCTTTTTTCTGTTCTTCGGAATTCTCCAGAACTTATCCCATCCTCATGGGATCCCACCATCAAGCACATCTCTCAACGCTTCTATATTACTGCTTTCAGTAGGAACTACTCTCCACTGCAGTCACTTGCCTATTAGTCCATCCACACAGGCCAAGCTCCTGGCATATATTGGCGCAGGTGGAAAAAGTGCTAGACGTGCTCTTACACTTCCTCAATTTACTATTCTTCAGTGCCCCAAACAGATTGTCCAGCTGAGATGACACGACACCAGTAAGTATATTGTGGTCTCTATGTTCGGTGCTCCTACTGTGTCCTCATGTATATTGGTGAAAAGTGAAACAGATTGAATCCCTCGGATTTCTGCTGCAATATAAATCCAATTGGCTGCTTGTATCGATACAATTAAATGTCAAGTATTATTTAACAAAGTCTTGTTTTAATATTAAAAATCATAAAATAAATTATAGCTCACTATAAATTCAAGCCTGATGCAGGTATAGAGTCAGAATGCCACAAATTATAATTTAGTCAAGATGAACTAGTCAAGATGAATGTGGGGAGGGTTTTTCGATGTTTCAGAATAAGCTTTGCTGTCGCATGGTCACCCATGCCTAAAACAAACCAAGTTATAAAAATAAATACAGCTCTCAGCTCTTCAGGGAATGACGCATTAGCACACAGCCGACGGTTTCCTCACCATTTTATTCATGACAAACAGACCACCGAAACTCAGACGTGTCGGCATTTTTAGAGTAGAAAATGCGATACCATTCAATCGTTGCGTTGTGCGTTTCATTGATTTTTGGTGAGAACTGAAGCCGTTTTTAGTGGTACTAATGCTTACGTATACAGCGAATAGAGCGGTTTCAGACTTTAGACTTCAAAGATGAGATTAAGATAAAGCATGCATAAACTGAATACTTGAGATTTTAACCGTGAGCATGGGGACATCGGGTTGTATATTTATTCATGAGAAAGAATAATGTAGAGTCTATTTTATTTTATATTAGAAAAAATAGACTTCGTAAGACTGCATCGATCTCAGTGTCGTTCACCTCAGGTGCACAAAAGCATCCGATTAAAGTTAGTTGCTGATTGACATCTGACAGTTAACATTTTGAATTCTAATAATCATACAGGTTCATATGCAGCATCATCTGATGTACTGAATCAGAATTGCAAGAACTTAATGAAACAAAGGACATAAGGGATATAAGTTTGAAGTCAAAAATTGTTGAGAAAGTTTCAGTAGGCACACAAATACTATAAAATTCTCTAGTAGTTTATATTATTTTATGTAAACGGCCACGCGGCGTGAAGCCAATTGGTTTTGAATATGAAATATAAATTCTACCTATATTCCAGAACTGTGTTATAGTGTTTCAGTGACACAGCGGTACTCCTCACTCAAAGGTACTGAGGACGAACGCATTACCTTCACTTGCAGCTACACCAGCGATATTAATTACTTGTTTTGGTATCGCCAAAACCCCGGTGGACAGTTCAAGTTCGTGGCTCAGCGAAACGCACGTGGTGGCAACGACATTCAAGCGGATTTTGCCAAAGTCCGGTTTGCTGATATAGTCCAGCAGGGACAAATGGAGTATCAGTTGACCATCCCGGCGATGCGACTATATGATATGGCAACGTATTATTGTTCCGCACTTCACAGTGGTGGAAACCGATTCTGTCCTCGTACAATAACTGCCGAAGGTGCCTGAGACACAGCTGCTCTTTGTTTCGGTCAGTTTGCCTCAAGCTTCCAGCCATTGATGCGTAATTGCAGAGTCTAATTACTATTTTCCTCTGTTAACTGTGTATATAGACCTTTCGGATGCTAAGTATATTCATCTTTGCAAGAATCTCCGAAGTAATCTGAAGCAAATTTATGTCGACTATCGTTGAAACTTGCTTCAAACGCTCCTGATAGCTAATTAATGTCTGGTGTATAGTAATCGCAGAATGAACCTGAATTAAGAAGGTCTGACACAATTTCAGGTAGAGTGATGCTAGAGAGTTTGTGAACCCTGCAGCATGTCACCATTCCTGCGTCATTAGACATAAATGTGATTAGATCTTGATGTAAATCCTAAACGGCAAACACATCATAATCGTTCACATATTTATTGCGAAAATGATCGATTGTTACATGCATTTATTTTGAAAAGTATTTAAACATCTGGGGTAATGTCTCTACGAATCCTATTCGCGGTCATTTGTTGTAATCAATGAGATGAGGCTGGAGGTGTGGGTTGTAGAGGTGCTCAGCCTTATGACTACACAGTAAGTTATGTCACTAACAGAGCCTGCGATTTTCACGAATACAAGTTACGTCCACTGGTACAAATGCTACCGGTTCCTATCGAAAACGACATTACTTCTCCCGAAAAGATCGCCCTGCACAAAAATCATAAAATTAATTTACTCCGACGAATGCTCAGTCATTAATCCATTGCCAAATTATACTTCTATTATCTTCCCTTTTAGGTGACACAGGCAGAGTGGCCAAGCGATAACAAAATATAAAAGTCATGCGTTACAGCTTTTTAAGAAGATCAGTATATTTATTTTCTTAAGAAGCTCATCAAATTTCACGTAGAATATTAAATGTCACTCGCAGGTATGATGACTTGTTTGCTTTGTGTTAACAGTATTTTAAAAAACTTAATAATTAAAAATCTGAAAATCACTATTTGCTAGAATATTAAAAATGTGTCTTAAATAATCTAATGCAAAATAGAAAACATGTTGTGAGATAGAATTTACTGTTTCATTGTCTATTTGTAAATTAGATTACTTGAGGAAACGAGTTGTCCTTGAAACGTTCAGTGCGTGTGCTTAACCTTCCGTCCGTCTTGAGTAATGTTAAGCATTCAGAAGAGAGCATGTCCTGTTTGACGTGGCTTTTGTGATCTATGCCTTGTCACTGAAGTATCACCATTGGACGATTTCCTATCCTCGATGCCGTGAATGATAAAGCACATGATGGAACTGGCGGTGTTGAAGTATTTGTGCAGCTTTCCCACAACCTGTGCAATGGCCTCTGGAGTGTGGACGCCCATGCATCCTGTCAGAATTCTCTCTACATTCCCCTGCTGAAATTGGAGAGTGTCTTTGGTACCACTTCAATTCCTCTGCAAAATTTTAATTACGTGTAGCCGCTGGCCGCGGCTTCCATGCGAATATCATGGTCTGTGGATAGATTTTTGGAGGTTTAGACACCCGGAGATTTGGCACTGCTCACCATTTCAAAAGTGATCCGTTGAAGAGCACAGATGTATTACGCGTATTTCCTGTTTGAAGCACAGAAACAATTCATTGATGTTAATGATGCTGAATGCAAGGTTGTCGTTGCGACCCCACTCAAAAAGAAGTTGGGGATTCAACCCTAGTTGCAGTGGGATGGGATCCAAGTGACGGAACCATTAGTGGAGGTATTGTGGAAGCAGATGTTGGCAACATCACAGGAAATTTGGGAAGGGAGCGCTTGAAAATGAAACGATAGAATAGGGTTAAGATTGTTGTGCCTTTGTGAATAGAGTGAAGGAACTGCAAAAACAGACCCCCAGACTGACGTAAGGAGGATCCATACAAATTGCACCAAACAACATTTATTTTCTTTTTTCATAGAACGCAATGTCACAATTGCCAAGTGGGATGTATGCAGCCAGATTGTGAAAATTAGTTTGGTGCTGGATTAGTGAAGGGGTATATTCGAAAATGCGTTGAAGATAAATTTTAACAATCAGCTCGTAGTTTGGACAACAAGTGGATCAGTTACTTTCGGTTGGTTGTTATGCTGAGAGACAGATTTCTTGAGAGAGCGTAAGATTAAAAAAGTAAATGCAAGAAAAAAAAAACCTTTGTTTGAAGGTTACATGTTTGTGAATTTTTTTTTTTAAAAAAAGAAAAAAACAAACAAACAAACAACAACAACAAAAGTACGCAGCCAGAAAGGTATTAAGATTGTAAAGCTGGATTGCGATAGCCAGTGATGTTAATGAGGATACCAAAAAAGATTCTTCTGAATCATAACTTCGAACAGAGAGGCGAGAGTAGACATTGGGCAGCCGGAAAATGATCCTGCAGTGGTATTGAAGGGGAGAAAGAAATGGAGGACGAACTGAAGAAGTATTTTGCACCTGTCTTCACTGACAAATGGGACAGCAGTGTGGTGGAAGCTCTATGTGTCAGTAGGGTGCAGTCTTTGTAGTTATCATAGCTGGATTAAAACGTTCTTGGGAATGTGAAAAGTCTCAAGGTGGATAGGACACATTGGGCAGATGGTATGCAATGCAGCTTACAGACAGAGGTGTCTGGAAAGATCCTGGATGCATTTGGAATGATGTTTCCGACTAATAGATTGTGGTATGGCTCCAGAAGACAGAAACTAAGTAAATGCCACTCCAAGAAGGGAGAGAGTTGAAGTAATCAACGATGTTCTCTGTCCTCAGGGACTGGGAAGATACTGGATTCGATTACAAGGAATCAGGTCTCAGGATACTTGGAGACACTTTGTTTCTTTAAGGGAAATTCTTGCTGAAAATGTGTTGAAAATATTTGAAACAGTTACAATCAATACAGAAGAGTGAGAATCAGATGATATTGCGTTCTTGGATTTTCACAAGGTGATTGACAAGGTGCCCAACATGAGGCTGATAACCAAGCTACTAGTACGTAGCAGAAGAGGACGGAAAAAATGCATGTATAAAGTCGTGGCTGATTGGCAGGAGGGAAAAAGTAGGAATAAAGGCAAGTTTTCTGAATGGCTTTCGGCGACTTGTGCTGTCCACAAGATTCTGAGCTAGGACCGATTAATTTTATTTTATTTGTCAATGATTTGGATGATACAGTTGATGTTTTTTCCCAATCTGTGCAAACGATATGAAGGTAACTAGAGCTGTAGGTACCCAAGAGGATTCAGACAGCCTAAAGAAGAACTTAGACAGATTCGTAGAAAAAGGGTAAGTAATCGGGAAGTGGATTGTCACACAATTAGTACAAGAAATGAAAGGTTCGATCATGTTCTAAGATGAGAGAAATTGAGGAAAATGCTGAGACACAAAGGACCTTGGGAGTCATTGTGCAGGATACCGGAAAGGTTAGTTTGCAGAGTGATCCTGTGGTTTGTCAGGCAAGGGCAATGTTTGAGTTAATTTCAAGAAGACTAGAGTGTAAAAACAATGAAGCAATGTTGAACTTTGAAAGAATTGGGGTCGGTGATACCTAAATTATTGTGAGAATTTGTCTTACAAAGGCTGTGCTGAAAGTGGAGGGGATTCAAAGGACGTCACCGAAAATAAATCCGGAAGTGAGTGACTTGTAAAGTGACGACCATCCTATAGCCGTAAGTCTGCATTTGCTAGAGTTCAGAAGATCGTGGTTTGAACTCATTTAGAACTATAATATTATAGAGTGTTTGTAAAGTGGAAGTGGCCTTTGTTGGGAAAGTCCGGAGGACATGATCTAAGTATAATCCTGTTAGAACAGAGGTTAAGATGAAATTTTTTAGCCAAAGTGTAGTGGATATATGGAAGTCATTGCCACTGGCAGCAGTAGAGGCCACGACATTCTGAATATTTAGGAGACAGCTTGAGACACTGTTGATTGGTCACGGCACGAAGGGATACAGGAAAATTCACGAGTTTGGAACTGATCAGAAAATTCCATCTAACATGATAATGTGGACGACAGAACAGACATGATAGCTCGTTTTAGCTTATATATTCTGTTCCTCTAGTTTTGCATTACTTCCGAACTGGTCATAGAAAACTCAGGGAAAAAAAATACATAGAAAGCAAACAGTAAAATACAGGACCTTCAGACCCCAATGCTATGCCGAAAATTTATTACTTTCGCAATTTTCCACAGTTACCCATAGCCCTATATTTCTATAAACTCATGTACCTCTCTGGGAGTCTCTTAACACACCATACTGCATCCACCTACAACAACATCGCGGGCCGCTGCTATCACGCGCTCACAATTCCTCGAGTAAAAAACTTATAATTGATATATTCGATGCACTTACTTCCAAACACTTTAAAACTGTGCCCTTTCATTGTTACTCATTTGAGCCGTGGGAAAACAAAAATCTCTGACTATCCATACGATCAATGCCTCTCACTATTTTATACACGTCTATCAGGTCACCTCTACTTCTCCATCGTTCACGGTGCAAAGGCCGAGTTCACGCAACCTACTCTCGCACGACATGCTCCCCAATCCAGGTAACATCCTTGTCAATCCCCTTTGAACATTTTCTATTGTGTCAACAACCTTTCTGCAATGAGACGACCGGAACTGAGCACGGTACTCCAAATTGGTTCTAACCGGGACATTACCTGTCAGCTCTTGAACTCAGTCCCACGGTTTATGAAACCTACTTAAACAAAGGCAACCTACCTAACAGTTTGCATTATAGTTGACGTACCAAAACAAACCTTCTCATAAATATATAGTTTGAACCCTATCTGGCACTTCACAGTCCAGTTTTGCTTCCGATGAATGTCGCACTGTAACCTCTGACAGCCTGATGCAATATCCACAACAGCCGCATCCTTGTTTCAACAGCAGGTTTATTACCCTTTCCTCCACTTCTTCATCCAGATCATTTATAAAAAAAATCACAAACAGAAGGGTTCCCAAAATAGATCACTGAGGCACACCACGTGTTACCGACCAGCATGCAATATATCACATCTCCAACTACACTTTGCCCTACATGGGCAAGCTATTTCCAGATCCACCAAGTAATGTCCCCTTGGATGCCATGCCGCCTTACACTGTCAATACTTCTTGCACGATTTACCTTATTAAAAGCCTTGATTAAATACATATAAACTACATGTGCCGCTCCATGCTTAATCACAACCTCAAAAAAGTTCTATCAGGCTCGTAAACCCCGACCTGCCTTTGACAAATCCATGCCGAAGATTCCAAATCTTATTATAGCTCCCCAAATGTTCATAACTCCTGCCTCTCAAGATCTTTTCCATCAATTTACCTGCCACTGAGGTAAGTCTCACTGGTTCATACTTTCCGTGCCTATCTCTGCTCCCTTCCTCGAAAAGGAGCCTAACTTCTGCGACCATGTAATCCTCTGAAACCTCACTTATCCACTGTGATGATGCAAAGATCATTGCCGGAGGCTCAGTAATCTCCACCCTTGCATCGCACAGTTGTACTGGGGACATTTCTTCCGCTCCAGGTGACCTATCCAACGAGATGGTACCCGAAAGATCAGTACATCTATATCTTCAAATCTGCATGCTCAAACTTTTCAGTCCGATGTCATTCACCCCTGAAATCGCCAAGATTTTATTCGGAAGTGCATACTGAAGCAAAGTTTCCAATAAGTACCTCTACAATCTCCTCCAATTCCATAGACACTTTTCTACATTTGCCCTCGATTGGCCATGTTATCTCAGATCTATTCATCCTACTCATCACAAACTTGTAGAATACCTTGGGATTCTTTCCAGGAATCCCTTGGGATGCCTTCTTCTTGATTAAATTTTCGACAGCCTTTCTACTTGACAGTTCCTTTTCCCGACCGTCCTTTCCCCATCTCATTGGAACGTAACGATGCAGAACTCCACGTAAATATCCCTTGAGCATTTGGCACATTTCAGGCGTATATTTCCCTGCGAACATCAGTTCCAAGTTTATATTTCCACGTTCCTGCCGGTAACCTTATATTACTTCTTAATCCAATTAGACGCTTTCCTAACTGGTCTTTCACTATTCCTCTACAATGCAGTGGTAAAGCCGATGGAACTTTGATTACTATCCGAAAAACTATCTCCTCGTCAGAGATTGGACAACTGACCATGTTCATTTCTCAACAGAATGTAATGAGCATCCTCTCTTCTTGTCGACTTATCTAAACATAGTGTCAATAAACATTCCTCATCGCAGTTAATACATTCCACAGCATTTGAGCCCTTGCTCTATGGAGATTACAATCAATATTTGGGAAATTTAATTCTCCGAACACGCAGCTCTGTTAGATTTACACCTTTCCAAAATCTGTCTCCCTATCTGCTCCTCGATGTTCCTATTACTATTGGATTGTCTGTATAAAAAAAGCAAAACACAAAACAAAAAATAAACAACAAGTCACCCAGTAGAGTTAATGCCCCTTTAAGTTCCTGACTTCCAGCCACAGACAATGAGTCGACAATCCGTCGACGACTTCCTCCATATTTCTGCAGCCGTGACGATGTCCCTGATTAGAACTGCTAGGCCCCTAACTCCTTTACCTCCTACCCAGTTCTTTCTGAAACTTCTAAACCTGAAACTCTAGTTAATCATTCCTACCGCTGAGGTATCCGAGAATGCCGATAACTCTAATCCTGATCTGATCTAATAATAGCTTTAATCCTGATCCACGATCTAAACTCATCCACTTTGTTCTTTATACATACTTCATTAAAATAGACTAATCTCAAACCATCAATCCGAGCACAACCTTTTTCAATCACCTGCCTATCCTCCCTCTCGCACTGACTCCATCTTTATTTATTTATAAGCCAATTGCCCCCTCCACGGTCTCTTGAGATCGTTTCCCAGACCGAGAATTTCTATTTTATTTGACCTCAGTAGCCTTAGCAAACCTAATTGCCAGGATATTTGTCTCGGAGTAAAGGAATCTGCGGGACTTCCCACGTCAGACAGCCGGTTCCAAACAGAGGACTCACATACATAATTCCTGTTTCTCTACTGCAGAAGAAACTGATCTCGCCTCGAACCTCTATCGTCTAATACCCCTCTGTCTAAATCTACTCTGTCGCAACTCCTCAGCAGCCCGCTCCGTAAAGCTATATTTTTTCAAAGTCTTATCGCTGTTTTAACTCGCTGACGTCCACGGCGTTGCCCAGTTTTACCTCGTTCTACATCACCATGAGAGCATCATGGAAATATAGGTCTGAAATTGCAAACATATAAATATCTTTGAACTGTTCCTGGCCGTAGATTCTTCCTTGTTATGAGAGCAGAGCAGTGGGTTAAACGCACCGATTAGCTCTGCCAAATTTGCTTAATACCGAGATGGAAATATTGTTTCCAAACAGCACATGGTGTAATCACAACTTAAGAGTTCAATGGCCTATTTTACAGAGGGAGGTACAGAGACCCAGGTAGTTACGGTTGTTTATTGGGTCTGAGTGAATAATTGTGTTGCTCGTGCAGCTGCAATCGATAAACAGTAACTTATATTATTGTCCACACGACCTAAGCTTAAATGGAGAACCGGTGTTATAACATGGGCTGTGAACGTATCGTGTCGAAAGGGAACGGGCAACTGCTCTACGTCTACCCTTAGGTATGAGATTATCTAGTCATGAACAACGTCTCAAAATACTTCTCACGGTAGCTGTTAAAGCAGCTGGGCAATAGGAGTTGAGGTACAGTAATGTACTAAAGTTTTGGACATCCATATACACCGGGCTATAAAGTCAATCGGTATTAAAACACTTTCCTCGGTTGATTCTGGACTTCTATATTTCTGGAAAAGCGGTTTTGGATCCAATAGATCTGACCTTCAACTGTCTTCTAATCGTCTGCTGCTGAAACCAAAACGTGGCATTACGTCTATAAAGCTGTAACATATCACTTTTGAAATAGCTAGATTTCTAATAAATCGTTTAATATAACCGCTGGACCATTGTGTTCCATCATTTAATACGAGCTAACTATCGGACTGGTATATAAACCCCTGTGTGGTGCGCTGATCGAAAGGAATACAGGCACAGGGAAACCCCGGGAATGAAAAGAAAAAAAAAAAAAAACAACATTCAACGTAGTCCAGTAACACCACTGACTGCGACAGCTGTAGATGCTACTCAGGTGAGCAGGCCACTTACCGCAGGGATCACATAAACAGTTAGCAAATTAACATTTAAACAGAAAGTCACACAACAAATGTGTTCAGCAGAATACGCAAAAATCATGCAAGTTAATACGTAACACGTTGTGACAAGGATGATGATGCTAACAATAATAATAATGATGATAATAGTAACAATAATGCATTTAATAATCTTAAACCAAGTGAAACACGAAGTCGCACAAGTGGTAAGAAGAGAGACATCTGAAGAACACAAAAACATCCACGACATGTACCGGGCAGAGCCTCTGCCCCGCCTCGGTTACTCAGACCCCATCGCTTTTATGCTAGTCCCAGCACACAGACCGCTCTTCTGGCTCTCCAGAGCTGTTCAAAAGCCGGAGGAAAGTTGGCCAGCAGGATCCATCTCTGTTCTTCAAGACTGCTATGAGAACATGACGGAGACATGTTAAGGGAGACTGCAACCGATGGCGACTCTACCAATTTAGAGGAGTACATGGCACCAGCGACTAGTTACATCAGCAAGTGTATCGATGACGCTACTGCGTCGAAGACCATCACTACACGCGCTAAACAGAAGCCATGGATGACCGCGGAGGTGCACACGATGCTGACTAACCGTGAGTCCGACTTCTGAGCAGGCGACAAGGCAGCGAGTGCGAAATATCCACAGGTTATTAGAGAGGCAAAGCGCGCACACGCCCAGCGAATCAGCAGCCACTTCCAGAACAGCGGTGTTACGCAGCGGATGTAGAAGTGAACTCAGGACATAACTAACTGCAAGAATATCACCTGACTGCTCGGGTGATCCCTTCCTCCCAGATGCGCTGAACAACTTCTACGTTTTTTTTTTAAATGCGTAATTTTACATAACCATTACATTGCATTAGGTATTATAAAAAAAAATCTAGTGATAATTTACACTATAGGACATCCGGTATTACTTATCGTCATTTAGTCATGCATTTGTCTTAGTAAATAGTATATATTTTACTTTTCTATGCATAAAAAAACACTTAGGAACGTATGTTTTCGCACGGGCTCGGGACGGATCTTTACAGAGTGCGCTCTCCACCGTACACGGTTGACGTTGAGTTTCAGAAACACACCCCGCCCAAAATCAATAATTAAACCATTGCGTTGCTTAGTAATAATTGTAGCTTCCATCGGGGCAGGGCACTAATCGCTTTATCCTTTAAAATTGTTCGAATCCTTGATCGACGTATTCTAAAGCTTTTCCAATGACTGATGATGTTTCACCTCTTTCTGATCCCGTTATTATTTCCACTTTATTTGCAATCGTGTTCGTGATCATTTCGCGAACAGATTCACTGATTCAGATCTCTACCGTCAGGTTCTAATGTCCAGCAGACTGAAAGTGGTTAAATAAGTTCTGTGGTTCGGCTGGGTCATTAGATGCACTATATGGAGAGGCTGAATAAGGGACGTGAGCATGCCTCGAAGTATATTCAACCATGACGTGACTGGAAAAGAGATATCGCTTCGACGAAAATTTTGTAAAGCAGAGTAGTACAAACTGCCTTTGAAAAGTGCCACATTTGCGGCTGCTTACGACGTTGAGACGTTGAGTATTACAGGAAATTTACTAACATAGTTAGAACATTGACTAACTTGTAGGAGGCGGTGAGGCGAGCAAAAGTGTATTTTCCTGTTCCACTGCCATCGAATAGTGCTGTTTTGCAGAGGTCGGTGGTCGGACCAGTTCCTTTTACGATGTCTACAAATGATTTAAATGATGGAATACATGGATTTGTTGCCAAAGCTTGCAAATCATACGAAGATTGTTGGAGTCGCACGTAGTGTTGAGGGAACGGATAGATTCAGATGGACTTGCACAGTTTTGGAGAATGGCAAGAAATTGGCAAATGAAATACAAGGTTGCAAAATGCTTGTTAATGCACTATGCACTATGGTTTTAGAAATACAGTTGTTGACTATTTTCTAAACTGGGGTATAATTCATCAATATGAGATGCAGAGGAAATTAGGAGTCATTGTGTTGAAAAACCTGAAGGCAAATTTGCTGGATGAAACGGTTGTGAGTGAGGCAATTGCCATGACAGCAATCACTACAAGATGACCAGAACATAAGGAGAAGGATGTAATGCTGAGGCTTTATCAGCCATTGATGATGCCTCGCCATTCTTATTGTGAACAGTATTTGGTTCCACAACTTAAAAAAATATATAATTATATATATATATATATATATATATATAAGCAAGGAAAAACATAACTAAATAAACTGATATATATGTGTGGGGGTGTGTGTATATATGTATGTATGTGTATATATATCTAACTATTTAAGGACAGTTACGGAGAATAGGGTAAAGCCTCAACATATTATGTGCGCCATATCTAAACAAAGATGCGCGGAAAGTTCTTTACACAAAATGAGGTGAATTACTTATTTTATTATTTCTAATAGTTAAATAAAAAAGTACACTCACACAGAAACACACACACACACACACGCACACACACACATATAAACAAAAGGAGAATTATCGCACATATCACCGATAACAGTAACAGTTCGACTAAAAGGAAATAAAATATTAATAAGACAAAGTATTATTCTAGTAGTATTAAATAAAGTGTTTGGTAATTGCTTCTCCCCTTATCCATAAAAAGAAAAAAAAATAAAGAAATGTTTATAATTGACATAAACATGAAGAAAAACAAAATACAAAACAACAAAATATAAATAGTATAAAAGATCTATGCAGCTGAAAACGAGAGTTAAAATCAAATCCAGCATTTGCAAAAGTTGTAACCTGAAAGGCCATAAGTTAGAACATATGGAAATATTGAATCAATTGTTCCCATGTCAAGTTTAGAGGATGTATCAAATGCACGACTTCTTATTTTCTCCGACCTTAAACAGTACATTGTGGATGTCGGTTGATTAAAATCCTTCCATTTAAGCAAAATGTCTCTCTTAGCGAATACCGTTGTAAAAGTTGTCCTCCGTCGCGCGGAAGCAAGAATGTCTCCGGCTTCCGAAGAAATGATCCCAAAAATTGTTGTAAGTAAATTCGGTTCCAGATCCAAATTCAGAAACTTTCACAGAGTTTTGAAGATTTCTTTCGAGAAATTATTAAATTGATGCAAGACCAGAACCTATATGTTACAGTAGCCACATCAGCATTATCTTTCTCACAAATAAGATTAATATCAGAAAAAAACGGGCTAATATGTCCTTTGCCATTTGCGCTGATGCACTACCTTGAACTGTATCGAGGAGTGACGACCACAAATAGAAGAGCTATTTATCTAATGAGAAATAATTATCCCATTGATTATCACAAAGTGATATTCGAAATTCCAATTCATTTTCTTTCTTTTTTTAAATCTTTTTATTAGTTTTAAACAAACATAAATGAAACATGAATACAAAATTTTTGAGAGTACATAAATAATAGTTTAAATAGTCATTCAGATATATAATAATAAAAATATATAACCTCTCAGACTCAGAACATTAATGAACAAAGAAGTAAAAAGAGAAAAAAAAAGAAAACCCCCAAAAAAAGAGAAAAAAAAGACAAAAAAAATCACTAACCAACATGGGCCATTGAATAATATTAGGTACATATACAGAAGTTCCAATAAATCCGAACCTCCATCCAATTAATTAAGGATAATATAACTAAGGTTTAGGAAAAGACAATTCAACTCATGTCAAAATGTTGAATAAAAGGTCTCCAAGTTTCTTCAAATTTAACTGAAGGATCAAAAACCACACTTCTATTTTTTTCTAAACTCAAACAAGAAATAGTTTGAGAAAACCACTGAAATACGGTTGGAGGATAAATTTATTTCTAACTCAATAAAATAGATCTTCTAGCGATTAATGTAACAAATGCAATCATTCGTTGAGATGAAGCGGATAAACGATTATTATCCATCATTGGTAAACCGAAAATTGCTGTAAGAGGATGCGGTTGAAAATCAATATTTAAAACTCTTGAAATAATACTGAAAATATCTTTCCAATAATTTTGTAAACACGGACAAGACCAGAACTTATGAGTCAATGAAGCAACATCAGAATGACATCTATCGCAGGTTGAGTTAAGATGAGAATAAAATCGAGCCAGTTCATCCTTAGACATATGAGCTCTATGTACAACGTTAAATTGTTTTAGGGCTTGTTTAGCACAAATAGAGGACGAATTTACCAATTATATTTTTTCCCATTGCTCTGTAGATATAGGACAATGCATCTCTTCTTGCCATTCCTTCTTAATTTTTACTGATACATCTAACTGTAAATTCATGATCATCTTATAAATGATGGCTACTAAACCCTTTTGATAAGCATTAAGGGCTAAAATTCTATCTGTAATGTCCAATGGACATTTTTTCGAAAAGTAACTCATTACACAAAAAAATTCTAACTTGCAAATATCTAAAAAAAATGAGTTTTAGGTAAATTATAATTATTAGAGAGCTGTTCAAAGTACATAATGTTATCATACAGAAACAGATCACGAAAACATGTTATACCTTTTGTTTTCCATAAAAGAAGAGCTTGATCCATAGATGAAGGCCGAAGAAAATAATTAGATAATATAGGACATGATAAAATAAATTTATTCAAACCAAAAAAATTTACGAAATTGAAACCAAATTCGTAATATATATCTGACTATAGGGTTAGTTATCTGTTTATTCAATGTGAATAAAGAAAAAGGAAGTGAAGATCCTAAGATTGAAATCAGTGAAAAATCTTGCACAGATTTACATTCCAAATTTACCCATTGTGGGCAAGTAGCTATAGTCCATTCTTCTGTTCAGAATTTTAAATACCGTATATTGACTGCCCAATAGTAAAATCCTAAGTTTGGTAAAGCCAAGCCGCCCTCCTTCTTAGGCTTCTGTAAATATTTTTTACCCAATCTAGGATTTTTTTTTCTGCCACAAGTAAGAAGATATTTTAGAGTCAATAGTATCAAAAAAAGCTTTAGGAATAAACTTTGGCAATGCTTGAAATAAATATAAGAATTTCGGTAGTATCATCATCTTAATAGCATTAACTCTACCAACCAATGACAAAGATAGTTGAGAACACCTAATAGCAAGTTGGTTAATTTGATCAATTAAAGGTAAAATGTTAATCTTAAATAAATATTTATGTTTTTTAGTAATTTTAATACCTAGGTAAGTAAAATAATCTGTAACAATTTTATATGTTAAATGTTTATAAATTGGAACTTGCATATTTAATGGAAATAGTTCAGTCTTGTTAAAATTCAATTTATAACCAGAAACATTACTAAATTGAGCAAGCAAAGACGAAATAGCAGGGATAGATCTTTCAGGGTCAGATATATATAATAACAAATCATCAGCATATAATGATACTTTATACGTCCTCTCCCCACGGGTAATACACAGCATATTAGGTGATTCACGAATAGCTATAGCCAACGGTTCAAAAGCAATGCCAAATAGTAAAGGATCTAAAGGGCAACCTTGCCTTTTAGCACGAAATAACTGAAAAAAGGGGATTTTTGATTATTGGTGAAAACCGAAGCCATAGGTTTATGGTATTTCAATTTAATCCATGATATAAATTTTGAACTAAAATTAAATTGTTGCATTGTAGTAAATAAGTATGGCCATTCAACTCTATCAAATGCTTTTTCAGCATCTAAAGAAATAACACATTCTGGTATTTTAGATGAAGAAGTATAAATAATATTAATAAATTTTCAAATGTTAAAAGATGAATAGCGATTTTTAATAAATCCAGTCTGATCTTCAGAAATAATTCGAGGAAACATATGTTCTAATGTAATAGCCAACATTTTACAGAAAATCTTAAAATCCGTATTTAACAAGGATATAGGCCGAAAGGATGCACATTCAGTAGGGTCTTTATCTTTTTTTAAGAATTAAAGAAAGAGAAGCTTCATAAAAAAATTGTGGTAACTTACCAACACATAATCTTTAAAAATTTGACAAAGCCAAGGAGAAAGTATAGAAGAAAAAGATTTAAAAATTTCTACGGGAAAACCATCTGGACCAGAAGCTTTACCAGAATTCATTGAAAAAATAGCCTTTTCTATTTCAGACTCCGTAATAGGTGTATCTAAAATTACGTTATCCTCAACAGTTACTTTTGAAATATTCAATTTCCTTAAAAATTAATTTATAATAGAAGAGTCCTTAGTGAATTCTGATTGACATAAGGAGTTATAAAAGGCTTTATTTATCTCTTTGTGGTCGATCGTCAGAGTAGCATCTTGTTTACGAATCCTAGTAATCTGTAGTTTATCCGAAACAATTTTCAATTGATTAGCCACTAATTTACCAGACTTATCTCCATGCATATAGAATTGAATTTTTGATTTAAATAACTGACTTTCAATCGAAGAAGATAATAATAAACTATGTTCCATTTGAATTTCCACTCTTTCTTTATAAAGTTTTTTACTAGGGTTCATTGAATAAATCTTATCAATTGCTTAGTTTTTATCAACAAATGTTAATATTTTAGAATTAGTTCGTTTCCTAACTCCAGCAGAGTATGAAATAATCTGTCCACGAATATATGCTTTAAAAGTACCCCACAAAATTCCACTAGAGATCTCTGCTGTAGAATTTGTTGAGAAAAACTAAACAATTTGTTGTTTAATAAAGTGAACAAAGTCTAAATCCTGCAATAACATAGGATTAAACCTCCAAAATTTAGCATTGATATATGAATCCGCTATTTTAATAGATAACTTCAGAGGTGCATGATCAGATATGGTAATACAGTCATATTTACAATCAGTAACATTAGTGAGTAAATGGTGATCAATGAAAAAGTAATGAATTCATGAGTAACTATGATAAACATGGGAAAAGTATGAAAACTCTTTTCATTAGGGTGTAGAAAACGCCAAATTTCACAATTAGCTGAAGCAATCATAAAGGAGTTAATAAGAGAAGCAGATTTATTCGGAAGAGTTTGGGTGGGCTTGGATCTATCAATCACAGGGTTTAAACAACAGTTAAAATCCCCACCCATTATCAGTCTAAATTGATTCAGATTAGGAAAGAATGCAAATAAGCATTTAAAAAATTCAGGGCAACCAGTATTTGGAGCATAAACATTAACTGAAACAACTTTTTGATTAAAAAGTAGACCAGTAATAAGCACACATCTACCTTGTGAATCTGAAATTGTTTCATGATGTTTAACAGAAGTTGATGAGTCTACAAAAAAACGAAACACCTCTTATTTTGGCTTGCGAACTTGAGTGATACTGTAGGCACTTCCAAAACCTAAAAAAAAATGCTGGCTATCCACCTTCCTTACATGATTCTCCTGCACAAAAATAACATTGGCTTTCATTCTATGGAATACTTTGAATATTCGTTTCCGTTTGATCGGATGATTTAAACCATTAGTATTCCAAGAAACAAAATTAATAATCCTATCCATATTGGCAATATTTATTACATTTAACACATAAGTTTTTAAAATAAAGTGAACTCATGAACCCGGAAGAAGGAAGTGAGTTCAAGGAGAAACTGGAAGTCACGGTACTGCAATCATTGTTGTAGTTTCATATAGGTCCATGAAATAAAACTATGCAAAACGCAAGCAAAAAGAGAAAAAAGAAAAAAGAAAAATCCCCCACCCTCCTCCCTCGAAACCCCAGGAAAAAAAGCCAAAAAGAGGCAAGCAGGCAGAAAAATTCTAAAATTACCCCCGTGTCTCAGGACGGCAACTCAGACAAAAAAAAATTGAAAAAATACGAACAACCCATATTATAAGAAAGGGTTAATATAACAAAAGTTTAAATACAAAATTAGTATATATAACAATAGGTTTAAAAATTAAATTGATAAAACCCATAAATAATTAATACTAAATTAGTATTTTAATTGAGAGTTCAAAACTTTCAAACTCATCAAAACGGATATGACGTTCCAAGTACTAGAGTCTGTTGGGAAGAAGAAACACCATTTTATTAATATTCTTTTTTAAATCTTAATATTTAAATGTTAAAAACATAATAAAGCTTATACAAACTTAAAAAAGGGAACTCTAATCATTTATTTCCAAGGTTAATAGATTAATAAAATATTAAAAAATAATAAAATCAGAATAAACAAAAAAGAGAAGTTTTACAATATATAAAAAAATACATGTCAGCCATACCTAAAAAAAAAACATCATTTTGTAAGAGATCGAAGTTTATAGACTAATTATTACATTAGTCAACCCGATAGAGTGTCATTGTTCCAAAAAACTTTGAGCGTCCGCTGGAGATTTAAACAGCCGAACAGTACCGTCGTCAGAAGTAACTCTCAGATGTGCTGGAAATAACAGCGCTTGCTTATAGCTTTTCTGGTGCAATTTCGACATAACCGGGCTAAAAGGCATACTTGCCCTTAAAACTTCAGGGCTATAATCTTCCAAGATACGAAATTAAAATTCTTTAAAGTTAATCATACCCTTTTTCCGAACCGCCCGAATCAGACCCTCTTTGGTATGAGGGTAATGGATCCGGAAAATTACATGTCGTGGTTTATCTGAATCAGAATGATAGCGAGAGATACGGTGTGTACGTTCGATTATTGGAAGAGAGTCCAGAACTTCTGAAACGAAGACATCCATTGGAAGTTTAGAAATGAAAACGGTAAAATCACCGCTCTCACATTTTTCCGGAATCACAATGAGCCGAAGATTTTGTCGTCGAGAGCGAATTTCAAGTTCAGTAATTTTAGATTTATAACGATCATTCTGTTGAGAATTCGAAGCTTGCTCTTGTTGCAAAGTTTCGATAATATGTTCTTTCTTGCGAGCGGCTTCTTCAAGTACCAAAATACTTGCAAGTTGTTTTTGTCGTTCCAGTGTAAGTGTTTTAAGTTCTCCTTCGAATGGTTTTAAACGCTCATCAAAGTCAAAAAGCTGTTCGGATATTTTTCTCTCCAGACCTGCAAATTTATCTTCTGTAAGCTTTATGATTGATGAACACCTTATTCCGCTCCACCATCAGATTTATGAATGGAAAATGAATCCATGAAAATTACCTTGCTAGTTATTACTCTCCTTCTTACTCATGTCCTTGGCATATAACGTAAAAGGAATTAATAATAAAATAAACTAATATTGACAACTAAGGCTTAGGTGCTTTCAATATTCCTACGCACTACTTCTTGCCCATGAGCCACTGTTCTATCCATGCAGGAATCTTTCGATAACACTACATGCTCGTTCATTTTTAGTAGCCTCATGAGTGGCATCGTTTCCATCGCCTTCTGTATATCGAATTCCACAATTACCCTTTGTCTATTTTGCTTGTTATGTACTCCAACATTTTCAGCAGATATGTTAGGCGAGATTTTCCCTTGCGGAAACCTCCGTGAATATCATTAATTATATTATGTTCATTCAGAAATCTTGAAACCTCATAATTAATTATAGTCTCTAAAATACTAAAATATTCGCCGGAAATAGGGTCAGCTTCACTGGCAACAGTTTTCGTTCCTTTATGTCATTGCGTTCTTGAATAATGTAGTGACATTTGTAAGTCTCAAATATTCTGCAAACATTACATAATCTAGTGAGTCTTGAAAGACCAATACTAATAACTCCACGTAGTCTTCAGAGAAAACATTTAGA
Source organism: Hypanus sabinus (assembly GCF_030144855.1). Classification (NCBI taxonomy): domain Eukaryota; kingdom Metazoa; phylum Chordata; class Chondrichthyes; order Myliobatiformes; family Dasyatidae; genus Hypanus; species Hypanus sabinus. Next base: position 24,332,361 of record NC_082731.1, read on the forward strand.
ACTCCAGGGTGTACGTCATTTCGTCTAGATAACCTACTTACACTTAGAACTTTTAGTTTCCAAATAACCTTCATTCTTTCTATGATAATTTCATACAGCATGAATACTAGCGGACTGTAAATTTCCACATACAGTTAGTGTATTCCACAGAGAAGACTGATGCAAAATTCTTTTCAGTTCGTCCGCCAAATTCGTTGCGCCCAATACCACATCTCCAGCATCGTTTCCCAGTGGTTCAATATGAACTTTCGCCTCTCTTTTATGTGCATCTGAAGAAACCTGTGGTAGTTGATTAACATTTTAGGCTAGCTTATTTTCGTTTTTAACATCATATGGATTTCTTTTGTTTTTTTTAATGGTTTCCTAGTACTCCAACTCCAAGCCCTTTTTTTCCAGTTATATGGCATACATTTGTCTGCTATGTTGATATTGGCATTTCTTGCTATCTACAGTTATGTCATCTTTCAATATAGAATATTTCTTAGGCTTTCGCCTGGATAGAAACTGTGCTTCCCTATTGCTTCCAGGTTTTCCAGCCATTACAACACAGCTGCCATCCTTTGCGAATCATTTCCAACAAACTTTTCTTTCATGTCATAAATACTGACACATCTGACTTTGGCATCCAAACAATTCCGTGTCATTTCGATACTATTAGGCAAGTTCCACCCCTACCGATTTGCTAAGAACAGGTTCTTATTCAATCTTATTTCATTGCACAGCAACCAATCGAAAATAGCTGATACTCCACTGCTCTCATCCACAAGCAAATTAAAAAAAAATCGTTGCAACTCTGTTAGTTCCACTACGAACCCGAATTTCTGAATCTAACTGCAAACTGAATTCCGCCATCGCTGGAGGAAATTTTCATTTTGAAAAATATTTTCGATCTTCCTTTGTCACTTGACGGCGGTATCCTTACCAGTGTTTGGGAGCGTGCATAAAACACGAGGCTTGCAGTTCCTTACTTCAAGGCACAAGAAATACTTTCTGAACATATTTACGCAGAAGCACAGAAGCAAAGAAAACCTACAACACATATACAGGCTATTCCGCACACGAAATTGAGCCAAACGTGTCGATACCTTAGAAATTGCTAGGCATACTTACAGACCTCTATATTACTAAACTCCATGTATACGTGTAAAATCCTTTTAGAAGATCCTAACGTGTCCACCTCCACCAAAGTTGCCGGCAACCCATTCCGGGTACACACGACACTTTAAGTAAAAAAAGCTTACCCCTGAAATCTCCTCTGTACCTACTCCACAGTACATGACATCAGAACCCTCGGGTGACAACCTTTTCAGCCCTGGGAGAAAAGCCTCTGATTATCCTCACGATCAACGCCTCTCATCATCTTGTACACTCCTATCAGATCAGCTGTCATACTCCTTCAGTCCAACGAGACAAGGCCGGGTTCGGTCAACCTCTTCTCAGAATACATGCTCCCCAATCCATGCAAAATACCAGTAAATCTGCTTTGCACCCTTTCTATGGCTTCCGCATCTTTCCTGCAGTGAGGCAATCAGAACTGAACATCGTATTGCAAGTTTGGTCTGACAGGGTCCTACATAGCTGCATAATTGCTTTTTGGCATGTAATTTCAATTCCATGATTGATGAAGGCCAGTACACAATACGCGTTCTTAACCGCAGAGTCAACTTGCGCAGCAGCTTTGAGCGTTCTATGGACTTGGACCCCAAGATCACTCTGAACCTCGACACTGCCAAGAGACCTACCACTGATTTTATATTCCCCCATCATATTTGACCTACAAAAAAGAACCACTTCAGACTTACCTGGGTGGACCTCCATCTGCACGTCTCAGCCCAGATTTGCGTCCTATCAATGTACTTCTGTTACCTCCAACTTCCCTCTAAACTATCCACAGCAACTTCAACCTTTGTGTCATCAATCTACCTGTTTCCTCATTCTGTCGATTTTATTTAATATTTATGTTACCAACAGAGCAACGCCTCTCACTTTGCTTTCCTACCAGTCTTTCCAGAATAATGCGTATCGTTGCATATTTCCAAGATTCCCAGATATTTCCAAGAGTGTTATTCCTTCAGAGGTTTGAACATGGCAAGACCGCGCATACGCGAGTTAAGACCCGTCTGTCTTATTTCAATGGTTGGTAAATTGATGGAGAAGATGCTGAGGGGCAGGATTTATGAACATTTGGAGAGGCATAATATGATTAGTTACAGTAAACATGACGTTGACTAAGACCCGTTGTGCCTTACAAACCTAATAGTATCTTTTGAGGATGTAACAAAACACGTCGATGAAGGTAGAGCCGTGGATGTAATGTATATGGATTTCAGCAAGCCATTTCATAAGGTACTCCATGCGAGGCTTATTGAGAAAGTAAGGAGCAATGGGATCCAAGGGGACATTGCTCTGTTGATGCAGAACTCGATTTGCCCTAGGAGACAAAGTGTATTTATATATCCGTCACATTGAGATGGAAGTCGGTCACCAGTGATGTGCCTCAGGGATCTTTTCTGGGACCCTACATTTCGTGATTTTTTTATAAGTGACCTGGTGAGAGTGGAGTATTGGCTTAGTAAATCCGCTAATGGCACTGAGGTGCCGGAGTTATGAGTAGAGTGAAAGGATGTCAGAGATTACAGTGTGACATTAATAGGACGCAAAACAGGGATGAGAAGTTTTAGATGGAGGTCAACTCAGATAACCGTGAGCTGGTTCAGTTTGATGGGTCAAATATGATGGCAAATTATAGGATTATTTCTCAGACTCTTAGCAGTGTGGATGGTCAGAGGTAAATAGGTTTCCGTATGCATAGGACTCTCAAAGCTGCGACGCAGGTTGACTCTGTGGTTACGAATTTATCCGTGCATTGGGCTTCACCAACTGTGGAACTGTGTTTAGGAGTGCAGACGTAATGTCGCAGCTTTACAGGACCCTGTTTCGATCCCACTTAGAGTATTGGGCTCATTTCATGTTGCCCCAGTACAGGAACGACGTGGAAAACATAGAAAGGGTACAGAGAATATTTACGAGGATGTTGCCCGTAGTGGAGAGCATATCTTAAGAGAATAGCTTGTGTGAAATCGGACTTTTCTCCGAGGAGCAGCGAAAGATTAAAGGTGACCTGATAGACGTGCACCTCTTCCATTTTACTACCTGTGTCATTAGCACCAATATGTACCACGACCTCTGGCTGCTCTCCCCTCCACCACAGGATAACTAGGACGTGATCAGAAACATCTCGGAACCTAGCACATGGGAGGCAAACTACCATCCGAGTTTCTTTCCTGCGTCCACAGAATTGCCTGTCTGAACTCCTGATTACAGAGTCCCCTATCACTAGTGCCTTCCCATTCCTTTCCCTACCCTTCTGGGCCACAGGACAGAATCTGTGCCAGAGGCACAGCCGCACGGCAATGTCGATTCCCCTAGGTAGGCTGCACCCCAACTTGTTGTCAAGGGGTACAGCCACAAGGGTACTCTCTATTAGCTGACTATTCCCTTTCCTTCTACTGACTGTGAATCAATTATCTGTGCCCCGTGGCCCAGAAATGACCAACAGTCTGTAACTCCTCTTTATAACCTCACTCTCCCTGACCATACGAAAGCCATTCAGCTGCAGCTCCAGTTCCTTAACAAGTTCCCTTAGGAGTTACATCTGAATTAATCTGGTGCTGATGTCGTAGTCGGGGTCACCGGGAGCCTCCAGAACTTCTCACATCTGACACCAACCGCAGAAAACTGGCCACACACACTTACTAACTCCTATTGCAATCAATCTCTTCCCGTTATCACCAAAGCCTTTTCACTCTGCTGCCTCTCACTCCACTGTCAATTGGAAATGAATGCCTTCATTTTAAACAGTTCACGCTCAACTGGCTGACGCCACGCACTTGCTCATGTCTGGGCTCTCTTCCTACGAGAACACAAAAAGTCTTCACGCTGGAAATCCTTAGGTGCTCTCCCGCTGTTCCGTATTAAATTCGAATCATGAGTAAGCTCTTTTATGCAGAGAGTGGTGAGTGTGAGGAATGAGCTGCCGTTCGTGCAGGTGGAGGCGGAAATGTAAGGGTATCTTACGAGTCACCTACATCGGTGCATGGAGCTTACAAGCGAACGGACAATGAGTACGTCTACGTAGGTCAAATGTAAGGACATGTTGGGCAACGCTTTGTGGGTCGAAGAACGTCTATTGTGCTACATGTTTTCTATGTTTTTTTTTTCGATTCTGTTTTTCTATATAATATTTAAGCCATTTAACGGTAAAGTTTTGATGGTACCGTATATTTATGCTCCTGTTAGGTGAAAATGAAAGGTTAAAAGTTTGAGAGAGCCATGGTTTTCAAGGAATATTTGAAACTTGGTTAGGAAAAAGAAAGATATCTGCAAGAAATATAGGCAGCATGGAGTAAATGAGGTGCTCGAGGAATATACAGAATGTAAAAAGAATCTTATGAAAGTAATTAGAAAAGATAAAAGAAGATACAAGGTTGTTTTGGCAAGTGAGGTGAAAATAAATCCGAAGGTTTTCTACTGTTATATTAATCGCAAAAGGATGGTGAGGGTTAAATTGGACCTCAGAAAATCAGAGTGGATAGGTATGTGTGGAGCCAAAAGAGATGGTGGAGATTTTGATCAATATCGTTTCATCGGAATTCCTAAGGAGAACGATATTGAACTGTGTAAGTTAAGGGGAAAACATTGGAAAGTTATGAAAACTTCGACGTTTAACGTGGAGGAAGTACTGCGCTTTTAAGGAATATAAAATTGGATAAATGTACGGATCCTGACAGGATATTCCCTAGGACCTTAAGGTGGCTAGTGTAGAAATAGCAGGGACACTAACAGAAATATTTCAAATTACATTAGAAACACGGATCGTGCCCGAGGATTGGCGTATTGCTCATGTGGTTCATTTGTTTTGAAGAGGTTCAAAGAGTAAACCTAGCAATTATAGGCCTGTCCATTTGACGTCAGTGTTGGTAAATTTATGTAAAGTTTTCTTAGAAATGGTAAATATATTTATCTGGAAAGACAGCGTCGGATTAGGAACAGTCAACATAGATTTGTGTTGGAAGGTTATGTTTGAGAGATCTTATTCGTTTTTCTGAAGATGTTACGTGGAAAGTTGAAGAGGGTAAAAAAAGTGGATGTCGTCTATATGGACTTCAGTAAGGTCTTTGACAATGTTCCGTACGGAAGGTTAGTTCGAAAGGTTCAATCGTTAGGTATGAATATTGAAGTAGTAAAATGGAAACAACTGTGGCTGGATGAGTGATGCCAGTGAGTAGTGGTGGATATTGAAGTCGGTTTAAAAAACAATTGAGAGAGATTTAGGCCAGTTAGAAGAGTTGGCTGAACGATAGCAGATGGAGTTTAATGCTGGTAAGTGGCAGGTGCTACATTTTGATCGGAATAATCCAAATTGGACATACACGGTAAATGATAGGCCATTGAAGAATGCAGTAGAACAGATTGATCTAGGAATATTTTTGGATTGTTCCCTGAAGGTGGAATCTCATGTGGATAGGGTGGTGAAGAAAGCTTTTGGTATGTTGGACTTTATAAATCAGAGCATTGAATATAGGAGATGGGATGTAAAGTTAAAATTGTACAAGGAATTGGTAAGGCCGAATTTGGCGTATTCTGTATAGTTCTAGTCTCCGTATTATAGGAAAGATGGAAGCAAAATAGAAAGAGTACAGAGAAGATTTACTAGACTGTTACCTGGAATTCAGGACCTAAGCAACAGGGAAGGATTGAATAAGTTAGATATTTGATCTTTAGAGCTTGGAACGTTGAGAGCTGACTTGATAGAGGTATTTTAAATCATGTGGTGGACAAATAGAATTGACCTGCATAGGCTTTTTCCATTGAGTGCGTAGGGGAGTTTCAAACAAGTGGACATGAGTTGAGAGTTAGTGGTCAAAAGTTTAAGGGTATCACGAATGGGGAATTTATTTACTCAAACAGTGGTAGCTGTGTGGAACGAGCCTCCAGTAGAAGTGGTTGAGGCAGTTTCGGTATTGTTATTTCATGTGAAATTGGACAGGTATCTGGACAGGAAAGAAATGAAGGGTTTTGGACTGAGTGTGGGTCAGTGGGACAAGGACACCGCAAGCGTTCGCCACGGACTAGAACGGCCGAGTTGGGCAGCTTCCGTGCTGTAATTATTATATGTTTATCTGGTTATATGGTTAAGTCACGTTTCAATATTTTTGCCTATTTCAAATAGCTCAAGGAATTAGTCGCAAAGTGCTTAACCTTTTGAGTCACAAGGTTGTCTGAGATCCCACTTACATCAGCCTGCCAGCCTCTCCACTACGTTTTCTGTTTCTCTGTTTCCATTCTGCCTGCAGCTCCGGTTTAAACCCCACCGGACAAAAGTAATAAAGCTGACCACTAGGATTTAAGCAATCCTTTAGTTCAGGTAAATGCCATCCCTGATGAGTGACGTAGGTACACCATGTCGACTGTTTATCCCTTTCCATAAATGCGGCCTGGTCTGCAGTGTTCCTCCAGCATTTCCTGTGTGTAATTTTGAGCAGAGAGACCTCATAGCTCATTTTATTCTTCTCCGTTTTATATTTCTCCTTTGGAATTTCACATTAGGTGTAAGCCTCTGCTCATCCCACATCACGAAGTGAAAGTCAATGTTTCGGCTGCAATACAGGTTGACGAGGGAGGTCAACAGCAATTTCTACAAGCATAAAGGACTTAGGCATTTGCTATGAAGTGGAAGCGGTGTGATTCCTTCTTCTGCGAGTTGTGAGTTTGGCTCTCAATTCCAGTCCTCTTCTTCAAAATGAAATCGCTGAAGCTAGTTCTTCCCTTAATTCGGCCCTTTAGCATTGTTAATAATATGAATCTTGTAGCTTCGAAATAATATCTTCCCAGAGTTCGCCAAATCTATCCAAAAGTTCATGTTTCAAATCTTGCACCCTTACTCCTAATCATTTACACCCTGCTCCTGAAGCTACCATTTCTGCTTGAATAATACATAAAACACTCTGTCCGCAAATTTCTTAACTGCTGACAAGTTCGACCCGAATGGCCCTCTGCCACCAGAAGGGGGCTTGAGATGAGTGTGTGGAGTTCTGAGGATGAGTCTGCCACAACCAAAGGTCGTTTTGTGGAAGTGGAGTCCAACTGTTCTCTCAGCTTTCGTTGCTTCTTTATCGACCTCCAGACCCCAGAGATCGAGAGAATGTCTTCAATGGAATGTCATGCTCATCCATTGATTACATCTTTTTTTCTTCAGTAACGTGCTCTTCATATTTCTTTGTTGTGCTTTCATCTGAGCTTAGTGCTTTGCATGTTTGTCAGTATTGAAAATCCTCACATGTTACGCTAATTCAAGATTTTTCAATTGAAATATATGAGTGGAAGATATAATATATCTTTTATGTACTCGTTTGTAATTTAAGTCTGCTGATCTTCGTTCTCCTTCGGTTCTCGGCACTGCAGATTTAATTGCGTTCGTGTACAGTGTATTCACTAAAATTTGCCAGTTTGAGAGTTAGCCAGATTGGTTTCAATTCAAAAAAAAAATGCCAGGTGAATTCGTTAATATTAACAAATCAAATGTGTTCGTTGCCATTGCTCTGATCAAATACTGAGCAATATTTTGCAGATTGTCCTTCGATAAAATTAATTCTACAGATATTTTCGAATCATCGCAAGCTGATATCTTTTAATTTCTTATTGTTATTCCCTAAAATTGGTAACTTTGTATTAATACATCCATTGTATTGTTTTCTCCTCATCCGCTAGCTCTTTTGTCCTCCTGTTATGATTAATATTCTGCCGTCTTTGCGTTCAAAATTCAGGTTTACATCTGTAAGGTGTGGGAACATTTCCACTTTTAAACAAATGTTTTCCAAAGGGACGTTTTATAACTTATCTGTCTTTTAGACATATTTTTTCATGAATTGTTCGACTTTGCAGTAATCGAAAAGCTTAAAATTCCGCTGCAATGCCCCATCATTGAGTTGCCCCTTGGTTAATAAAAACTGATCTGAGCATCGTTCTGCTGCGTTCATTGTTGCACGTTTCTGTTAACATAAATAAGTTGTTGTTTTTCTATTTGTATCACCGAGCACCGGAATTCAGGCTGTGATATTGTCAGTTTACAGCCGCTAGGGGAGATGATTTCGATCAGGCAACTTCACTGGGAGAGCGTGGCGCGGCGTACAAGCTACAGGCGGTGTCGTACACCATTGTTTCGCTGTCTGAACACATGCTCTGTTGAAGTAGACAGCAAATATCTGCGGCATTCATGACTCGGGAATTCATATTTATTTTTGTAGCTGTATCTTAATGACATTGCCATGTTTTTGTTATTTTGCATGTGTACTGTGAGCTGTGTAAGTCTTGATGCTGTATTTACAACAATAGCTCCTTGGAAACACTGTAGCATTTCGTTTGGCTATATTTATTGGATCTCAAACAGAATTGATTGGCAATTAAACTTTAAATGTATTGAATTCAGCTATAATTCGCTTAGTTTTGCCTATTTTCTTCCGGGAGAGTGATTTAGAGTTCTGATTTAAAGCTGGACTAAACAATAGCTGCTCTGAGAAAAGAACTTAAAAAAAGCTTTATTTTAAGTTGATATTTCTATTATTTTTTTTCGTCCTTAATTGTTACTAAATGCGGTAATTATAGTATATAAATCTTCACAGATTCTGTTAAATATTGGACAGTGTATGATGCTGTTTTTATATATCAACAGCTCAGGTTACCCATGAGCGTGGGACGGGGTCAAATACTTTTTGGGCTGCAAAATCACGATGTGACAGTTACAGGTTTTTTTGTCAGGATGATTTGGAATTACAGATTTTATTATGAAACCCAGTGTTTGTCGCATATTTATTATGAAAGGACACATATATCACCAGCTTCCAATAATTACAGGGTACAACAAATATTTTGCTTCATGAATTATTTTGGGTTTAACTTAAGGGGTTTGGTCCGATTATCATGAGAAACCACACAGAATTCCCCTTCAATCTGTCAATAACAGTGTTGTAGTCTAAACCAAAGGTGGCAATGCATCAGCATTTCCGAGGGTCATTTAAAATCTGGCGAAATGGTGAAATACACAACTACTTATTCAAGTGAGCGATAAGAATTCCAAAAGTACAAACACAAAACTGGAAGAAGAAACATCCCGTTTCAAGACCTTTCAAACAGAATTTAAATCGAAGAGGCTTCATCCGCAGGTGCTTCGAAGTGGGAAACACAAATATAAAAATTATACGAACGACGATCAAACAAATATTTTTGCCGTTGTTACGTATTCAGGAAACAACAAATACATGTGTTCGGCAAGGGTTTTATATAACAAACAACACGATTATTAAACACAGAAAACAAACCCCGAAAAAGTAAACAAACACTAACGTAACCGGAAACCAACTGCGGTGCGGCAGACCAAACAGTTCTTAAAGCGATATTGCAAAAACAGTTCTTTAAAGTGGTATCGCCAAAAGTTCGATATGCTCACAGTCCATTTAAAAAAGGAGAGACTTTATAGGACGATTCAAAGTCTCCTTCACGTCGCTTGCTTCGATCCCCGACGTCGAACTTCCAACGAAGAATTTACGAAAAGAAAAGGCTTAAAGGCACTGACCTTTCCTTCCTCACTACCTTCAATCCATTCTGGTTAAACCTAGGGATTAACACGAAGGTAGTCAACGAAATCCTTCCAAATAAGAACGAAACAAAGGTCGAAACCAGTTTCACCGTAGAAAGCGATTCTCCTCGATCTTTAACACCCGAACTTTGATCTTCACTCTCCACTGACTCGAACTTGCAGAATCGTAAAGAACCTGCTGGCAATAACCTCTTAAACTTTAGGCATTAAATAAAACTTCCTCTTTCAACTAAACTTAAACTTAAATCAATTAAACTTAAATCACTTAAATCACGCATTGGCATGAAGTCAACCTGGCAAATCCAGCCACGAACTGCCCCTCCTCACAGGGTGGGGTCTACCTTTTATAACCTATAAAAAATACCTGTCACATGATCTCTGCTGGAGGGAAAATGACGTTACTCCACCATCACAAGACCATCACCTCGTCCAGTATAGCTTCAACCACAGTCACGTGACAGGGGCACCACTGACATGTGTCACGAGTACCTAACACCTCCCTCCAAAAAAAACATTTTTGGTCTAACAAGAACAAAAATTTTTAACATTTGCTTACAAGAAAAACAAAGGTATAAATTTTATAACGTATACAATACACAACACCATCATATAACAGCTTATAACTCACAATACAGTAGGAGGGTTACAATTGATAAAAAAACTACTCCATAAAAACAAATTGCAGTGTACATTCAACATCGACATAGACAATCAGCAACCACATTATCTTTACCTTTAATATGAGTTATCACAACATTGTACTCTTGTAACTTCAAACTTCAGTTTAATAATCTTCTGTTTTTGTCTTTCATCTTACTCAGAAAAACTAACGGATTATGATCAGTGTAAACAATAAGTGGATTTTGAGTTGTACCAACATACACCTCAAAATATTCCAAAGCTAAAACAAGAGGTAATAATTATTTCTCTATTGTTGAATAGTTTCTTTGATGCTTATTAAATTTCTTAGAAAAGTAAGCTACTGGATGATCAATCTCATCACGCCCATTCCTTTGCATTAATACTGCTCCTGCAGCCTCATCACTAGCATCCACAGCCAATGAAAAAGGTTTTTCAAATTCAGGTGCCTTAAGCACAGGTTGTTGACTTATCATTGTTTTCAATTTTTGAAATGCTTCTTGACAAGGCACCGTCCATACAAACTTCTCATTCTTCTGCAGAAGGTTAGTTAATGGAAAGGCAACATTAGCAAAATTTTTGGAAATTTTTCGATAATATCATATAATTTCCAAAAACTTTCTGAGAGCATTTTCCCCGTTGGTGTGGGAATCTCTAAAATTGCCTGAACCTTTGCCTGAACAGGAGCTACCTTACCTTGACCCACAACATAACCAAGGTAATTCACAGTGGCATGTCCAAATTCACTCTTAGCTAAATTAATAGTTAAGTTAGCTTTTGAAAGACTTTCATTCAATATCTCCATCGCAATAATGTGTGCTTCCCAGGTTTCATTTCCTGTCACTAAATTATCAATATAAGCATCAGTATCTTTCAATCCCTGAATCACAAAGTTAATCATCCTCTGGAAAGTACCTGGGGCATTCTTCATCCCAAATGGAAGAACATTATACTCAAATAACCCAGATGGACTTACAAATGCAGAAATCTCTGTACCTCTGTCCGTTAATGGAACACACCAATACACTTTCCATAAATCAATCTTTGTAAGGAACTTTGCTTTTCCAACTTTATGTACACAATCATCTACTCTAGGAATTGGATATGCATCTGTTTTCCTTACAGCATTCACCTTCCTATAATCCGTACAAAACCTAATACTACCATCTGGTTTTGGCACAATAACACATGGTGAACTCCAATTCGAGTTAGAATGTCTAATAATATTATTCTCCAACATATATTTAATTTCTTTCTCAGAAAGTTCACATTTTTCCATGTTCATCCGATGTGGATGTTGTATAATAGGATTAGCATCTACAACATCTACATCATGTGAAGCTATAGTAGTCCTTTTCTGAACATCTGGAAAAAACTTCTTATATTTAAAAATTAACTACTTTATCTGTTGTCTCTGCTCTAACTGTAAATGTGCTAATTTTTCATAAATATTTTCCAGAATGGTTGAATTTGGTAACCTAACAGAAACAATGTTGGATTTAGAATGAAAGTCAGATGAATCATCTAATATGTTCCTAGTTAAATCAAACTCACTCTTACTAACCATAACAGTCACAGTAACAGATTGTTTCTCAAAATATGGTTTTATTATATTTATATGGCAAAGTTGTGTTGACCTTCTACGATCTGGAGTTTTTATCACGTAATCCACATCATGTGTTTTAGACACAATTTCATAAGGACCATGAAATCTAACTTGTAAAGGATTTGTCTGCACTGGGAACAGAACCAACTCCTTATCTCCAGGCTTAAACATCCTCATCCTAGCTTCTTTATCATACCGTCTTCATTTTCTCCTGAGCCAACTATAAATGTTCCTTAGCTAAGCTAGAAGCTTTATGTAACCTGTCCTTAAATTTCAAAACATAGTCCAACAAATTAGTATGTACTTCCTTACTAATCCACTGTTTTTTCAATAAAACTAAAGGTCCTCTAACACTTTGCCCAAACACAAGTTCAAATAGACTAAAACCTAAAGATTCCTGTACCGATTCCCTTACTGCAAATAAAAGTAAGTTTATACCCTCATTTCAGTCACTTTCATTTTCACACAAAATGTCCTAATCATATTCTTGAGAGTAGAAAGAAACCTCTGGGATTCCGGATGGTATGCAGACGAGGAGATTTGCTTAGCTCCCAATTTATAATCTATCTGTTGAAACAATCCTGTCATAAAATCACTGCCTTGATCAGTTTGTATCTCCTTAGGTAATCCAAAATATGTAAAAAAAAATAAGGGCCTTTGTCACAGTTTTATCTTTTATATTCCTATGTGGTACTGCCTCTGGAAACCTAGACGAAGTACACATGATAGTCAAGAAATGCTGATAACCAGTTTTTTGTCTTTGGTAATGGACCAACAAAATCTTTCTCTGCTTTTGTTCTGCCTCCAATTTACAACGCTCCAAGTTCATTTGTTCGATTTGCAACTGCATCTCCAGATTACTTATTAGAAACGACTCTAAAACCGAATCATCAAAAAGACCCAAGACTACATAGTGTGACGCGATTTTTCTCTGTATAACAGCCTGAGATGTAGTCTGCAAAATACCTTTAAGTTGCAATCTACTAGCTATCTCAAACACCTCAGTTTTTTTTTCCCCTTCACCAACACCTCCGCAACTGGCGAAGCCAGATACTCATCAATATTCATTGCTCCCGAATACCACAAGCCAAACAAAACAACCGAGTAATCCCCGTTTCCAAAACACCGATTCAAATGTTAGCAAGCATTTAAACTCAAACGATCCAATCCAGACGCAGCCCTCATAATTAATGTTAGGTATTCAGGCAACAATAAATACATGAGTTCGGCAAGGGTTTTATATAACAAACCACACGATTATTAAACACAGAAAACAACCCCCGAAAAAGTAAACAAACTCTAACGTAACCTGAAACCAACTGCGGTGTGGCATCCCAAACAGTTCTTAAAGCGATATTGCTAAAACAGTTCTTTAAAGTGGTATCGCCAAAAGTTCGATATGCTCAGAGTCCATTTAAAATAGGAGAGACATTATAAGACGATTCAAATTCTCTTTCACGTCGCTTGCTTCGATCCCCGACGTCGAACTTCCCACGAAGAATTTACGAAACGAAACGGCTTAAAGGCACTGACCTTTCCTTCCTCGCTACCTTCAATCCTTTCTGGTTAAACCCAGGGATTAACGCGAAGATAGTCAACGAAATCCTTCCAAATAAGGATCAAACAACGGTCGAAACCCTTTTCACCGTAGAAAGCGATTCTCTTCGATCATTAACACCCGAACTTCGACCTTCACTCTCCACTGTCTCGAACTAGCAGAATCGTAAAGAACCTGCTGACAATAACCTCTTAAACTTTAGGCATTAAATAAAACTTCTTCTTTCAACTAAACTGCGTCATCATTTAAATCATGCAGTGGCATGAAGTCAACCTGGCAAATCCAGCCAAGAACTGCCCCCCTCACAGGGTGGGGTCTACCTTTTCTAACCAGTAAAAAAAAACTGTCACATGATCTCTACTGGCGGGAAAATGACGTCAATCCACCATCACAAGACCATGACCTCAAGACCCGTATAGCTTCAACCCCAGTCACGTGACAAGGGCACCACTGACATGTGTCACGAGTACCTAACACCGTACATAAAGACCGTTTCAGAAATGACAGCAAGATTAATTGAGCCAAAGCACAGTTACTCACAAAACAACAGCCATATGCGCAAGAACCTATCAGAACAGAAAGTATGGCAAACTAAATCTGATGGGAAAAAGTTTAAATACGAAATTTAGTGTACTGAATTGCGACCGGCAATATGTTTGTTAAACTGGAAGAACGTTATTGACCAGGCTACAATTGCATCAGCTAGCGAGCAGAAGTCATGACACTGTCTCATGCAGGGTGCCAGCTCATGAAGAGGAAAAATTGTATTTCAACAGAACCTTAGAAAGAAACTCTATTCATGTAAACCTAAAAGAAAAGAGCGAAAATTTCTCCTGATGCGGATCTGCAGAGGATTCATCAAGAAAAAAAGTGCACATAGATCCGATATGTTAACTCTCAGCGAGAAGTGAAAACAACGCATCAACATTCAAAGAATATCCAACCTGGACAGTCAAACAAAAACTTCAACTGGACTTCTCCAGAAACCATACAATAAAAAATTTCTGTGGCTAATCTCTGAACAGACTTTTCAAACCGCCAAACCGAACACTTAGTATAATCATTATCAACTCGGACTGCGGAGGTTTATGTAAGCCGGAATGCTGAGGAGACAACATCGTGAAATGCAAGCTGATCATTGATTCTTGATTCGAATCGAAAAGTCTGCAAACGCTCTGCCACGGTCGTCGATCAGCCAAACTTCCAAATTGCCAACCCGAGATATCAATATTCCAACGCATTTCAATGCTGTTGAAGAAATTGCATTTCCATCAACCATTCAAGATGTTAAGCCAAAACAAATATTTTTTACTAACATTTAACTTTATACATACATGCAATCCCATATAATTAGAAAATGTAAACAGGAGCCAGACATCGTTTAGTCGAATAGTGTGCAGATCAGAATTGAATACATTGCATGCGATAACTTATGAAGTGTAAGGGAAAAAAATCTACTGGTGAATCACAAACAAAATCAAACTAACGTGCAATAATTTTAAATGTTGTAAGGCATGGAACAGATTAACCAGTGACATTCGAAAACGATATGCTGCAGGGAGTTCGGTAGCATAATGGACTTGGGAAAGAAACTGTCTATTATCTTAACTGTGTTTGCTTTGGGGCATTACATTATCCTGTAAGATAGCACAAAGACAAAGCAAATGTTCATGGAAGCTTCAGCTCCTTAATAATACTGCGGGCCCTGCGTATGCAGCGTTACTCGTAAATCGATATTAGGCAGGCACCTATGATCATCTCAACTGTCCTCCTAGTCTTCTTCAGGAAATGTAGATGCGATGCTGGATTGATCTCTTGTCAGATGCAGATGGATCGCAGCAAAGGACGATCCATTGTGCTGTTGTCAAACTCCAATATTGTTATATTTCTTCTATACATTTCTGTACGAAAATTCATCACACCCCAGTACACCCGTCGCTCCAATTCCGCTCTCTATTTCGTGACGTAATCGTTCTTGTTAAGGCCAAGTACGTACACAAAATTGATCGGGCGGTTTAACCTTCATCGTGCGACACACACATGCGTTCGCAATGTGCGGAGCAGAAAACCTTGATGTGAGCGCACGTGCTCAGCATAATTGGAAGAGAGACTTTGCTGTCCAAGCGGCGGTTTGTGGCCTTGCTGTTAGGAAGGCCACTAATCAATTACAGGAGAATGGGTTGCGAACCAGCAAAGCCAGTTTCCTCAACAGAGGGCATGATGGTGATCGAAGCAGAACGGAAGTCCTTAACCATCAGTGTGCAAAATAAAAATCATTTTTCCTGCTTGGACAAGACAGAGAGGGTTCAAGGTGATTTGATCCCCAGTGGGTGGACCTAGAAAATAGCGGCACTGGAAGGGATCCAGTGCAGCTGTGTTAAAGCATTTAATGTCTTCCATGACCGCCACAAGGTGCATTTCATAGTACTTGATGTTCATCTCATCCGGTTCATGGTTATTTAGGCAGGTTACTGTTTCCTTCTCATGCACTCATTTGACGGTTGCCGGCTTGAACAATGATTCTTTTTGTGAGAAATGTTAGAGATATCCATTTGCACCTGTGGGACCTGGATTACTCAATCTTTCTGACCAGACATGGTATATTAACGAGCCACGCAGGTTGGCGTAGGTTGACTCTGGCCTTGATGCCCCTTACGGTAGCTTTAGCCACTTTACTAATGTAGAGCTGACGGTAGTGGGCATATTGAAAAAATACCTTAGAAGTCTCTTCATTTCTAAATTGATTTGGTACAGAATTTGACGCATTAAATCATGATTTGTTTTAGCCAAAAGATTCCGGAGTCTGTTGAAGGCTAGATCTTTTGGAACCCTAACCAGTGATATAGAAGTAGGAAGTCCAAGTTCAACAGAGAGCAGGTTATTTTGATAGCTGAAATTATACCGATTGAGTTTGTGAGCGAGTACATATGGGTGTCTAGAACTTTAAATCAACAACTGCTGCACTGTGAAACTTATAGGTCCTCTAATGCAGTCCTTTGCCAGGTTTATCACGGCTGGATAATCCCCTCCTTAGGATTGGTCGTAGATTCGATGCTCTTGCCTGTCGACACACCAGGTCTACAGCGAATGCAATGACACTGGATCTCCACACAAACTTCTGTCACCTGGACAATAATCGTCTTTAATGTTTATTTATTTCGGCTGAGTCGGGAGCTCAGTTCCAAATGAACAATAACTAAACAACTGGGCCTCTGTTTCACCCTCTGTAAATAAGCCATTGATCGCTTAAAGTGTATTCTCAGTCTGTGCTGATGGGAAAAAAAAAAAACGTTTTCTTCTCGCTGCCGAGCAAATTTGTCCCAACACAGGACTATGTGTTGAGCCCATTGCTCTAATATCAGAACACCCACTGCTATCTGTCCAGGAAAAAAGCTCAAAGCCATTGATATGTTTTCCAATGACAACACTATTCTACCCAATAATTTCCCATAGTGCTGAAGAAACGTTCAGAAGCAAAATAAGATCAGCAGATTACAAGGTAGAGTAAATAGATTTCGACTATTGTGTCTTATCCAGCATTTCATTGTGGCTGGCCGAATATTCTCGCCGTACCCTTTCATGCCCTGGGCAAGCGAGAAACTATCAAACTCTGTGTTCTTTTGCAACATGTGTCAAAAAAGGTTCACCGAATCACCAACCTATGACTAAAATAATTTACTCAAAAGGAATTATTCTGAGAGCATACCTTCTGGGCAACCCGCCATACACAACATCCTCTCCACATCCTTTATGTCAAGGCCATTCGTCATTTGATAAGCTTAAATGTGGACAACTCTCAGTCTTCTGAACTCAGGCGGATAGACGCCTGCGATCTTTACATGAACAACAATCAATTATGGAATCAATGACATGAACCTACTTTGAAACTTCTCATTTTTTATCACATTCTTTCCGAGACAATTTGTTCTCATTTACTCGCAAATTTCGAAGTAACGGGCACCCTAGTACTTTGCAAAAGTTCAACAATGTCACATGGTTTTAATATCCTAGTACTTTTGAAATTAATTCTAACAGAGCATTTGCCTGCAGCACCGCAGACTCGCCCTACAAATTGACGTTTAGTGCATGCTCCACAGCAACTCCGAATATTGTTTTCTTCTCAGATTTTTTTTTTATTTCTTATAGCTTCTGACAGTTAAAGCATTCAATTATTCTGCGAATTACATGACAACCATCATCCCGACACTCGATTCCATGTCATTACATTCCCTTTGTACGTATCTATCTTCGTCTTTCTGCAGCCTGCATACATCCTCTCCACTCCCTACAACCCCAGTTTTAGACATATCTTCTTTGCAACCGAACTACCAATTGCATCATCCACACCTTTGACAGATTATATAAAAATAGTGGGTTCCAGCTCAGAACATTGTGGAATATCAGTAGTCAACGACAGATCATCAGAGAAATCTCACTTTACTTCCAAACTTTCCTCTTGCCAATCAGTCACTGCTTTCTACATGCCTCCTTCCTTCTTCTAATGCCATGGGCTCGACCTTGCACAAGGGTGGCATACTGTCGAAGGCCTTTTTTCATATCTTATTAATATTCATACATATCATCAACAGATGGTTTGGCTATCCTGAGTGAATCTTTTTCAAATATATGCAGTACTTTTCTCAGGTAAGTTCTTCCCTTGAGTAAACTAAATATCCTAAGATGTTTTTTCTTAATAATCGACTCCCATATGCTCCCCACTTCTGAGCTCAGACATACTGTCATATAGATTACTACCTCCATCCATTCTTCGTACTTTCAGTGTCAGTTACATATTTTTAGCCTGCTGGAACGATTCTGTAATCTAGTCCTTCCAGAATAGTCCAGGATGACATTAGCTGCAAGCTCTTTGCAATCTGGAATGTTCACCATCTGTTCTTTGTGAATAATCTACCTTCTGTGCTTTTACTTTCCCATGAACTTTTTATCTGTTTCCGATAAGATCACAATCACTGGTACCCCTGTCATTTAGAACGACCAGGATACAGCTACTGCATTTGACGTTGAAGACTGATGCAAAATACCTCTTCAGTCCGTCCTCTATTTCGTTGTCCCGAATTACTACCTCTCTAGCATAGCATTCCAGCGGCTTGATATCTGCTCTCGCAGCTCCTTTACAGTTTACCTGAAGAATCTTTTGGTGTCGACATTAATATTATTCTCTAGCTTCTTTGCCCAGCTTTAACTTCTTACTGTTTTTTTTTTTTTTTTGCATACTGCTGTTTGTTTTAAGCTTGACATTCCTCTAACATCCCAGAAATCTTTTTTAAATACATACATTTTTTTGGCATTTACGTTTGCTTGACTTCTCTTGTAAGACCTGGGTGTGTGAGCTTGCCTTTGGAATTCATCTTCTTAATTTCGATTTATATATCCTGTGGTTTCCGACTTGTTTCCAACAATTCCAAACATTGCTGCTTTGCCATTATCCCTGCCCATGTAGTTTTCCATTCAGTTCTGGCCAACTCATTTCTCATGCCTTCGTTGTTCCCTTTACTCCACTGTAATGACATTCTTCGCTGCCCCTTCTGAAATATAATTTTGAATTCGATCATGTGATGAACATTTCCCAATGCGTTATTTTTCGTTTTTATTTAATTCTTAGGCACTCTTATCAATCCTGTCTCGTACAATTTATAGGGAACATTCCTGTGACTACTTAGAGAATGTAGACAACTTCCATCATTTTTTTTGTTTGTTTTACCCTTGCAGTTCCTTAACTCTATCAACAACATGTCAACAGCTTCCTGTCTTACCTCATCTTAATAATTCTATTTGTTGTTGTTGTTTTTTTTCAATATGGCAACGCCACACACCCTTTGGGGATTATGCTCCCAGCTAAAAACTTTTAGTAGTGACTCTGTCACACCTGCAACATCATAACTTCAAGTTTTCACCGGTACTGCAAGTACATCTGCCGTTCGCCATTCATCCGCACATTCAGATACAATTTCTTCACATTTTTATTCCTAACATTGCTGTGGACTTCTCAATGACTGCATGACAACATCGCCACTAATTGTTCAAGCAACTAGCTGCAACCCCTCTGCAACTCTGGTTGACTCCAACTAGCAGATAAGTTGTGTCACAAGAACAAAATTGAATTCAACGTCAGTACGACCAATGAAATGGTTTTATACTACAGAAAGAAAATCGACGGATGCACCAGTCCTTATCAGTGGTTCGGCATTGGAAAGCGAGAACAGTTCCAGGTCGCCGACAGCCAGCAGTTCTAAAGATCTACCTGCGGCCAAATATACTGATGCAATTCCATGGAAAGAGCGACATCGTCTATATGTAATTAGGAGCTTTGACAGGAATTGGAAAGCCGCCTAAACCACACAGCAAATTCAACAAGGAGATGTGGGGTGCATTGAAACAGGTTGCATGAATCTCCTGAAATGAGGTATTAAACACGAGTTTTCGTAAATCTGTGCAGCTCAGCAGTTTCCATCGTGGGATTTTACCGCCCAATCATTTATTATTATTATTATTATTATTATTATTATTATTATTATTATTATTATTATTATTATTATTATTATTATTATTATTATTATTATTATTATTATTATTATTATTATTATTATTATTATTATTATTATTATTATCATCATCGATGTACTGTATTACAAATCATCATCAATGGAAATATAATTAAGGCAAGTTTTGTATTACAAATAAAACATTTATTAAACACAGTAAAACCCACAAGTAAACAACTGACTAACGTAACCAGAAGTCAACTGCGATACGGCAGCTCGAACAGTTCTTAAAGTAGTAATTCAAAAAGTTGAAAATGATTTACACAGTCAGTTAAAAGGAGAGACTTCTTGAAAGTCGTTACATCTTCTTTCGCCGCGTTACTGCTGATCCCAGTTGCAGTCTGCTTTTCCCCGAGGATTTACGATCGAAGGAAATAAACAGCTTAAAAGACTCTGACCTTGCTTTGGCAGAACGTTGTATCCACCTCGCTGCTCTTTTTTTTTTTTGGCAAAGCAGGAATTATCAAAGGCACAGGTTGCTACTTCATCGTGCGAAGATTAAACAAAGGTTTAATCTGTTTCACCGTTGATATTAACTGTCCAATTCCTTCAGTATGTCCGAACTCTGACGAATCATCACTCTCCAATGACTTTACTGGCAGTAATATAGCGAAACTGCACGTAATATCCTTTGAGAAATATGGCAGAAAATAAAACTACACTATTATATGAAACTGCGTCATAATAGCGGAATACGCAGCAGCATGGAGACAGAACCGAATTCAGCCACAAGCTGCCCAGATCACAGGGTGGGGTTCTCTTTTTATACCCGTTTGGAAAAAAAGAAAATCACTTGATCTCTCACTGCCGAGGAAATGACGCCACTCCTCCAGCGCAAGATATTTCCTCATGTCCAGCATAACTTCAGTTACATCATGTTCACTTGACTGGTCCGAGACACCTACGGATAGGTAACAACAGTTGATATAAGAAAACGCAGTAACTTTGTTTTTTGTTGTTCATTGTAATTGGTATAAAGACTATCGATATGAAGAAAGATGAGTTTCTAAAATAAGAATATACCTATATGGGTCGATAGTTAAAAAAAACATGACCTGTAGTCCTGTAATTATATGTAATTAGGAGCTTTGACAAGAATTGGAATGCCACCTAAACCACTCTGCTATTTCAACAGGGAGATGTGGGGTGCATTGAAACAGGTTGCATGACTCTCCGGAAATGAGGTTGCAATCACGAGTTTTCGAAAAACTGTGCAAGTACTTCAGCTCAGCAGGTTCCATCGTGGCATTGTACAGCCCCAGCATCGCTGATGATGATGATGATGATGATGATGATGATGATGATGATGATGACGATGATGATGATGATGATGATTATGACTATTATTATTATTTTATAATTTCTTGATTAAATTTTATTTTTTTATGATTTACAGTGTTACATATCAGCATCGATGAAAATATAATTGAGGCAAGTTTTTTATAACAAATAAAACATTCATTAAACACAGTAAAGGCCACAAGTAAACAAATGACTAACATAACCGGAAGTCAACTGCGATACGGCAGCTTGAACAGTTCTTAAAATAGTAATGCAAAAAGTTCAAAATAATTTACACAGTCAGTTAAAAGGAGAGACTTCGTGAAAGGTGTTAAATCTTCTTTTGTCGCGTTACTGCTGATCCCAGCTGCAGTATACTTTTCCCGGAGGATTGACGATCAAAGGAAATAAACGGCTAAAAAGACTCTGACCTTTCTTTGGCAGAACTTTGCATCCAACTCACTACTCTTTTTTATTGGCAAAGCAGTAATTATCACGGACACAGATTGCTACTGCCTCGTGCGGAGATTAAACAAAGGTTTAATCCGTTTCACCTTCGAAATTAACTATCCAAATCCTTCAGAATGTTTTGAAATCTGACGAATCTTCACTCTACAATGACTTTACTGGCAGTAATATAACGAAACTGCCGGTAATAACCTTTGAGACTTAAGGCAGAACTGAAACTACACTTTTATACGAAACTGCGTCATAATAGCGGAATATGCAGCAGCATGGAGAGAGAAGCGAATTCAGCCACGAACTGCCCGCATCACAGGGTGGGGTTCTCCTTTTATACCACTTTGGAAAAAAAAATATCACATGACCTCCCACTGCCGCGGATATGACGTCACTCCTCCAGCACAAGATATTGCCTCATGTCCATCAGAGCTTCAATTACATCATGTTCACGTGACATTTACAAGACAACCACGGATAGGTAACAATAGTTGATATAAAACAAACAAAAAAAATGCAGTAACTTTTGTTTTGTTCACTGTAATTTGTATAAAGACTCTCGAGATGACGAACGATGGGTTTCGAAATTAAGAATAGGTCTATATGGGTCGAAAGTTCATGTTATCGCTAGACCGTTCTGCCTGTGCCACACACCATTGCAGATTCTAGTAGAATAACTTGGCAGCTGAATACGAGGCGAAGATTCGGTTGCAGAGAATCATTTTCTCATTTCTCGATTGTTGAGATGTTTTCAAGGGAAATTATGCATACGATGGGACGGTTAACACTTCAAATGGTGGGCATCATTTTTTTTTCTAGAAAAAAGCCGGCTCTGACAGAAATCTAACTTTGCTTGTATTTCTCATAGGGCAGAGCACATGTTCAGCCCACGACTTCAATCTCATCTCAGTGAATAGAATAACTGAAAACAAATATTGTTGGTAGAGACATTACCGCAGATGTTCACTTTTTTGTCAAACAATTCACGTAACAGTGGATGATTTGTATTAATAAATAATTGCGCAAGTGTACTTTTTTTGTGCTATTTGTTTAATCCTGCTTCCGTTATCTAATTTTTGGTCTTACATGAAGATTTAATTACATTTGCCGCATCATTACATAATGATACAGAAATGTATAACATTCTGCATAGTTCATTAACCTTCCAACACCACTCTATCCATGATTAGATAAACCGTTCTTATTTCAGGTGCATTCTTTAATGACTTTACACTGGGCGTTAATCGGCTATCACCAGACGCTGAAACACAGTAACGCGTATCACAGTAGACGTAATCTTGTTACACAATTCTTTGAGGCGTGATTTCAGTAAACCAATAGTGTTCAAATCCGAGTACCACATATATGAAGACAACACGGTAAAAATACATCACAAATATTGAGGACAAAATTAATCAAGATTTTTGCGGTGTCACAATTTTTCTTCATTTATTAAATGGGAATAATTATATTTAGGTATCAGTTCGTCATAAGACGGCAGTCCGTGTGCATTGCCGTCAACCGGTGGCCCCAGCAGCGTATTGCCTTGAAATATTAGCCACTTCATTTCCCTATTAATGTATTCAAGTTTTTGTCAAAACAAAAAAAAAACTCTGCTTCTGAAACGCATGACACTTATTGTACGGGCACATAATCCATTCCCACTACTGTGAAGTACAGCACAATAATACCTTGTCAAATCATATAGTCCACTGCCAGGATTGAAAAACAATTCTCCATTTGTCTAACTTGTACTACATCAGCAAACCGCCCCTTAGCAAGAACTGCCTGAATGTCGTTGTAACCCCGTACGCATCGCCCGGCCACGATCTCGTCCTGTCTGCCTCGGTTTTGGCGATACCGAAATATGCAACATGTATCACTGCTATCGCTGTGTGTGAAGGGAATGCGTTCGTGCTCAGAACCTCTGAATACGGACTCCCTCTGGGTCACGGTCAGAATCATTCAGATCTTAAATATATGGATAAATACGATTTATAACATTCATATTCAAAACTAATAGCTATCATCTTGCACGTCTTTATAGACAAAGTATTAAAAAAGTTACAGAGAATTCATTGGTATCGGCGCGAATGCAAAATTTCACAACACTTCCTCATGTCATGTAATTAAGCGTCTGTCGTTCAGACGCAATTTCTACGGATTTTAAAATTGAAACAGCACTGCAAAAAAATAATAAAAAATTCTGATGCAGCTGCCCATCAGATATAAGCGATACAGCTGTAGAGGCGGTCTCCCCATGTCCACCTTTGTCTACTCTAAAATAAGAATGACCTCAACTGTCTATATTCACATGAAGGCATTTAGGACCCCTGATGATGGTTTCAATTTATGGATGATATACCTAAATCTCACAGGTGACACTAAAAGTCGGAATTTGCTATGTTCGCAAACAGGAATAAATCTGCAGATGCTGGAAATTCAAGCAACATACAGAAAATGCTGCTGGAACGCAGCACGTAAGGCAGCAACTATAGGAAGAAGCACAGACGACTTTCGGGCAGAAACCCTTCGTCGGGACACAGAACAAATCAGAGCTATAGGAAGAGGTGAGATTGTAATTGGAACAATGTGTGGTGAAGTCGAGACGGTTAATGATCCATCGGCAGCTGGCAATAAAAGGATCCAGAGCAGGCTGAAAACCAGTGAGGGGTATCCATGAAGAGCAATAGTGGTGAAGACGGTATAAGGGGTCCTCAGTGGTGTGAGAGAAACCTTGCCGAAGAAGCAGGCGCGAAGACGGAGCCGGCGAAGTACAGTTCAACGTCATGGCGTACGTGGAACTCGCTGAGGTGTTTAGCCAAGGGGAACAAAGGTAAGGTCCTCACTGAGGACAGTGCGCTCTTACTCAGAGAGTTGAACGTCGGAGGGGAGGGTAAAGACCAGGCACGGATGAGAGGTGGCTTCAGAGGTGGAAAGAAGGCTGTTAGTATCAGTGGAGAAGGAAAAATTGGGGTGAGAGGAAGATGAGCCTCTGAGAGTCTTGCTGCTGACAATGTGATCTGATGGAGAGAATGGCGGAGTGGTGGTGAGGGATGGGGTGGACGGGAGTCACAATTGCAATGCGTAAAGACCCGGCCTATAGTTCAAGGGGGGAGTCGCCGTTGGAGGCCGCACAATCGCATCGAAGGTGTCTATGGTCGTTGGAACTCGAATGTATGGTGCTTCAGCCCGGGATTTGAATATGCCCTGGGTTGGTAGGGCAGCCAGGGTCGACGGCCAGGTCAGGGACACGGAATTCCTGTCTGCTAGTGACAAAGCCGATAGGCTCTGAGGCCTGCCGATGGAAAAGCTTGCGAAAACAAAACAAAAAAATCTTGCAATCCTTGCAGGACGTGACAAAGTACAAGAAACGCGTGGATCTGAGGAGGATGAAATAACGGACAGGTCCATTATATACGGCGAAGAAAATGTGCCCAGAGGCATGGAACGAATCATGGCAAATAGTGTCGCCCTCAGAGCTTAACTGGACAAACAACGGGTGGCGGAGTCAATTAAATGTCAGTACCTGGGATCCGCAGAAGTTCCGAAGCGTACTGAAAACCAACTGGGAAGCTCGAAAAGGGATCCTGAAGTCAACTGGAGTCAGATGGTGGAGGAGACACGATGCAAGGAAGGGTATATGGCTGTGATAGCGGTTCTGGGTCAAAATATGATCGGAAAGTTGAAGCACTAAAGAAGTTATAGATGGGGTGCAGTGAGAGTCGGATTCACTGAACTTCCGACGAAGAGAAGATATATGTTCTGCTATGTTCGTTTTATGTCAATATATTAAAAAGGATCAACTTCTTACAAATGATCAATGTGACCCAGAGCGCAGAGAGTTCCATTTTCATTTCCACCATATAGGCAGTTACTTCAAATTTTCAGGAGCCTATTTGTCATTAATGAAATGAATAATGAAGCGCAGAATGAGTACTAAATCGTCACTTCCTGAAGATCTCAGGGGTGTTTTCTGCCTTCTGAATTTGGTTGTTGGTGTTTGAGTGCTAGACGAGAGTGAAGCGCGTGAAGTGTTCATGGAATTTAAACGGTAAACTAGTGGAATGAAGATCAAAATCTGAAAAAGGAAGCACCGAGTGTATGTTTCATATACATGATAAATTAATATCTGATCAGATAATAAATAATAATAATAATAATAATAATAATAATAATAATAATAATAATAATAATAATAATAATAATAATAATAATAATAATAATAATAATAATAATAATAATAATAATAATAATAATAATAATAACAACAACAACAACAACAACGATAAAAATAACAACTACACTACTGCTGCTATTATTGTTATTGAAAGGGATGAAGCATGCCAGTACATTACATGATTCTGCAGCAACTTCAATCAATCTGACCGCTGCGTTCGACGCAATCAAATGGCAGGCATCATTCACCAAAATGTTACTTTAAAACAGAAACTCCGAAAATATAACAGAACTTATAATGAATGCAAATCTGTTTCAGATTCAGGTCGGAATGCCAGAAATTATATTTCGACCGATCTAGTATGTTGAGTGGAATAGAGAAGGCTGATGTAGAGAGAATGTTTCTTTTTTTTTGGTGGGATGGTGTGGGGAGGGAGGTATCCACAAATAGAGGACAGCACCTCAAAATTTAGAGCAGTCGTTAGGAGGATTATTTCTGTTATTTTTTATAAAACCTGCCAGACTGTTGTGAACCTGTGGACTGCTCTGTTATACACTGTGGTCGAAATCTGGTCCGTTAGAACTGAAAGCTGAATTTGGTTGTTTCCTGATTGTAGAGACCATCAAACAATATGCATAGTTTTAACAACTAGAGAAGGGGCAATGTTGGATCTGCTGTTAGGGAATGGGGTAGGTCATGTGACTGGAGGCTCTGCGGGTCCAGTGATCACAATGCCATTAGTTTCAATATGATTATTGGGAAGGATAGGACATGACCCCGGGTCGAGATATTTCATTGCAGAATGTCTACCTTTGCGGAGAAGGGAAATTAATTAGAAGGAGTGGATAGGGACAATTTGTTTTATGGAAAGGATGTAACAGAGAAATAGAGATAATTTAAAGCTGAAATTTTGAGTGTACAGAATCTTTATGTTGCTGTTAGGTTGAAAGGAAAGGTTAAGTTTGAGAGAGCCATGGTTTTCAAGGGAATCGTGAGAAAGAAATTAGAAAATCTAAAAGAAGATATGAGGTTGCTTTGGCACATACTCTGAAAATAAATACAAAGGTTATCTATAAATATCTTAATAGCTAAGCGATAGTGAGGGATAAAATTGGTCCCTCGGAGGATCAGCGTGGCCCGCTATGTGTGGAGCCAAAAAAATGGGGGAGAATTTGAACAATTCATTTTCTTCGGTATTCACTAAGGAGAACAACACTGTATTGTGTACTGTACGGGAAACTAGTAGGGAAATTATGGAAACCTGTGATGATTAAAAAAGCGGAATTACTGGGGCTTCTAAAGAATATAAAATTGGATAAGTCTCGGGGTCCAGATAGAATTTAACTAGGACCTTGAGGAATTTAGTGTAGAAACATCAGAGGTTCTGACAGAATTATTGCAATTGTCTTTAGAAACTGGGATGTTGTCAGAGGATCGACGTATTTCTCAAGTCGTTCCATTGTTTAAAATGGGTTCTAGGAGTTAACATAGCAATTATCGGACTGTAAGTTTGAAGTCAGATGTGAGTATTCTTAGAGATGGTATGTATAATTATGTGGATAATAACGTCTGGTTAGCAACAGTCAGCATGGATTAGTGTAGGGAAGTGTATGATGGACAAACCGTATTGATTTTTTTGAAGAGCTAACCAGGAAAATTGACGAGCTTAACGCAGTGGATGTTGTCTATATGGTCTTCTGTGTCCCTTGGCAAGATTCCTCATGGATGGTTATTTAGGAAGGTTCAATCGTTAGGTATCATTATCAAACTAGTAAAATGAATTAAACAGTAGCTGGATTGAGATGCCAGAAAGTACTGGTGGATATCTGTCTGCCAGATTGAACGCCGGTGAATGGTGTTGTGCCTCAGGGATCTCTACCTTTTCCAGTGTTGTTTGTCATATACATTATTGATCTGGATGTTGGGATGGTAATTTGAATTAGTAGATATGCAACAGATACTAAGATAGTCGGCTTTCTGGATAATGAATTAGTTTTTGAAACCTTGCAGAGAGATTTAAGCCAGTTAGAATAGCGGGCTGAATGATGGCAGATGGATTTTAATGCTGATAAATGTGAGGAGCTTCATTTTGGTAGGAATATTCAAAATAGTACATAAAATGTAAATGGTAGGGCATTGAGGAATGCAGTAGAACACCATCATCCAGGAATAATTGTGTATAGTTCCCTGATGGTGGAATCTCATGTAGATAGGCTTTTGAAGAAAGCTTTTGGTATGCTGGCCTTTATGAAGCAGTGCACTGGGTTTAGGATGTTTATGATTTTTGGATGTAATGCTAAGATTGTAGAAGACATTGGTGAGGTCAAATTTGAAGTATTGTTAACATTTCAGATCACGGAATTATAGGAAACATTTCAACAAAATAAGGACAGAACAGAGCAGATTTACTAAAATGTTGCCTTCGTTTCAGAATCTAAGTTTCAGCGAAAAGTTGAATTTAGGTCTTTATTCTTTGCAGCGTAGAAGGTTGAGTGGGAACTTCATTGAAGTATTCATGTTTATGAGGGGGAATTGGTAGATTTGAAGTGGATAGGCTTTTATCCTTGACAGTAGCGAGATTCAAACAAGAAGATCTGAGTTGAATGTCAAGGGGCTAGCGTTTGGCAGTAACACAAGGGGGAGCTTATTTACTCAGAGCCAGTTGGATGTGTAGACCGAGCTTCCGGTAGAACTGGTGGAGGCATGTTCGATTTGTCATTAAAAAAAAAATGGATAGGTATAAGGATAGGAAAGGAATGGAGGGTTATGTACTGAGTGCAGGTAGGTGGGACTATGTGAGAGAGGCGTCAGGAACGGATTAGAAGGAAATTCAGGCTGAACAATAATCTGAGGCAGGTCAGTCGTAAGACAAAGGAATGGTAGATTTTTTAAGGAATCTAAGCAAGCATTGCTTACTGAACAACACAAAAAGAAAATGCAGGTAGAATCAGCAGGTCAGGCACCATCGATGGAAAAGTGCAGTCGACTGTCTGACATAATTCCTTCACCAGGACTGGAGAACAAAAAGAAAAAAAAAACAACGACGAGGACCTGATTTGAAAGCGGGTGAGGGGAGAGAGAATCGTCGGGTTGAAATCTGAGATTGTGCGAAAGGGCAAAGTTTACGAACGTGAATTTTGAAAGCGACCGAAAGCCATGGAAAAGAAAGGTATTGGTGGTGTAGCGTGTGGGGGGTGGGGGCGCAAGACGGAGGTTGTGGAAACAAGGCAATGAAAAGAAATGGTGAAGGGGGGAGATGGCATAAATTACTGAATCCTTGAAAAATCGATGTTCATGCTTTCAGGTTGAAGTGTACCCAAACGAAATATAAGCTGTTGTTCTTCCAACCTGAGTGTGGCCTTTCCTGGACATTGGCGCATGCCCTGGATATACAAATCAGAATGAAAATCGGAAGTGTAATGAAAATGGGCGATCTCGCTTGTCCTGGCGAAAAGGGCACAGATACTTGGCAAGTCGCTCGGCGATTCTCGTTTCCCAGTTTACGACGGGTCACCCCGATAAACAAGAGGACACTCCGGGAGAACCGAAGACAGTATATGACCCTGAGAGACTCACACGTGAAGAGTCGTACAACTGGAATGACTGCTTGGGGCACTGAATTGCAGAGACGGATGATGTGCAGGGGCAGATATAGCACTTGTCCCGCTTGCAAAGGTCAGTGCCAGAACGGAGATCAACATTTTTCTCCAGTCGTGTTGAAGGGTATAGGCTGTAAATAATTTCACAGCTGTTGCCTTGCCTGCTGATTTCTTCCGGCATTTTATGTCTCTTGCTCGGATTTCCAGCTTCTACAGATTTTTTTTTCTTATTTGTGAATAGCTTCCTGTTAATGCTGGTACCGAGGACATGAATGTGGTGAGGATTTACATGCACTTGAAGATGCACCTGATGACAGGCGAGTGGAGTACCAACCTAGGGGTCTGTGTACAAGGTCGAAAGTCGCTTCTAATTGCCGAGGAAATGAATGTCCTTTGGAGTATCAGGTCTCTCCTTCACTTGCTGTACCAGTGTATTTTCCCCAGTAAAAAAATTATCTGCGTTGGTGGGCTGGGTCAATGGTACAATAAACAGATTAGGAAGTCTGTTATTGGAGTCAAAATGCACACATTGGAGGCTGGGGTTGAGCAAAATACCTCACGGAAACCCCTGGCAATTCCACGTATTTTTTCTCAGCCTTTGCGTGCCATTTTGGCTGAATTGCGTAGCAATTTTTGTATTAGACTAAGAGAAATGCTTTGCTCCAAAGAGCTTTCAGTGATATCGTGCACGTGTAGAAAGTCTGAACTTTACACCGAGTTAAACCGTAGTCAATGACGGCAAAGATCGCATTAAACAATCCTTTTACTCTTCACTTTTCAACATTAAATTATCGTGAAAACAGTTTATAAAACAATACAAAATATATACAGTATTTGTTTCCTTCTTGGTATCATTTACATCATAAATACTTGAAAAAATACAACTACAACAAAAAGTATTACATTAACGTACAACAAAGTCAAAACCTAGCTACGCCATCAAAAACTTTAAATGCACTTCAGCTCAAACTATCCAGCAACGCTTTCAATAGCACAAGAAAATAAACCTTATCAATCTTCGTTATATTTAACAGAATCAGTGTTAAAATTTTTACTTCAAAATATCGATTGTCATCTGAACTTAGTTTTGCTACTCTGATGTTTTTTTTTTCGCGTAGAATGAAACCTTTCTCGCGCTGATCCTGCACACACAAGCCCCCTCCTTCCCGTTTCTGCAAACCGTTATTTTCCCAGAAGACGCGGCGAAACCAGGTGTGAGATCATCGCATGACGCGATACATCACAGATAATGAATTTACTTCCAACAACTGCAATGTATTTATCAACCTTAACTTTAACTAGAAAATAATTACAAACATATTACCAAAGCGAAAATGTAATAAAGCTAAACAAATGCCTTAATGGGAACACAGAGCTCTATCTGAGTTGATTCTTACTCTCCGCCATTGGCCTCTATAATGAGTGAACTTATAGGTGTGGATGTGCTGACACGCTACTGTTGGAAAGATGGTGGTAACGTAGTTATTACTTTTGCTATTAAAATATGTTTTCAGTGCACTTGTAATGCTAATGCGGCACTGTAAACTATTTTGGGGTCAATAAGCTATCGAGCAAAACCGCTATCTAACCTCATATTGAGCCTCAGCAGGGTTCATATTTGGTTTGGTTCTACTTTACCGCTCTTCCCTGAAACAAGGCACAACCAAGGTGCGTTAGCAGAATCCCATGTGGAGACCGGAACGATAGTTAATTCATTAGAATTGCTCCTGAAATTGGAAGGCTTGTCACAAATACATTTTCAGAATATTTGGCAACGGCATACCACAATGCCCAGTAAAAAGCGCTAGTGTGGAGCACTTTAAATACACATAGCATGGAGTATATTGTTTCAAGTAAAACAGAACAAGACCGAAACAGATTCAGGTCAAGCAATCATTAACAAACACCTGTGGAGAACTCGCATGAGACAAAATTTCAAGCCTCTTCTTTGGCGAAGTACTCGTGAAGCTTTGAGTCTATTACAAACCCTTGCCAATTACTTTAATTATGTGTTTATTCTTCACATTCACATTCACAACAGTTTCCCGTTACAGTCTATGCCCTACAGCTCTCTCTCTCTCTCTCTCTCTCTCTCTCTCTCTCTCTCTCTCTCTCTCTCTCTCTCTCTCTCTCTCTCTCTCTCTCTCTCTCTCTCTCTCCTCTCTCTCTCTCTCTCTCTCCCCTCTCTCTCTCTCTCCCTCTCTCTCTCTCTCTCTCTCTCTCTCTCTCTCTCTCTCTCTCTCTCTCCCCCTAACTCTGTCTCCCTCTCTCTTTCTTTTGCTATCTATCTGGCAATTTGATTGACTGCCATGATTGCACACATCTTATATTCTATTTTTTATTCTATGCTTTCCAGATCTTTGGCATCTTTTTGTCACTTACCTTGCACTTTTTCCAGATCTTTGGCATCTTTTTGTCACTACCTTGCACTTACAACCATCTTTCAATGCCCTCATACATTGTGTTCTCTGTCGTTTTCTTAATGATGTTCTCTGTTTATGCTGACCTGTTACGTCAACCAAAATCAGCGCAACCATCTCAAAATATATATATCCTCCATGACATAACTGTGGAATGGTGTGTCGTATATTATTTATTATCGCAAACTATATCTTCGCTAATTTCCAGATAAGCTTTTGTCATTCCTCGTCTTTAATTCGTAAATGTGCCCTAGGAGCTTCATATAGATTCCGAAATGCACGTTAGAATGATTCTCGGTGTCGTCTGCCTCCTGCAAGCCTTATCAATGCTATTCTATAAACGATGTTCATCATATTGTTGATTAATATTCCTTTTTACATCCACCTCCCTTCCCATGTGGTATAGCTGGTGTCAAATTTCGTGATCTCGTAACCAATGCAAATTCAGTCATATCAATATGAAGATGCAATCTGCTTGTTGGAGCAGTGTATTATTAGATTTTTTTTTTAAAGTCTTGTGTTAATTATACAAATTGAATTTCACATGTATGAAGTTGACGCACAAATCAGTTGTTAAGTTTGAAGATAGATGCTCAGTATGTTTGCTTTATTCATCTAGCAGTACTTCTACTTTATGAAATCTGCTTTGCTGTATGGAGTCAGGTATTGGCGGAGAACAAAATTTCACATTGAATGTTTTAATCACGAGTGTTTCAAATAAATAAACGATATCCATTTAAGCATCCTGACTTCTATCATTGCGCTAGATATTATTCTAAGGGCAACTCCACTTGTGTCTTCATGTGTTTTTTTTTACCACTGTTGTTACAGATTTGTTTTTCTTTAGTTTTAACACGACCTTTAACAATGCGCGCAGGTCGGAAAAAAACTGATCATTACCTGATAAACTATATGATTCAATGTGAATTATCAGAAACATTATTCAGCTTTACTGCCAGCTCAATTCGTCCCTTTGCAAATTTCTTATGCTCAATCAGAAGAATATCTACGTTTACAGAAAATGAGGGTGGAGGGAGGGGGGATTTTTCTTTTCTTTTTTTTTTTTGCTTGCTTTTTGCATAGTTTTAATTCATGGGCCTATATGAAACTACAAAAATGGTTGCAGTGCCGTGACTTCCGGTTTTTTTCCTTGAACTCACTTCCTTCTTCCTGTTTCATGAGTTCACTTTTTTTTTAAACTTATGTGTTAACTGTAATACATATTGTCAATATGGATAGGAGTATTAATTTTGTTTCTTGGAATACTAATGCTTTAAATCATCCCATCAAACGGAAAAAAATATTCAAAGTATTCCATAGAATGAATGCTAAAGTTATTTTTGTACAGGAGACTCATGTAAGGACGGTGGATAGTCAACGATTTTTAGGTTTTGGAAGGGTCAACAGTATCATGCAAATTCGCAAGCAAAGTAAGAGGAGTTTCTATTTTTATAGACTCATCAACTTCTTTTATAGATCATGAAACAATTTCAGATCCACAAGGTAGATTTTTGTTTATGACTGGTCTACTTTTTAATCAAAGGTTGTTTTAGTTAACGTTTATGCTCAAAATACTGATTGTCCTGAATTTTTTAAATGCTTATTTACATCCTTTCCTAATGTGAATCAATATAGACTGATAATGGGTGGGATTTTAATTGTTGTTGAAACCCTGTGATGGACAGATCCAAGCCTACCCAAACTCTTGCGAATAAATCGGCTTCTCTTATTAACTCTTTTATGATTGATTCAGCTATTTGTGAAATTTTGCGGTTTCTACACCCTAAAGACAAAGAGCTTTCATACATTTCCCATGTTTATCATAATTACTCAAGAAGTGATTACTTTTTCATTGATCACCATTTACCTCACTGACGTTACTGATTGTAAATATGACTATATTACCATATCTGATCATGCACCTCTGTAGGTATATCTATTAAAATAACGGATTCACATATCAATGCTAAATTTTGGAGGTTTAATCCTATTTTATTTGCAGGATTTAGACTTTGTTAACTTTATTAGTCAAGAAATTGATTTGTTTTTCGCAACAAATTCTACAGTAGAGATCTCTAGTGGAATTTTGTGGGATACTTTTAAAGCATATATTCGTGGACAGAATATTTCATACTCTGCCTGCAGTTAGGAAACGAACTAATACAAAAATATTAACATTATTGATAAAATCAAAGCAATTGATAAATTTATTCAATGACCCCTAGTAAAGAACTTTATGAAGAAAGAGTTGTACTTCAAATGAACATAGTTTATTATTATCCTCTTCGATTGAAAGTCAGTTAATTAAATCCAAAACTCAATTCTATATGCATGGAGATAAGTCTGGTAAATTATTGGCTAACCAATTGAAAATTGTTTCGGATAAACGACAGATTACTAGAAGTCGTAAACAAGATGGTACTTTGACGGTCGACCACAAATAGATAAATAGAGCCTTTCAAGATTTTTATAACTCCTTATATCAATCAGAATTCACGAAGGACTCTTCTATAATAAATGAATTTTTAAGGAAATTGAATATTCCAAAAATAACTTGAGGATAATATAATTTTAGATACACCTATTACGAAGTCTGAAATAGAAAAGCGTATTTTTATGTATTCTGGTAAAGCTTCTGGTCCAGATAGTTTTCCTGTAGAATTTTTAAATCTTTTTCTTCTATACTTTCTCCTTGTCTTTTTAAAATTTTTGAAGATGTATTAAGTGTAGGTAAATTACCACAATCTTTTTTGTGAAGCGTCTATTTCCTTAATTCTTAAAAAAGATAAATACCCTACTGAATGTGCATCCTATCGACCAAAATCCTTATTAAATACGGATTTTAAGATTTTCAGTAAAGTTTTGGCTATTAGATTAGAAATATATTACCTCGAATTATTTCTGAACATCAGACTGGATTTATTAAAAATTGTTTTTCATCTTTTAACATTAGAAAATTAATTAATATTATTTATACTTCTTCATCTAAAGTACCAGAATGTGTTATTTCCTTAGATGCTGAAAAAGCATTTGACAGATTTGAATGGCCATATTTATTTACTACAATGCAACAATTAATATTCCATAAACCGTTAGCTTCGGTTTTTACCAATAATCAAAGATCCCCTTTTATCAGCTATTTCGTGGTACAAGGCAAGGTTGCCCTTTTAGTACTTTACTATTTGGCATTGCTTTAGAACCGTTGGCTATAGCTATTCGTGATTCACTAATATTCTGGATACGACCCGTGGGGAGAGAACGTATAAAGTATCATCGTACGCTGATGATTTGTTAATATATATATCTGACCCTGAAAAATCTATTACTGCTATTTCGTCTTTGCTTGTTCAATTTAGTAATTTTTCTGGTTATGAATTGAATTTTAACAAGAGTGAACTATTTCCATTAAATATGCAAGTTCCAATTTATAAACATTTAACATATAAAATTGCTACAGATTATTTTACTTATCAAGGTATTAAAATTACTAAAAAACATAAAGATTTATTTAAGGTTAACTTTTTACCTTTAAGTGACCATATTAAGCAACTTGCTATTAGGTGGTCTCTACTATCTTTGTTATTGGCTTGTAGAGTTAATGCTATTAAGATGATGACATTTCCTAAATTCTTATATTTATTTCAAGCATTACCAATTTTTTTTCCTGAAGTTTTTTTTTTGATACTATTGACTCGAAAATATCTTCTTACTTGTGGCAGAATAAAAATCCTAAATTGGGGGAAAAATATTTACAGAAGACTAAGACGGAGGGCGGCTTGGCTTTACCAAACTTAAGAATTTACTATTGGGCAGTCAATATACGGTATTTAATATTCTGGACACAAGAATGGACTATAGCTACTTGCCCACAATGGGTAAATTTGGAATATAAATCTGTGCTAGATTTTTCACTGATTTCAATCTTAGGATCCTCACTGCCTTTTTCTTTATTCAAATTGAATAAACAGTTAACTAATCCTATAGTCAGATATACATTACGAATTTGGTTTCAATTTCGTAAAATTTTGGTTTGTATAAATTTATTTTATCATGTCCTATAATATCTAATTATTTTTTCGGCATTCATGTATGGATCAAGCTTTTCTTTTATGGAATATTAAAGGTATAAAATGTTTTCGTGATCTGTTTCTGGATGATAGCATTATGTCCTTTGAACAACTATTTAATAAATATAAGTTTCCTAAAACCAATTTTTTTAGATATTTGCAAGTTAGAGATTTTTTGTATAGTGAGTTAGTATTTTACGAAAGAATGTCCATTGGACATTACAGGTAGAATTTTAGCCCTTAATCCTTATCAAAAGGGTTTAGTAGCCATCATTTATAAGATGATCACGAATTTACAGTTAGATGTATCAGAAAAAATTAAGAAGGAATGGCAAGAAGAGTTGCATTGTCCTATATCTACTGAGCAATGGGAAAAATATTATTGGCAAATTCGTCCTCTATTTGTGCTAACCATGCCCTAATACAATTTAAGGTTGTACACAGAGCTCATATGTCTAAGGATAAACTGGCTCGATTTTATTTTCATCTTAACTGAACCTGCGATAGATGTCATTCTGATGTTGCTTCATTGACTCATATGTTCTGGTCTTGCCCTTGTTTACAAAATTATTAGAAATTTATTGTTAGTATCATTTCAAAAGACTTAAATATTAATTTTCAACCACATCCTCTTACTGCAATTTTCGTTTTACCAATGACGGATAATAATCGCATATCTGCTTCATCTCAACGAACGATTGCATTGGTCGCATTAATGGCAAGAAGATCTATTTTATTGAATTGGAAAAAATATAATCCTCTGACAGTATTTCAGTGGTTTTCTCAAACTATTTCTTGTTTGAGTTTAGAAAAAAATTAGAAGTGTGTTTTTTGAACCTTCAGTTAAATTTGAAGAAACTTGGAGACCTTTTATTCAACATTTTCACTTGAGCCGAATTGTCTTTTCCTAAACACATACTATCCTTAATCAATTGGATGGAGGTTCGGAGTTATTGGAACTACTGTATATGTTCTTAATATTATTCAATGGCCCATGTTGGTTAGTGTTTTTTTTTTCCTTTTTTTTCTCTTTTTTTGGGGGGTTCTTTTTTTTTTCTTTTTACTTCTTTGTTCATCAATGTTCTGGGCTTGAAAGGTTATATATTTTTATTATTACATATCTATATGTCTATTTAAACTATTAATTATGTACTCTCAAACATTTTGTATTCATGTATCATTTATGTTTTTTTTTAAACTAATAAAAAGATTTAAAAAGAAAGAAATGGAAGATGTAGTGAGTGAATCTCTTCCTTGACATGTCTCCGGAAACAACGCGGCGAGAGGGGAAAATAACCCAGTGAAAAGTGCAATGCCCGTCCTTGTTTGCAAATTATATATCTCATTTCCTAGAATTGCAAATACAAAGACCCTAAACGTCTTTCAAAAAGTTCAACAATTACTCTATCATGCTGTCGCAAATTCATTTGACCACTTATATCTTGATTTACTTACTGTAACGTTTGAATCTTTAAACCCATTCATATCATATATACTCTTTGCTTTATGTATCCTTCTTAACTTGTTCCACAGAACAGAATATGATTTGTAAACCATGCAGTCCTCATTTGCCTGACCTACTCGTTGACGCCGTACGAGTTAATGGTTTCCTTTCCACCGCTCAAGGCATAATATACGAATGTTCATATTGTCAATAATATGTGTTATTTGTTTTACCTAAACATCCGTCTTCGCTCGCCAACAACATTCTACAGTACAGGCAGAAATCATTAGAAAGTGAGATCAAATGTAACACTATAAATCTCAGATCTGCATCTCGGATATCCAATAAATTTATCCCAACATGCTTTGTCCCAGTTCACATCGGATTTATCGGACTGGAATCTATCCGCTATCCGCCTATCATTGACTCACTGATTTAATGATCATCTCTTTCCCAAATCTGCATAAAATAATATTTTTGTACTTGCATTCCACGCGGTTGTAGTATATTAACTTGGTTCTCGTTGAATATCCAGCAGAACTATGATAAATTGAAGACTTTCTACTGCGTCCCTCAAACGTTGGAAACATTTCAAATGCGCCTGTCAGTTTAGATTCGTTCTGTAGGAGTTGAACAGCGATGCACATCTTCCTGAGCTTAACCATGTACCTGAGGAGCAAATTGAGATAGCTTGTTTCCTTCGACTCTGTTTGCAGACCCGTCAACTCGGAAGACAGTCTCAGAGACAACGTCATAGAATCATATGCTGCAGGAGATCGCCATGTTTCATCCATGTTTTGACAGTAAATGTCGCACATAAGTAATTTTGCTCACAGAGTATTAAGCCCTGCTCTACCTACGTCGCTGGACTTCACGTTAAAATATGTGATATTATTCAAGCCCTGCCGCAACAATCAACCATATCTCATTGCTTGATCATTACTGCGGGACTGCATTTGACCCTTATGCTGACTTCCTGGAAAGCTTAATTTGTCCTCTTTGAACCATCTTCGTTGCTATGTTTGAATGCATATGACATGGTATCAGCAAATTAAAGATGCCATGGCACTCCTGAGCGTCTGATTGGCAAGAATAAAAAGCCCCAAATTACATTCAGGGATTAAACTTTTCCACATCAGTTTTGATAATTCTGTAGAAAGCAAAATGTATTCATTGAGATTCACAGAGACGTCCATGAACACATCCCATTTCACCAAGTGATATTAGACCGTTAGCTGTTCGTCTGCCATCCGGGACCAACACTTTGCCGTACAAATAGCCAAAAATTTGCTCTATTCCGTCTACCTCTATGATGGCGTCAGAACGAAAGACAAATCTTTCTATCGACAGAAATGATGAAATATAATTTTGGGTATCGACCGGCCGGCTTCCCTTATCATAGTAAAATTGTGCTCTGGAATTGGATGCAGACGCGTGCTGTGCTCAATTCTGTTTCTGTTTAAAAATATATACAAATATGTTTTATGCGAATGCAGTATACAATTTTACATCCGTTATTTCACTTTCTTCTGTTCTAAGTCGTGATAATCTTAGCGAGCTGGACCACCATGTTTTCTGAAATATGAAATTTCATTTTTTTTTTCTTTTGTTAGTTTTCCAATTTGCTTTTTGATCAGGATATTATGCCACAAGAATATGTCAGTATAGGTATAGCGGAACAGTTTACATCCTTAGAAATAACGTCGCAATCTGTTTGGTCGTTTTCTTAAGCCTTCAAATAAACTCTGCCAAAAGCTTTTCCTCTGTCGGACTATATGCTATGATCCATACCTGCTGATATCTCAGATACATTTATGCATCATATTCATCCATCGTTGTTATGCATTGAGCTGCTCTTTTTCATATCAAAATAGCTTTTTATTCTGTTCTCCTGAATTCTCTGGAAATTATCCCATCTCCAACGGGATCCTACTATCAGGCACATCTCTCACCCCTTCCATATTACAGCTTTCCGTAGGAGCTACTCTCTACGAAATTCACGCCTAACCGTTATTCCCCATTTTCCTAGCTGTTGGCATATATTGGCGCAGGTGGAAAAAGTGCTAGACGTGCTCTTACACTTCCTAACTTACGATTCCTCACTGCCCCAAACAGTCCGTCCAGTTGAGGCGACACTACACCAGTGAGTATATTGGGGTTGCTATGTTCGATGCTCCCAGTGTGTCCTCATGTATGTTGGTGAAAAGAGAAATAGATTGAAAACCTCGGAATGCTGCTGCAATATATGTCAAACTGACTGTTTGGATCCACACAATTAAATGCCAAGTATTATGTAGCACTGTCTTGATTTAACATACAAAATCTTAAAATAAATTATTGCTCACTATAAATTCAAGCCTGATCCAGTTTTAGAGTCAGAATGCCATAAATTATAATTTAGCCCAATCCGGTATGTTGAATGAACTTATCAAGGTGGATGCGGAGAAGATACTCCATTGCTTCAGAATTATCTTTGCTGTCACGTAGTCACCCACGCCTTAACAAGCTAAGTTATAAAAATAAATACAGCTCTCAGCTCTTCGGGAAATGAAGCATTAGCACACATTCGGAGCTTTCCTCTCCATTTTACTTACGGCAAACATACCCCTGAAAGTCAGAAGTGTCAGAATGTTTAGAGTAGAAAATGCGACACCATTCAATAGTTGCGTTGTCCGTTTCCTTACTTTTTGTTAAGAAGTGTAGCCGTTTTTAATGGTAAGTAATGCATAGGATACAGGGAAAGGAGCGGTTTCAAACTTTTAGATACATACATGAGATTAAGATTAAGCATGTATAAACTGAAAAAATGAGATTTTAACCCTGAGCATGGGGAGTTCCGGTTGTGTACATATTCATGAGAAAGAAGAATGTAGAGTATATTTCATTTCATATTCAAAAACAATAGACTTCGTAAGACTGCAACCATCTCAGTATCG
This sequence comes from Hypanus sabinus, assembly GCF_030144855.1. NCBI lineage: Eukaryota > Metazoa > Chordata > Chondrichthyes > Myliobatiformes > Dasyatidae > Hypanus > Hypanus sabinus. The sequence continues at coordinate 24,372,768 of NC_082731.1, forward strand.
TTCACCTCAGATGCACAAAGGCATCAGATTAATGTTAGTTGCTGATTGACAGCTGACAGTTAACATTTAGTCATCTAATTATCACACAGGTGCATATGCTACATCATGTGAAGTACTAATCCAGAAAAACAGACGTTTATTGTAAAAAGGACATAAGGGAGATTAGTTTGAAGTAAGAAAATGTCGTGAATGTTTCAGTAGGGACACACCTTACTATACAATTCTCTAGTGTTTTATATTATATTATGTAAACAGCCGGCGGCGTGAAGCCAATAGGTTTTGAATAAGAAATATTAATTCTTCCTATATTCTAGATCTGAGTGATGGCGTTTGAATGACACAGCGGGACTCCTCACTCATTGGTAGTGAGGGCGAACGCATTACCTTCAGTTGCAGCTACACCAGTTATGCTAATTACTTGTTTTCGTTTCGCCAAAACCCTTGTGGATAGGTCGAGTCTGTTGCTCGGCGAAACGCACGTGGTGGTAACGACACTCAGGCACATTTTGCCAAAGGCCTGTTTCCTGATGTAGTCCAGGAGGGACAAATAGAGTATCGTTCGACCATCCCGTCGACGCTGCTACATGATATGGCAACGTATTATTGTGCCGCTCATCACAGTGTTGGGAACAGTTTCTGTCCTCTTACAATAACTGCCGAAGGTGCCTGATGCACATTTGCTCTTTGTTTCGGTCTCTATGCCACTGGTGTCCAGCCATTGATGAGGAATTGCAGAGTCTAATTCCTATTTTACTCTGTTTCCTGTGTATACATACCTTTCAGATGTTAGGCATATTAGTCTGCTGAGAAACTCTCCAAAGGAGTCTGAAGCAAATTTAGGTCCACTATCTTAGCAACTTGCTTCAAACGACCTGATAGCTAATTTAAGTCTGGTGTGTAGTAATAGCAGAATGAACCTGCATTAAGATGATTTGATACAATTTTAGATAGAGAGATGCTAGATAGTTTGTGAATCCCGCAGCATTTCACCATTCCTGCTTCATTAGACACAAATGTGATTAGATCATTATCTGTCCTAAACACAAAACACATCATTCTTGTTCATTTATTTACTGAGAAAATGATCGACTGTTACATTCATTTATTTTGAAAAGTTTTTGAACATCTAAGTTAAAGACTCTACACAAACTATTCGCAGTCATGTGTTGTAATCAATAAGATGAGACAGGAGCTGTGGGGTTTGGAGGTGCACAGCCTTCTGAGTACACAGTACGTTATGTTTCTAACATAGCCTGTAAATCTCACGAAAACAAGTGATGTCCACTAGTTCAAATGCTAGCGGTTCCTATCGTAAACGACATTACTTCTCCTGAAACGATCACAATGCACAAAAATCACAAAATTCAGCCTCTCCGACGAACTTTCAGCCATCATTCAATTGCCAAATTACACCTCTTCACTGGTGCATGACACAGGCAGAGTGGCCAAGCTATAACAAAATATAATTCCATGCATTGCAGCTTTCTAACCAAATCGGTATATTTCTTTCTGACGGAGCTCATCATACGTCAGGGAGAATATTATATTTCACTGGCACATATGGTGACTTTTTGTTTGTTTTGTGTTAAATGTACTTCAAAATAGTTAATAATAAAAATATGAAAATTACTATTTGCAAGAATATTAAAAATGTGTCTTAAATATTCTACTGCAAAATATAAATCATGTTGTGAGATAGAATTTACGGTTTCATTGTCCATTTGCAAATTAAATTACTGAGGGAAAGCAGTTCTCCTTGAAACGTTGCGTGCGTGGATTTAACCTTCTTTCCCTTTAATAAAGTTAAGCATTCAGAAGAGAGCATGTCCTGTCTGACGAGTGGCGTTTATGATCCATGCCTTCATATTGAAGTATCACCGTTGGAAAATTAACTTTCCTCGATGCCATGGATGATAAAACACATGATAGAACTGGCTGTGTTCCAGTACTTTTGCAGCTTTCCACAACCAGTGCAATGGGCTCTGGTGTCCAGACGCCCATGCATCATGTCAGAATGCTCTTTACATTCCCCTGTTAAAATTGACGAGTGTGCTTGGAAGCGCATCAATTCCTCTCCAAAATTTTAATTACTTGTAGTCGCTGTCGCAACTTCCTTGCGAATATCTTGGTCTGTGTATAGATTTTCGGAGGTTTTGACACCCAGAGATTTGGAACTGTTCACCATTTAAAAAGTGATCTGTTGAAGAGCACAGTTGTGTTACGTGTACTTCTTGCTTGAAGCACACAACCAATTCATGTATGTTAATTATGCTGAATGCAAGGTTGTCGTTGCGACCCTACTCAAAAAGAAGTTGGGGATTCGTCAACTCAAAAAGAACTCGGGATTCCCCGAGTTGCAAGGGGAGGGGATCCATGTGACAGAACCATTAGGGGAGATATTGTGGAAGCAGATGTGGATAACATCCCAGGCAAATTTGTGAAGAGAAAGGTTGAACGAAACGATAGAATAGGGTTAAGATTGTTGTGTCATTGTGAATAGAGCTAAGTATCTGCAAAAACAGACCCCCAAACAGACGTAAGGAGGATCCTTACAAACTGCAACAAACAGCATTTTTTTTTTTTTTACGGAAGGCAATGTCACGATAAATTAGTTTGGTGTTGGATTAGAGAAGGGGGGTATTCCAAAATGTCTCGAAGATGAATTTTATCAAACAGCTCGTAGTTTGGAAAGCAAGAGGATCAGTTACTTTCGGTCGTTTGTTTTGCAGAAAACCAGATTACTTTAGAAGCGTGAGATTAAAAAAAAATCCCAAAATCCCTTCGGTGGCAGGTTACAGGTTTGTGGAATAAAAGAAAAAACAAAAAAAAAAACAAACAAACAATCAAGAACAACAGTACGCAGCCAAAAAACTATTAAGATTGTAAAGCTGGTACACGATTGACATTGATGTTAATGAGGATACCAAAAAGATTCTTCTGAATCATAACTTCTAACGGAGAGTCAAGAGTAGAGATTGGGCAGACGGAAAATGATCGTGCAGTGGTATTGAAGGGGGAAAAGAAATAGAGGACGAACTGAAGAAGTATTTTGCACCTGTCTTCACTGACAAAGCGGACAGCTGTGCGTTGGAAGTTGTACGTTTCACTGGGGTGTAGTCTTTGTAGTTATGATAGCCAGATTAAAACGTTATTGGGAATTTGAAAAGTCTGAAGGTAGATAGGTCACATTGGACAGATGGTGTACCAGGTAGTTTACAGACAGAGTTTTCTGAAGAGATACTGGATGCATTTGGAATGATGTCTGCGAGTAATAGATTGTTTTATAGCTCCAGAAGCCAGGGAATGTTTAAATGTCACTCCAAGAAGGGAGAGACATGAAGATATGGACAATTGTGTCTTACCTCAGAAACTGGGAAGATATTGGATTCGATTACAAAGGATCAGGTCTCAGGAACATTGGAGAGACTTTGTTCCTTTAAGGGAAAATCTTGTTGACAATTTGTTGAAAATATTTGAAACAGTTAAAATCAGGAGATAAGAGTGAGAATCAGTTGATGTTGTCAAGTTCATTGACAAGGTGTCCCACATGAGGCTCATGACCAAAGTACTAGTCCTCAGCATAACAGGAAAGACATTAGGCATGTATAAGGTAGAGGCTGATTGGCAGGAGGGAAAAAGAGGCAATAACGGGACTTTTTCCGAATAGCCTTTGGTGACTTGTGTAGTCCACAAGATCTTAGCTAGGAGCGATTACGTTTACTTTATTTGTCAATGATTTGGATGTTACAGTTGATGATTATTTTTTTTCCAAGCTGTGCACACGGTATGAAGGTAACTTGAGGTGTAGGTAGCCGAGTGGGTTCAGACAGGCTAAAGAAGAACTTAGACAGTTTCCTAGAAAGGGGAAGTAATCGGGAAGTGGATTGTCACACAGTTAGTATCAGAAATGAACAGTTCGATCATGTTCCAAGTGGAGAGAATTTAAGAAAACTGCTGGTACACAAAGGATCTTAGGAGTCCTTGTGCAGGATACCAGAAAGGTTAGTTTGCAAAGTGATCCTGTGGTTTGTCAGGCAAGGAAATCGTTAGAGTTAATTTCAAGAAGACGAGCGTGTAAAAATCAATAAAGTACCGTTGAACGTTAAAAGAACTGGGATCGGCGATAACTAAAGTATTCTGAGAATTTCTCTTACAAAGGCTGTGCTGAAAGTGGCCAGGGTTCAAATGAGGTCTCCGAAAAAGATTCCGGAAGTGAGTGACTTGTCAAGTGACGACCGCACTATGGCTGAAAGTCTGCATTCGCTAGAATTCATAAGATTGTGGTTTAACCTCATTCAAAACTACCAAATGATGTAAAGAGGACGTAGCCTTTGCTGGGAAGCTCCAGACGACATGCTCTGAGTATAATCCTCTTTGAACAGAAGGGCAGATGAAATATTTTAGCCAGAAGGTAGTGGATCTGTGGAAGTCATTGCCACAGGCAGCAGTAGGGGCAACGAAAATATGAATATTTAAGAATCAGTTTGAGACACTGTTGAATGATCACGTTATGAAAATAGGAGAATGCACGAGTTTGGAGCTGAACTGAAACTTCCATTTAACATGATAAAGTGGCAGACAGACCGGAAAAGATAGCCCATTTTTAGCTTATATATTCTGGTCTTCTAGTTTTCTATCACTTCCGAACTGGTCATTGAATACTCAGGGGGAAAAATCATAGAAACAAACAGAACAATACAGGCCCTTCAGACCTCAATGTTATGCATAAAATGTATTACTTACCAAAATTTTCCACTGTCACCCATAGCCCTATATTTTCAATAGCTCCATGTACCTCTCTAGGAGTTTTTTTAGCACACCATACTGTACCCACCGACAACTCCTTCGCGGGCAGCTCATACCACGCATTCAAAATTCCTCGTGTGGATAACAGAACAGTGACATATTTGTTGCACTTATTTCCAAACAACGTAAAAGTGTGTTCTTTTATTGTTAACAAATTGAGCACTGAGTAAAAGAAAAAAGTCTCTGACTATCCATACGATCAATGCTTCTCATTATTTTATACAAGTCTATCAGGGCACCTCTCATTTTCCATCGTTCCAGCAGCAAAGGCCAAGTTCACTCAATCTACTCTCATAGGAATTGCTTCCTAATCCAGGCAACGTCCTTGTAAATCTCCTTTATACCTTTTCTACTGTGACAAAAACCTTCATATAGTGAGTCGACCAGAAATAAGTAAGGTACTCCAAATAGGTTCTAACCTGCTCTAAATGGCTCCAACACTACCTATCAGCTCCTGAACTCAATCCCATGGTTGAAGAAACAAATACACAGTATGCCTTCTTAAACACAGGCAGTTGTGTAACAGCTTTGTGTTCCCAATGGTTTCGGATCCCAAGATCCTTTTGATTCTCCACGCTGCCACTAATGCTACCATGAATACGACAGTTTGCATTATTTTTGACTTACCAAAATAAACCATCTCATACATATATAGGTTGAACCCCACCTGGCCCTTCTCAGTCCAGTTTTGCTTCCTCTGAATGTCGCACTGTAACCTCTGAAAGCCTGCTGCAATATATACAACACCCGCATCCTTGTTGCAACAGCAAATTTATTATCCTTTCTGTACACTTCATCCACGTCATTTATAAAAAAAAAAAATACAAAGAAATGGGTTCCAAAAACAGATCCCCGAGTCACACCACTAGTTTCCGATCTCCATGTAATATATGATCCATCTCCAACTACACTTTGCCCTATGTGGGCAGGCCATTTCCAGATCCACAAAGCAATGTCAATATCGATCCATGCCTGCTTGCACTATCAATACGTCTTGCATGGTTTACCTTATCAAAAGCCTTGTTTAATTCCACATGACCTACATCTGCCGCTCCATGTTTAATCACAACCTCAAAAAAATCAATCAGGCTCGTAAACCACGACCCGCCTTTTACAAAACCATCCCGACGATTCCTTGTCTTATTATCACTCCCCAAATATGTCTAAATCTTACCTCTCAGGATCATTTCCATCAATTTAACTAGCACTAATGTAATACTCACTGGTTCATACTTTCCGTGCCTATCTCTGCTCCATTCCTCGAAAAGGAGCGCAAATACTGCAACCCTCTAATCGTCTGAAACCTCTCCCGTTCCCAGTGATGTTGCAAAGATCATTGCCAGAGGCTTGGTAATCTCCACTCTTGCATCCAACAGTAGTGTTGGGGACATTTCGTCCGCTCCGGGTGACCTATTTAACGTGCTGCTACCCGAATGCTCAGGACATCTGTATATTTTGGAGACTTCCGGTGGCTGTAATGGAGTAGGTTGCAGTAGCTACGTGCTCCGAAATTATTCCCTTACTTTGCTGTTTAAATCTGACTCGGTGAAAGCACCATGAGTAAAGAAACACTCTGAAAGAAGTTACTTTAGAGTTTTTGACTGAAATGTTTCAACAAATGTCAGAGAGACTGGAAAAATTGAATAAACTGAATGACTTGGATTTCAAGTTTGACTTGATACAGAATTCCTTCGACCTGGTTAAATCTGATCTGAAAAAGCTTAATCGGAAACTTGGAAGTATGCAGCAGACTCTGAATGAACATGAAATTCGTATTAAGCTACAGGAAGAATCTCTGCCGCTGTTGCAGAAGGATATTGAAGGTTTCAAGTACATTTCTAAGGAACAACTTAAAAAAAAACGACGCGTTACTGAAGAAACTTACAAATTTGGAGACCAGAACCGAAGGTACAATATCAGAATTCTTGTGCTTCTTGAAAAACTGGAGGGTAATTGACCTGTCGATTTTTATGTTCAAATACTGAAAGAGTTATTCCCTGATATATTATCGGAACTACCAAAATTTGAGCGCGTTCTCCGAGTTACCCTGCCTAATTGGGATCCTGCCAAACCTCGGTCAATTATCATTCGCTTTTATTACTATCAGATTAAGGAACAGAACCTTCGTGAATCAAGGAAGAAAAGCATATTACAATTTAATCGGAAACAGTTTCGTATCATTCCTGATTATGCACCGGAAGTTCTAAGCAGTAGACTAGCTTTTTAAGGAGTTCATGTCTGATCTTTTTAAGCTTGGCTGTCGTCTTTTACTCAGAGATCCGAGTAAACTCAAGGTTACTACTTCTGATAATAAGGTTTCTTGATTTACGAAACCTGAAGAAACAACGAAATTTTTAGAACGTCTGCATGCTTATAATCAACCTTGAGTATTTCTCTTTATGTGAACTGTTTTAATTTCAGGTGCTCAATCAGGTAATTGGCGCTTTGTTGATAATGAGGTTTCTTGGTTTTACGAAGTCATAATAATTTGTTTGATTAGGCAATTGGCGCCTTGTTATCTTTCAAGCTATGCAAAATATGCAGGCAGACTGCATCCATTTTCTCTTTTGCTGTTTTCCACCTTTATAGGGGTCCTCCAAAGTTACTTTTTCACAGCTCTTTTTAAACAATACGTTATATTCTCTCAGTGTTATGTTGACTTTTACCTTCCTTTTAGTAACTTGACTGAAAGTAATTATGCAGGGTGTACATGTAGTAATTACTGAGGAATGAAACTATAGGGTGTTTTGCTTTACCTGAGAATCACTCAGAGTATTCCTATCTATTCACATTTCGGTCTTTCACTGTTTTTCAATACTTTAAGTAACCATTCCTACCGCTGAGGTATCCAAGAATGCCGACAGCTCTCATCCTGATCTGATCGAATCATCTCCAATCCTCATCCACGTTCTAAGCTCATCCGCTTTGTTCTTTATATTTATTTCACTAAAATAGACACATTCCAACCTTCGGTCCGAGCGCAACCCTACTCTATCACCTGCCTATCCTAGCTCTCGCAATGACTACAATCTTTATTTATGTGTACGCCTACTGCCCCTTCCTCCGTCTCTTGAGATATTTTCCCAACCCCAGCAGGTCTAGTTTAAATTGTTCCCAGTAGCCGTAGCAAACATACTTGCCAGGATATTAGTCTGGGAGTCTGGGAATCTGCGGGACCTCCCACTTATGACGACCGGTACCGAACAGAGGCCTCACATACATAAATCCTTTTCCTCTAATGCACAAGAAACTGATCTCGTCTCCACCCTCTATCGTCTAACACCCCTCTGTCTAAATCTACTCTGTCGCACCTCCTCAGACGCCCGCTCCGTAAAGCAATATTCTTTCAAACTCTTATCGCTGTTTTAATTCGCTGACTTCCACGGGATTGCGCAGTTTTACCTCGATCAACATCATCTTGAAAGCATCTTGGAGATATAGGTCTGTGATTGCAAACATATAAATATCTTTGAACTGTTGCTGGCCACCGATTCTTGCATGTTATGAGAGCAGAGCAGTGGTTTAAACACACAGATTAGCTCTGCCAAATTTGCTCATGAACGAGAAGGAAATATTGTTTCCAAAGAGCACATGGTGTGATCACACTTGAGAATTTAATGGCCTATTTACAGAGGGAGGTACAGAGAGCCAGTTAGTTACGTTTGTTGATTGGGACTGAGGGAATAATGGTATTGCTCGTGCAGCTACATCAATGAACAGTATCTTATATTATGGTCCACATGACCAAAACTTAAATGCAGAACCGGTGCTACAACATCGGCTGTGAACCTATCGTGTCGAAAGGGAAAGGGCTGCTAGTCTACGCCTATCCTTAGGTATGAGATTATCTAGTAATGAACAAGGTCTCAACACACTTCCCACGTTAGCTGTTAAAGCGACTGGGCAATAGGCGTTCAGTCACAATACTGTACTAAAGTTTAAGACATCCATATGCACTGGGTGCTAAAGTCAAACGGTATTAAAATACTTTCCTATGTTGAATCTGGACTTCTATATTTCTGGAACAGTATTTTTGGATGCAATAGATCTGGCCTTCAACAGTCTCCGAAATCGTCTGCTACTGAACACAAAACGTGGTAATACTTCTATAAAGCTATACCATAACAATTTCGAAAAGGCCAGATTTCTAATAAGTCGTTTAATATGACAGGCAGACCATTGTTCTCCATCATTTAATAAGAGCTATCTATCGGATTGGCATATGAAACCATGTGTGGTGCACTGATCAAAAGGAATACAGCCACAGGGAAACCCCGGGAAAGGAAAGAAAAAAAATACCAACATTCAACGCTGACCACTAACTCTTCTGACTGCGACTGATGCAGCTGCTCATCAGGAGAGCAGGCCACTTACCGCAGGGATCACAAAAACACTTAAAAAATAAATTGACACAACAAATGTGTTCAGCAGAAGACGCAAACTTCATGACAGTACATACGCAACACATAGTGACAATTAAGATGATGATGATGCTAACATTAGTAGTTATGATGATGATAGTAAAAATAATGCATTTAATATTGTTAAACCAAGTGAAACACGAAGTCGCACGTGGTAAGAAGACAGATATCTAAAGAACATACAACCAGCCACAACATGTACCAGGCGGATCCTCTGCCCGCCTCGGTTACTCAGACCCCATCTCCTTTATGCTAGTCCCAGCACACAGACCGCTGTACAGGCTCTCCAGAACAGTTCAAAACCCGGTGGAAAGTTGGCCAGCAAGATCCACCTCTGTCTTTCAAGACTACTTTGAGAACATGACTGGCACATGTTCAGTCAGGCTGCAAACGAAGGCGACTCTACCAATTTACAGGGGTACACGGCACCAGTGACTAGTTACATCACAAAGTGCATCGATGACGCTACTGTGTCCAAGACAATCACTACATGTGCTATACAGAGGCTATGGATGACCGCAGAGGTGCACACGATGCTGACCGTGACTCCGCCTTCTGAGCAGGCGACAAGGCAGCCCGAACATCAGCGAGGGCCAATTATTCCCGGGTTATTAGAGAGGCAAACCGTGCACACTCCCAGCGCATCCACTGCCACTTCCAGGACAGCGGAGTTACCCAGCGTATGTGGAAGGGAATTCAGGACATCACCAATTCCAAGATAACATCACCTGTCTGTTTGGGTGATCCCTTCCAGTCAGATGCGCTGAACAAGTTCTACGTTATTTTTAAGGCGCACTGTTACATAACCTTTTCATTGTATTAGACATTATAAGAAATCTAGGGGTGATTTACAGTAGAGGAGAGGATATGAGCGGGTTATTGTCGATCGGGATGGAAAAAAAAACGAAGGTTTTCTTGCTAAGTATGTCGGAACACGTACATACTGTATTATTTATCGTCAGTTAGTTAAAAGTTTGTCTTAGTATATAGTATATATTTTCCTTTTCTACGCATATAAAACACTTCGGAACGTATGCTTCAGCACTGGCTCGGGATCGGAAGTTCTTGCGACTCCGGACGGATCACTGCAGAGTGCGCTCTCCAACGTGCAGTGTTGATGTGGAGTTTCAAAAACACAACCCCCTCTCCCCCCACAAAGACAATAATTAAACTGTTGTGTTGCTTAGTAATAACTGCAGTTTCAATCGGGGCTGAGCCTTAATCGATTTATCCTTTAAAATTGCTCGGATCCTTGATCGACCTATCCTAACGCTTTTCAAATGACCGATGATGTTTCACCTCTTTCCGATCGCTTTATTATTTCCTCTTTATTCGCATTCGTGTTCGTGATTATTTTCGCGAACAGAAACTCTGCGATTCAGCTGTCTACCGTCGGGTCCTAACGTCCTACAAACTGAAAGAGGTGAAATACATTGAAATACATTCCGGGGTTCTGCCTGGTCCACCATATTGAAAGTCTGAACAAGGGAATTTAACATCCCTATATCGCTATATATTCAACCATAACGTAAATAGAAAAGAGATATCGCTTCCACGAAAATTTTGTAAAGCAGAATATTACAAACTGTCTTCGAAAATTTGCCACATATGAGTCTGATTTCCAACGTGAGAACCTATAGTATTACAGGAAAGTTACTAACATGGTTAGAGCATTGACTAACTGGTACGATGCCGTGACGGGTGTAAAATGTCTTTTCCAGTTCAGCTGCCATTGAATAGTGCTGTTCTGCATGGGTCGGTGGTCAGACCAGTTCTTTCTCCGATGCATGGAAATTATTTAGATGATGGGATACATGGCTTTGTTGCCAATCGTTGCAGATCATACGAAGATTTTTGGAGGGACGCATCATGTTGAGAGAACAGGTAGATTAAGAAGCACTTGCACAGTTTAAAAGAACGGCAAGAAAATGGCAAATTAAATCCATGTTTAGAAAATGCTTGTTAATGCACTATGGTAGTAGAAATACAGTTGTTGGGGACTTCTGGTAAAATGGCGTTTGCTTAGCTGCTCCGAACTTATGTTCCGTTACTGTCGCTATCTTGGCACTACATGTCTCCATTTTTTAAACCTTAGTTGTGAACTTTTTCGGTATGGCTTACTTGACTGTGAACACATCTAAATTACAATGTCTAGCAAGAGCTCTAAATTTGGGAGAAAGTAAGCTACGGCTCTCTCAGACGGGACCCTGGTTGCACTCGGTCAGCTCCGAGACGAAATTTTAAAGGAGTTCAAAACCGCTTTCAAACAGTTGGAGGACAAGCTTGATCGGATGAACGACAAGGTGGGCAAACATGCCCAACACTTATCTCGCATCGATTCGACTTCTGAAGATTTGGAAAGTCGTGTTCGACACTTGGAGACTCTCTGTTCCAGCTTGGAGGAAAAGTGTGGCAAACTCCTTTTCAAAACGGTGGATCTCGAAAATCGCAGCAGACGCTGCAATCTTAGAGTTCTTGGATTACCAGAGGCCACCGAACAGGGATCAACAGTGAAGTTTTTCTCCGAGTTTCTCTGTGAGATATTCGTGAACGATTTGCTTCCGAACCCGCCTGAGCTCGAACGGGCACACCGGACGGTGTGGGAATCTGGGAACTTCTCGAAAGAAAGAGTCGCTTTTACATTCATGGGGATAGGTCTGGTAAATTCCTAGCCAATCAGCTGAGGCGTTGCAAAGCCAAACAACATACTACAAAGATCCGGAAGGAGAACGGAGACTTTACATCGGATCATTTGGAAATTAATGACTCATTTAAACATTTTTATTCTCGGCTTTATTCCTCTAAATCTCTGAATGACAATATTTCTGTTGATCATTTTTTACAAAATCTGAATATCCCCTTACTTTCATGTGAGTTCAAAGCCAAACTCAATGCGCCTATGTCATTAGAAGAAATATCTGCTGCAATTTCTGCACTGTCCTCAGGGAAATCTCCTGGATCTGATGGGTTCCCTGTAGAATTTTATAAATCATTCTCTTCCCTTCTTTCTCCTCAATTACTTTTAGTATTATCTGACTCGTTTAATTACGGCAAATTACCACCCTCTTTCAGTGAGGCATCTATTATTCTTCTTTTAAAAATTGACAAAGACCCAACAGAGTGTTCCTCGTATAGGCCGATCTCTCTGCTCAATGTTGATGTATAGATCTTAGCTAAAGTTTAGGCTCATAGATTAGAAACCGTCATTCCCTCCATTATCTCTGATGACCAAACATGCTTTAATAAAAACCGTCTCCCTTTTCTAACATTCGGCGTTTATTTAATATCTTATACTCAGCTCGAACTGGGATTCCTGAATGTGTTATTTCCTTTGATGCGGTGTAAACTTTTAATCGTATAGAGTGGAACTAACTTTTTGCAGTTTCAGAAAAAATTGTCCTTGGCCAAAGTTTCATCTCTTGGATCAAATTGCTGTACCTGTGTCCTACTGCTTCTGTTTTAACTAATTTTCAGAAATCCCAAGTATTTAATCTCAAGCGGGGCACCCGCCAGGGATGCCCCTTAAGTCCCTTTCTCTTTGATTTGGCTATGGAACCTCTGGCGATAGCATTTCGAAACTGCCCTGAATTGACTGGGATTTGGAGAGGGGGTGTTGAGCATAAAGTTTTTTTACTATGCTGTGACTTATTAAACTTTCTCTCAAATCCGTCTACATCCTTACCTCTAATGATTTCACTTCTTCACCAGTTTAGCCAGATCTCTGGCTATAAACTTAATTTACGCAAGACTGAACTTCTCCCAATTAATAAAGAAGCACAAGAACTAACATTTCGTGATCTCCCTTTTAAACTAGTCCATAATCAATTTACATACCTTGGAATTACAGTCACAAGGAAGTTTAAAGATCTCTTTCGTGAAAACTTTGCCAATCGTTCATATGCTATAAAGCAGAATCTAGTACAATGGTCACCTCTATCTATGTCTTTGTTAGCTCGTATTAATCTTGTTACAATGTATGTTCTCCCCAAAATTTTATACCTATTTCAATCTGTCCCAATTTTTATTCCTAAATCTTTTTTTGATTCCTTAGACTCTATTATTTTGTCATATCTGTGGCAGAATAAGCGCTCTAGAATTAATAAAATCCATCTCCAAAAATCTAAAAAAGAGGGCGGCATGGTTTTACCGAACTTTCGTTTATATTATTGGGCAGCTAATATACGTTGTGCTCCCTTTTGGTCTTCCTTCCATGGCCAACCCGAGGGCCCTAACGGGGTGGCGATGGAGCTGAGCTCCACTAATGAATGATCTATCTCTGCACTTCTTGGCTCTGCATTCCCTAGTAGTCTGCCCAGATCAATAGCTTATCCTTTTGTTATACACACTTTGCGTATATGGGCTCAGATCAGGAAATGCTATGGTTTCCAGGGGTTTTCCGTTTCCAGCCCTGTTGCTCATAATCAACTTATTTTACCTACTACATACGATTCAGCATTCCAGGTTTGGTATAGGAAATACATTAGACATTTTGAAGTTCTTTTCATTGATAATCGCTTCGTTTCTTTTCAGCAGCTCTCTGTTAAGTTCAATCTGCCCAAGGCTTATTTTTTCAGATATCTCCAAATCACTTTATTGCTCCTTTAATTCATAACTTTCCTGAAATGCCTGCGAAAAATGCTATGGACCTATTTCTTTCCATGAATCCACTAGGTAAAGGCTTAATATCAATCATCCGAGATAAACTAGTAACCTTACCACGGGCCCCCATGCATAAAATCAAAATGGCCTGGGAGCATGATTTAAGTATCTCCTTATCTGAGGAGAGCTGGGATTCAGTTCACAAATCGGTTAACTCAACCTCTCTTTGTGCTCGTCACTGCCTTTTCCAGTTTAAAATTGCTCACAGAGCCCATATGTCTAAATCTACACTATCTGTATTCTACCCTAGCGTTAGTCCGCTCTGTGTTAAATGCAAGAGGGGCGTGGCCTCTCTCATCTTTATGTACTGGTTCTGTCCTAGCTTGTAGAAATTCTGGAAAGATGTCTTCACTACGTTATCGTGCATTGTGAATCAGCACCTAGAACCAAACCCCTTAATCCCTCTGTTCGGATTTTGGGGCGAGACAGATTTACGTCTGAGTCCGACCAAATGCCGAATATTATCCTTTGCCTCTCGCCGGGCGAGACGCTTGATCCTCCTGAGATGGAGAGATGTTGCCCCGCCCACTCATGTTCAATGGCATAGCGACATCATGGCCTGCTTGGACCTCGGAAAAATTCATTATTCAGTTCTCAATTCGGATCTAAAGATCCATAAGGTCTGGGGACCTTTTATCGAGTACTTTCATAACCTTCCTCTTGACTAGGGATTTTTTTTTTCTTTTCGGTTCCTTGCTTTCAGCTCTTTTTTTTTTTCTGGTAGAAGGCATTATTATCCCCTGTTGCTGAGTGTATTCACAGTCTGGGTGTTTGGCTGTCCTGACTTATACTCTCGATATTGTATTATGGTTGGTCTGGAGTTGCTGTTGTTTTTTTCTTGTGTTGTGTGGCTTGGGGAGGACACTAAGCTTACCTGTCTTTAATTTAGGTGCTTTTTTTGTTAAATGTTCTTCCTTTGTGGCATATTGTTATTGTATGCTTAATTTTGCACTGTTTTAATGTTTCTCATTTGGATTTGGGGTTTTTTGTTTGTAAAATTTTTGAAAAACTAATAAAAAAAATTAAAACAAAAAGAAATATAGTTGTTGACTATGTTCTAAACTGGGGTAAAATTAAGCAATCTCGGACGCAGAGGAAGTTAGGAGTCCTTGTGCTGAAGACCCTGATGGCTAATTTGCAGGCTGAGTCGGTTGTGAGTGAGGCAATTGCCATGGCAGCAATCTCTACAAGATGTCCAGAACACAAGAGGAAGGATGTAATGTTGAGGCTTTATAAGACACAGATTAGGCCTCGCCTTGATTATAGTGAACAGTTTTTTGTCCCACCACTTTAAAAAAATGTGTGTGTATATATATATATATTTATACGTATATATACGTATACTATTAATGTTTGCTTATATATAGTTATATATATATATATATATATATATAGTGTGACAGTTTCGGAGAAGAGGATAAAGCCTCAAGATATTAGTGTGCCCTATCTGAACAAAGATGTGGAGAAAGTGTTTTTACCAAAATGTGGAGAATTTCTTTCTTTATCATTTTTAATATTTGAATAAATAGGTATACTCACATACAAACACACACACACACACACTCACACACACACACACACACACACACACACACACACACACACACACACATATATACATATATATATTTACACACAGGAGAATTATCACATATATCTACATATATCTATATCAGTAACATTTCGAATAAAAAGAAATATAATATTATTACGACAAAGTATTAATCTAATAGTATAAAATAAAGAGTATGCTAATTGATTATACCCTTATCAATCAAAAGAAAAAAAAACTTTTATAATTGACATAAATATGAAGAAAAACAAAATCAAAAACACAAAAAATGTAAAAAGAAAAAAAAGAACTGGCCAGCTCAAGCCGAGAGATAGAATAAGAAAAACAAGAAAAATCTTTCTGAATAAATCTAACATTTGATATATGGCAACTGAAAGGGTCATAAGTCAGAATGCATGGAGATATTGAATGAAGTGTCGCCAAGTTCCCTCAAGGGTAGAGGAAGCATCAAATGCCCGACTTCATAATTTCTCCAAACATAAACAGGACATAATGGAGGTAAGGCAATGAATAATAGTAGGTTGATTAGAATTCTTGCATTTAAGCAAAATGCCTCTGCTAGCTTATATCGTTGTAAAAGTTATCATCCGTTGAGCGGAATCAAGAATGTCTCCGGCTTCTGAAGAAATGTTCCCAAAATGGTTGTAAGTAAATTCGGTTCCAGATCCAAATGCAGAACCTTTCACAGAGTTTTGAATACATCTTTCGAAAAATTATCTAAATTGATACAAGACCAGAACATATGTGTTAAAGTAGCCAACTCAATATTACCTTTATCACAATTTAGATTAATATTATAAAAAACGGGCTGATTTGTCCTTTGACATATGCGCTGATGCTCTACCTTGAAGTGTATCAAGGAGTGACGACCACAAATAGAAGAGCTATTTATCGAATGAGAAATAATTATCCCATTGATTATCACAAAGCGACATTCGAAATTCCAGTTCCCATGCCGCTTTATTTTTATAATTAGGTAACATACGCAAGTTCAATAACCATTTATAAATTATAGCAATCAATCCTTTTTGAAATGGTTGGAGCTACAAAACAGTATCAATGATGTTGGCTGAATAAGCCGAAGGATAATCTGGCAGTAAATTAAATAGACAATTCCGAATTTGAAAATAACTAAAGAAGCGTACATTAGAGAGCTTATATTTGTCCACTGAGAGAAAAAGATTAGGCGCCCAAAATCAAATCGAAATGTTTACCAATCATTTGGTTTTCCAAATTAAAAGGTATGATCAAAAATTGAAAGTTTAAAAATACAAAAGATGGATTTTACCAGAAAGAACAAGATTATTAACATTCGAGAGTCTACGATATTGGAACCAAATTCTTAATGTGTATTTAATAATAGAAATAAAATCTCCAGTACGGATCTGAGAAAGAAAAATGGAAGAGGAGCTCCCAATGAAGAAGCCAAAGAATATTCCTTCACCAAGTTTTTCTCTAAATCTACCCATAAGTGACAATCATGTATATCTGAAAAATGAAACCAAAAAGCAAAATAACGAATGTTAATGGCACAACTGTTGAATGTAAAACGGGCAAGGACATACCACGATGATTTTTTAATAATTTCTGCAATATAAGTTTACTTAATCTAGGATTATTTTTATTATTCCTGATAAAAGATATAAACAGTGCATATTATATCAAAAAACAGTTTACGAGCAAAAGAGGGGATTGCTTGGACCGCATATAAAAACTTCGGTAATACTTTCATTTTAATAGTATAAATAGGGCGAATTAATGGTATTGTCATAGGAGAATACTGAGAACTTTCTTGCTGCGTAGACTCAATTAATGAAATAATGTTATATATTTTCAGTACATTAAATTTTTCGTAATTTTAATACGGAGATACGTAACGTTATTTTTAGCCATACTAAAGGAAATTGAACATATTGATCATAGTAATTAGCTCCCTTTTATGCAAATTTAATTTATATCCAGAAAACCTACTAAATTCAGAAAATACAGATAACAAAGCTGGTATCGACTTCTTAGGATATGCAATATAAACTAATAAGTCATCTGTATAGGGCCGAAGCTTATGTACTTTATCTCTTCACTTAATACAAAAAACCTTATTGGAGTCCCGAAGACCAACAGAGTGAGGTTCTAAATCTAAATTAAACAGAAGCGGACTGAATGGGCAACCCTGCCGGTTACCTCTATATAACATTGAAATAATAGATTTTTGATTATTAGTTATAACTGCCGTTAAAGGGGCTTGACAAATCAGTTTAATCAAAGACATGAACCATGGACAAAACGGTAATCATTCCAAAACCTGCAATGAATAGGTCGATTCTCCCCTATAAAAGGCTTTCTCTGCATCAAGAGAAACAACACATTCAACTTGTTTAAGTGTGGAAAAATGAATGATGTTCAGTTGTTTACGAATATTTAAATACAAATATGTATCTTAATAAATTTACTTTGACTCTCAGAAATAACCTTAAATAATTTTTACTGAAATCTGTTTGCCAAAGCCTTTGAATGAATTTTGGATTCGATGTTTAACATAGGAACTGGTCTGTAAGCGTCACATAAAAATAAATGTTTTCCTTGATTCAGAATTAATGAAATTGATGTCTCTTAAAAAGTCTTCGGGAGGGTCCCAGGAGATACAGATTCAGTGAACATTTGGCATAGAGGTGGTGTAAGAATATCTGCGACAACTTACAAAAATTCCACTGTAAAACCATGAGCTCACGGAGCTTTACCCGATAGGAAAGAGGATATAACTCTTAGTATTTCCTCTCGGTTAATGAGTACATCTGAAGTATTCATATTTTCGGTAGAGACTTGAGGTATATTCAATCTTTTCAGAAATTTATTCATAGAAGTAACGTTGTTTGAAAAATGAGATTGATAAGGTATACATTAAAAATCCAAGAAATGATTAACAAATTATTACTGTACTAACTGGCAGATGTTTCGGTTTTATGAGATCTTCGTACTTTCAAAAATTACCTTCTAGCCATAGTTGCTTTGATTTGAGCAGCTAACTATATAGATGTTTCTATTAATATAAATACATCTGGATTTGAAAAGTTGCTGATCAATTGGGCAATGCAATAGCAAGTCATGCGGCGTTTGATGTTTCATCCTTACCTTGTATAAATCTTCGGTAGGTAATACTGAATAAACGTAACTATTTCTTTAATACTGTTTGTAATCACTCAAATATCTCATTTTGTCTTCTTTCCTAAAGCTGCTGGATATGAAATTACACGTCCACCAAGAAAAGATTTCATTCTGTCCCAAATAAGCAACTTTGACATATATTCAATTCTATTTAATTCCAAAAAATAAAGAGATTTGCTCTTAAAAAAAAAGTAGAATCATGGAGCAGTGCAGCATTGAATCGCCACAGAGCTGCCTTCCGTAGGTTATCAGAAAACTTCAGTATGAATTCCATAGAGACCTGATCCGACAGCACAATACTGCCATATGCACAATCAGCGACAAAGATATCAGTGGGGTATTTAACAAAAAGAAAATCAATTATTTAATATTTTTATGTGCATGCGCAGCTTATGCGATCGGCTGCTATATGTCCAGGAAGAAGTTTAGTCCACCCGCCAAAGCGTGCCTCTCGTACACGTGGATGCTGTGAAATGCACACTAATGTAAATTCACACACAGAATATCAAGCGCACACTATGCACATTTACAGAATACACTTTGTAAAACTTACTAGTCTAAGTGATTAATAATGATACAATAGACACGTTTTTTATATGAAAGAAAAGAAAATAAAGAAAAAAAAGCGCGTGAAATTATCAGGGTTTGTCAGTGGTACACCGGGGATACTGGGTGACCCGATCACTAGTGCCACCTCCCCTTTTCATATCACTTTAGGCTTCGCCTGCGTACAGCACACCGTCCTTCGATTACACTCAGTATCCAGCACTTCTGGGTCACCCAGTTCATCAAAAACAGCCCTAAACACTGGGTGTTGCGAGAGGGTCTCCAAAAATTTCTCCCCGCCTTCTCCTTACAAGCTCCCAGGAGTCGTTGCACAATGGGGTAAATAGTCCCCACCAGAAGTACAGAGCCACCTGCTTCCAACGTGCCCCGACACGTCAACACCAACGGCTCAATAGCTTCTGACACTCCTACATCGCACTCCGAGAATTCCAATCTCACTGACAGGTACCCATCGTACGGATAATCACACTCACTCACAAACCAAATCTCCAGTGCGTTAAATGGGGTTACTGGCAAGTGCCTTAGATATTTGTTGTCCAACGACCGGTACAATAAGGTAACATGTGATCCTGTGTCGAGATTGGCTTTGGCGTCAACTCACTCTATCCGGAGTCACACGCTGGAACTGGGTCCGACCAGGCCAGCCGGAATAACGGCTTGGACTTCCGGTGGTCGCGTGGCTGATTTCTGCGAATGTTTACGTCCAGAGACTGCAGTCCGTTACTTCACTGCGTCTCCCCGAAGATTCTTGACACCTCTGCCTTCTTAGTCGCCCGGGGGCTTGCATCCGTGTTACGCATTGTCTCACACAATCCCATAGAAAGTGTTCTACTTCTCTACAGCTGTAGCACACTCTTGGCTGCTAACACTCCCAAACGAAATGCCCCTCTTTCCCATAGTTAAAGCACACCCTCCCCGCCGTCCCTCTTCTATCGAAACGCCAGCCACTCTCAGCCCACTGCGCGGGTCGTCCTCCGGGTTGGTCGTGTCATTCTCAATGTCCAACCCCTCACAAGGGGAGGGGGTTCCCTACTACTCTGGGACCCCTTGGGGTTCACGGTCTTCCACCCGAACACCACCTTCTGTACTGCTGAGGATCGCTGCCGGTGGCCCGAGTCCCTTTGTCGGTCCAATGCGCTCTCTTCCTCCCGCACCTCTCTAATCAGCCGCCTGAATGAAGGAGGGGCCTGTTTTTATAGGACTGTCAGAGACTCCACGCTACCTTGTCCTCCTCCAGGAAACCACTGAACGTCTGGTTTATCTCCACTCTCGCCACTTCGTACGCCTTCACTATCTCCCGTCTACACAACCCATAAACATCCTGTCTAGCCGAAATATATACTCTGAGAGCTTTTCCCCTCTCTCTTGCTCCATGTGATTAAACTCTGCTAAAAGCAGCCACGAATCCCGAGACATCTGATGCTCTGTCTCCAAGACTTCTAAATACTCCTCCAATGAAGCGAAGGGCCGTTCAACATTCAACTCCAGGACTACTTTGGACGCCGCGCCTTTAAACTTCCCATTAATCGCTGTCTCTTCTACTCATCAGAACCC
This sequence comes from Hypanus sabinus, assembly GCF_030144855.1. NCBI lineage: Eukaryota > Metazoa > Chordata > Chondrichthyes > Myliobatiformes > Dasyatidae > Hypanus > Hypanus sabinus. Next base: position 24,393,510 of record NC_082731.1, read on the forward strand.
GGCCACTCCTCTAACAACAGGGACGAGTTTGCGATCCAGTTTTCATAGCCAAGATCCCCGTCCAGAGTGGGTGTGGCTCCTGAGAAAAAAAAACAACGTCAGCACCCAACAGTGAGTTAAGGGCAGCTGCCAACTCGGAGGCCTCCCCTCCAGCTGGGGAAGGGGCCTGGCTAGGCGATCCCACTCCCACCCCCTCTTATGTTTTACTGACACCTCTGCTGGGGTCAACTCTAGCTCCTCCTCCGGCGTCTCCTCCCCTTCATCTTCTGGGAGGGTGTGGAGTCACCCACGACTCTGCCTCCCCCTGGACGTTAACCGTCGTTGGCTGTTCCAATGTCCTGACCTCAGCACTCGTACGAACCAACACCCAGCTTTCCTCCATCTGTTTACCGCACGTACGTGCCATCAGTTCTATCTGCCCCATACCTTTGACCAACCTCAGCCACCGCACTAACACACCATCTGAATTGTGGTATTTTGCCCCGCTTAATACACACGCATAATACACTGGGACATCATCTAACTCCCATCAGATTACAATTTTTACACTATCCATCCCTGCACTACTGAACGTCCGCGATTTACACAACTTACTGACAATTTAATCCCGAGAAGAGCAGCCATAGATGTCCCTCTCATAGGATCGGCTGATATATACCACTGGGAAGATTTGCTCAACTGCCAAACCGCGCCACCTGTACACGTGTATATGGTGAAATGTACAGTAATACAAACTCGCACACACAATATCAAGCGCACACCATGTACGTGTACAGAATACACTTTATAAATCTTACTAGAACTAAGAGATTAATAACGATACAATATATGTGAAAAAATTGAAAATAAAGAAAAAGCGCCAGAACTTATAGGTGTTCAGTCTATTAGTGCACTTCGTTGGAGCAAAACCATTGAGTTTTCCCTCTGCTCTTCCGCCTTCTCCGACCTACACTACCCGCGCATCTGCGACCATCCACGGTGTTCGACCAGCAGTTCTTCCAGCAGCCGTCCGCCTTTGCTGCGGTCTCCACCCCGACTCCACAAAAGTCCGCGCAATAACAGTTCAGAGACCCGCATGACAGAATAACATCTATCCCAATTTGGTAATAAATGAGTACATTTCTTGATATGAGTAACTATACCCCAAACCAGCTTCGAGAGCGCTCAGCAAGAAGAAACAATCGTTCAGCAGTTCGCATAACATATCAGCATTGTTACGTTCAACAAACACAGAAGCCATTTTGATTACCACGCGCAGGACACTTTGTATATACATACGAAAAAAGGAGAAATCGTTATCTTTAGGATGTAGAAATAGCCAAACATCTAACACACACTGTATTCTAGTAAAACTGAATTAAGGCAGGACACAACCTTATTAGGGAGGGCCGATTTGTCGATGACATTTTAATCAAACGATTGAGACCACAGTTCAAGTCATTGCTCATAAACAACTTATTCATTTAAATACGGCATGCAGAAAAAAAAATTCTTAATTTTTTTCAGAACTATCTATATTACCTGCGTACTCACATACCGATATCACTTTTTGACCATATAGCAAACCACTGACAATTAACTAACTTACAATTGAACCACTGACGGGATTAAAATGTGAAAAATAGGCTTTAAAATTAATAACAATAGAAACTCGTCTGCTTTTTTTGTTTGTTTTATATATGGAAGTTGATTAGGAGTAATTTTCAGAACCCCGTAAAGAATTTAAAAATAAAAACGATTTTCAAGTTCCCAACGCATGTGGGTCTCTTGCAAAAAAAAATATTACCGGTTTGAATTCTACTTAATTTCTTCTACGCTTAATACGTTGATTCATGACGTTCAGGTTCCAGGAAATGCCCCGAGACGAGCAGAACCTGGAGGGAAGATCAGAATGAATTCGATCAGGAAGCAAAAAAAAAAGATTGAAAATAAATCGTCTGAGGACAGCCCAGAATTTAGCTGTTACAGATCCTAAAAGAAAGTAAAAGGTAAGGGAAAAGAAAAAGCCATAGATGTCTGGACCAACAAAGAATGTAAATTAAACTTTCGAAGAAATAAAGGACACGTCACTAAAAATTAAATTCAATATTATGTCTAATAGATGCAAGCACATAATTAAAATCGGTTATCTTAATTTCATTAAGTAAATGTTGATCATATGTTTAGAAAAATAAATAGATTCAAGCAAATAATATGTTGCAGTGGCTGTTGAATTCATAGAGATCTTTAAAAAAGTAACTAATAAATACAAGAATCAAAGCGATAGCAAAACAGACAGAGACACAGATTAATCCTTAAGCAGTTCAAATACTCACGGCTGTCAGCTAAGGATTAACTGTTGAAATAGTTTGCAGTACGTCTCTGGAGAAGTTGCTTATGCGACTGACTTATAGTTTTTTTTAGAAACGTCCCAGCTTCCTCGGGAGAATCAAAACGATCAGGACGAGCTTTCTCGCGGAAAAAAAATAACAATCAGGCAGGGTAGCACAAAGATGGGTGATGATTTTTTCTAGCGAGTTCTACCATCTCTTCTGGATATTTACTTCATTCTGCATAAACTTCAGGGACAACATCTTCCATTATACAAAACTCCACACCGTTGTATGTTAACTTTCCTAGCTTCCTGACATCTCGAAGATTTGTTTCTTTAGTGGCAAAATAAAGTAAGAACAGAATTACTGCTTCTGGTTCCATCTTAACCGGTGGCTTATTGCGGGGAATTCGGAGCACCCTGTCTATTCGCAGAGAGGTTTCCAGTATCTCACTAAAATATGAGTATAACACACTGGTAAAACAATTTTAACAGTTGAACGGTTTCCGCATTTTCAGCCAAACCCATGATGCTTAACTTCATCGTTCGGCTTCCACTTTCCAGATCGATCGTTTTCTACTTAATTCTTGATAGTTCCCACGAAACCTCAGCAATTTTCTTTTCCATAGCAGAAAAGTTTAGCTCCTTCTGCTTAATCATTTAATGATTTGTCTTTTCTTGTATTCCGATTTTATTATTATCCATGTTAAGCGATGGATATTGAGATTCTATCCTGGTTACTTGAAATGACCAGGAGACGCAAACGATCCTTCGGGAAGTTTAAAACTTTATTTGCAAAAAAAGGCTGAGACAATCAATGAACTTGTCACGGAAAACTCGCCGAGCTCCGATGTAAAGCATCCTTTGTAGAAATTTTTATCTTGTTTACATTTCGGTCTTATCAGCATGCCCAATCATTCTTTAGTTGCATATCATCTATGCATTAACTAATCAATCGCTCTTGACTACGACTCGATTCGCCACCATTATGTATTTGCAGTTCACATCCTGTGCCTCATTCCTGGCCACGGTTGTTTCTCAGTCAGCCTCCATTAACCTCCCTTACATTCCATTGCCTGTTCGTAGCACTCTGTCTGACACCGTTATCTCTACATAAGGAATTCTATTGTATAATATACGGAGTACATTTCAACTAATTAGTGCCGCAAAGTATAAACAGATGTTCGTTAACGGCCGTGGTATATAGCTAAGAAAATAGAAGGTATCTAGTAATACAATGCTTAGTAAAATGTGTCTAGTAAAATAATATATAGTAATATTCAGTACATAGGAGTGATTACGTAATATAGTAAATAGCTAGTATATTGTGACTACATTTCAGGTATATATTTTTTAATAATTCCAGAGTCCTCAAAGATTCTTGGAAGGCAGATGTAGTGTTTTTCAAGCCTTTCATTCGCATTCCTCAGTTTAACAATTTTAGAAAACACCGTTCCAATTTTGGTATTGCTATCTTGTTTCAATAAGAACATTCTTTCAGGAGTATAGCTTTCTTCCACACCCTTGTAAATTATATTTGTTAAGTTTCAGAAACAATTTTGCAACGTCTTAGTTCCTTTCAGTTCGTATTCCAGCCATCGTAATTCAATCGTAAATCCCTCACTAAAAGTTGATAATCTTCAAAGATTTAACAAAAGTAGATGCGGAAAGTTGCTTGTAAAAGGATAGAAAAGAGTCAACAAGCTTTTTGCTCCATGAGCCACCTGGTAGAGACTGACAGGGTCGTGAATTTCTGGAATTTGTTGCCACATGCAGTTTTCGATGTCAAGTCGTTGAGAGTATTGAAGTAAGAGATTGTTAGGTCCCTTATCGAAATTGCAACAAAGATTATGAGGAGCAGTGAATGAGAAGGACGTAGAAAATAAAAGGGCAGACATGATTGAATGTCTGAGAATACTCGTGTGGCCAGATGGCCTAATTCTGCTCCTTGTCCCATGGTCTCATAACGGATGAATTTAAGGAAAATAATACCATGGTGAATCACAAAGAATACTATACCAAACTGCACCAATTTAAAATACTGCAATGTAAGGAAGAGATTTACCAGTGACTTTCGAATCCGATGGTGCAGGGAGTTCAGAAGACCAAAGGCCATATAAAATAAACTTTTCCTTATTCTAACCATTCATATTTTCGTACATCCTATTCTCCTGTCTGATATTAAGGACAGGAAGAGAATGCTGGATGGAAGCGTAAGGTTCTTAATAGTAACGGGGACACAGCCTACGCTGGGTAACTGGTAAATTTATCGGATGTATGGTAGGGAGATCACAAAGTTCACCCCAAATGTTCCTTTAATCCTCTGGAAATTTTGTTTCTATTCTGGACTGATCGTTTACCAATGGGAGATGTAGCATGTCAAGGGATTATCCATTGTGCTATTGTAAAACGCCAATACTGTAGCTGGTGAGGTTGTCCTTCTCGCACCAATCTACCAGTCGCTTCTCTATCACTCTCCAGTACGGCTGGCCATCGTTCCTGCTAGGGCCAGCCTCTGCTGTGTCATCCTCATACTTGATGGCACAGTCAGACCTGCATCGTGCGGCACAGGCATGCGATAGCTATGTGGAGAGCAGTGTAAGGAGAAGGTTTGTTGAGGAGCACATTTTCTCAGTATGATTGGAAGAGCGATGTTGGGCCCAAAAGGCAGATGTCTTCTTACAGTTAAGAAGATAAGTTTCTAATTACAGTGGGAAGTTTTGTGAAACGATGAGATCAGATTCCCCAACATATCATATGATCGTCTTGAATGCGGTTCGGGAGCCTATAAGCAGTAGTGTGGAAAATGAGACCCCTTATGCCAGGTAGGGAAATCCAAAATGAGGGGACGGCGATTACAGCTTCTGTCATGGCCCGAGCCATGAAATCCGCATTCCTGTTTACTGTCCAGTCCATGTTCCCACCTTGACATGCCCTTTGCTGCGATTCTGTCGTCCTGTCCTTGGGTTTCCATTGTCCTGTCCAGGAGACTCACGACTAGTCCTGATGTCCGTCCCTCGACCAATGACTCCGAGATTTCGTCATATCCATGTTCCTCGCCCAGAACAGGATTACCTTGCCCAGCCCGGTGCTGGGATTCCCTCGTCCTGTGCTGATATTCCCTTGACCTGTACAGGAGTCTCTCGTCCCGTTCTGTTCCTGTTCTCGTCCAGTAACATCGTCGTGTTCTCACCTATTTCTGGCGTCCGAGCCCGAGTCAAGACCCAGGTTATTGCTGCTTGTACTGTCTCTGGCTCGGAGTTCAAGCTCAGTCTCCTAGTTCCCAGTTCCATGCAGGGGTGCCCTATCCTGTTCAGGTCTTAGCCTTCGTTGGGAGTACTTGTCTCGTCCGATGCCGGGGTCATGTCCAGGGTCCTTTCGTCCCTACTGTCCTTGCTTCCTTCTCACGCTTAGTCCTGTTCCAGGTAGTTCAGTGTTTTTGTCTTTCTTTTGAGTCCACTCCCAGCGCCCACCTTATGACAGAATAGTCCAGCAAGACTTGGACCCAGCGACACAGACACTGTCGTTTAATACTCGCTATTTTCTCCCCTGTTGAACGTCTCCCCCAGCCCCCGGCCCCCGTGTAGTCTATAGTCTGGTGAAGCGTTTTCCGTCGCCAGGAGGCTCCCATGGTCCGGGCCATGAAATCCGCATTACTGTTCACAGTCAGGTCCATGTTCGTTATTAAGAGTTTTCCGGGTTTGCACTGTTTTTGTTTTGGTAAGCGATTCTTGTTTGGGCTGACTTCATAAATACCTTCAGGATTTAGCCTTCAGCTACTGGATAGTTCCTGTCATAACCCTCTGTTTGTGTCCCTTCCCTTCACCTGCCTGTCTGGAGCCTTCCTTTGCCTTGCCTCGCCTCGCCTTGCCTCTACCGGGAGCCTTGCCTCGCCTAGCTTTGCATCTGCATGGAGACTTGCCTCGCGTCGCCTTGGCACTGCCTGGCAACTAGCCACTCCTCTCCTTGCCAGTTTCTGGAGCCTTGCCTCGCCTTGCCCACTGCTTGGAACCTTGCCTCTTCTTCTCTGTGTCTGCCGTACCGCCCTGTTTGGAACTGGCTGTCCCTTCCACTTCTTCGCTAGGTACGTCCGGCCTTTGCCGCTACTTAGCGTTGGGCACTGTCTCTTCGTGTTTAGCGTTCAGTGTAATGACTCCCAGCCCTATGTCGGGTACCGAAGGAGAAGTCCCGTATTTCAGAATTCCATAATTTATAGAGTCAGTTGGCAGCAAATTCCTCGTAACAACCATTTTTTTTTCGAAGTAACGACGCATCTGCAGATCCCACAGCCGATAGATGCCTTATTCGCAGAAATCACGAGGAAATAACAGGAACTGACCTCTTAACTGGAGGGTGGTCACTGCACAAAACTGCCCGACCTTGTAGGAGTTTAAATCAAAGTTGCACGCCAACAATTCTTGTACGAAGTCAAAAAGTACCATCATTCCTCAAAACTTTGAAAGAAATTAGCTTTATCCAATACTTTGAATTCGGATAATTCCGGTAATGCCTTCATTCTTGGATACTGGACTGCAAGGGAACAAACGTGCAACAAACAGAATGGCGGAGCCTCCACATCTCCGTCTGACAACAACAACGTTGCTCAGAAATAAAAAAAATGAGAACGGCGTCAGAGTCGCGGGCTTTGTTTTAAATACTGACTGGGGACATGCCATAACGTGACATAAAAACATCCCACTCAAAAGACCAAATTTACTTTCTCTTGATCAAAATGTCAGCATGTAACAACGTACTTTATTTACTGGACTTTTTGAATCTGCATGCCTATTGCAATTTCAATTGTCCCATTCTCTCAGAATTTGTCGTATGATCTGCCTGCCCTTTCTGACAGTCTAACTGCACTCTATCGTGTTATCTTTCAGCATCCGTCCTATCCTGAGTGCCTTTACTGTGGTTCCCGTCCATGCTAAATTATTTTCAGCCCTCCGCAATAGCCGTGACCAAGCTTCCCAGGAGAATACTGGTTCCCCTTGTGTTGAGATACAAACCGTCCATTTTGCACTGGTCACACATCCCACGAAAGATTTCTCAGTGATTTCGGAACCGTAAGGCACGGCTCCTGCACCTGCTTCTCGACCATGCATTGATCTGTCAAATTATCCTGTTTCTGCACTCACTGGATCATTGTTGCTATCGCAAACGTTGGATGTTTAGCTCCTCAGCCTAGCTGAACAGATTATTTCTTCAGCAGCTCTATGTATTTCCATCGATGTCATCAGTACCAATTCGTACTAATACACGTGGCTGTTCTCTTTCATTCTCCAGAATGCCGTGGACATAATCGGAGACGTCCCTGCCCCTGTCACAAGAAGCATGTTTACCAGCCCGGCGTGCCGTTCAAGTCCATGGAATCTCTTGTGTATTCTTCTGACTACTGAACTATCACCTCAACTTCCCTCTCCTTCCTCTTTCCCTTTTGTTTCGAGTCCAGTGCCAGTAACCGGTTCTCCACAGCAGTCACTTAGGAGATAATCCCTCGTGATAGTATCCAAAATTGTATATTTCTTTCTGAGGAGAATATCCAAAAGGGTGTTCTGCGAAAATTGTCTATCCCAGTTCTATTCCTTCACTTGGCAGTGACGCAGCTTTTCGTGGCCTACAACCTACGAGATAGCACTTTTGTGTAACTCAGATCGATAAAATCCACGTTCCCCCGTTCAAGGAAAGTCATCCAGCTGATGCTTCAGATACTCTGATATGGTCTTCGAAGAAGTACGGATGGATGCAATTCACGTAGTGTGAGATTCCTGGGTGGGTCTGTGTTTCTAATATCTATGGCATTCGGCAGGAATACCACAACGACCAATTAAACTAAATTAAATTTCACTTTCACAGTGAGGGTAAAGTGGATCTTAACAACAACTTCCCAGAACAATAACGCAAAGCGACTTATTCTTGTGAACCGAAGCCTCTTTTGAACAAAAGCCTGACACTTACTCTTTCACCTTTGATCCACTACCAATAATGACCGCTCCGTTCTTCCATTCTGTACATTCATTTACACCTTTGTTGCGTCGCTCCCGCTGCTGATTTGGACGCCAGAATTATTAGGACAATGAAAAGGAAATAAATAAAAAAAAATCACCTGAAATGGACAATCGCGGTTCTTTGCTATTCCAGGTTTGTGCTTGACAAGAGGCGTGTAATAAAGCAGTGCATGTCGCATGTTGTGCGTGCAAGCTTGTTATTGGAATTTTTAAAAATAAACTCTTTGGAGTAAAATTTTATACAAACAGTATGTGTCACCAAATTTCCAGAATTGCTGATTTTTATGTCTCTTCAAAAGAACAGTACTAATAGAATAATTCTATATTTCGTAAGCATTTTGAGGAGATTTGATAATGCAAGAGTACCTTGGAGAACCAACCGGCTGCATCCGTATATGGTATGCGGGCGCTGCACATGAACAAAAATAGCTGCAGATAAATAGCTGCCACATTGGAACGAGACCCCTCATCATGTCCGTTATACCCGTTTCTCAATGTACGATCAGCGAGAAAGCACAGGGACCTGAGGGCACAAAAGAACAGCATATTTTCCTCTGGTTCTCTGCATCAGATATCTAAATGTACATTAACCCTTGGACAATACGTCTCAGTATTTTTTCTGTCATTTAATAAACACCCACACATCCACACAGACAATCATAGTGTAACTGTGCTATCATAAGTCGTTCAGATGGCGTTACTTACAGCTGGACGATGTACAACAATCAGATAAATATTTTGTCACTCACAGTTTACATCCAATAAGTGATCGGTGGAACGATTGACCTGCAACTTTCCTGATGTCGTCGTATGTTCCTGTAGTTCCCTGTACAATCCCATATTTTTGCGATATACCATCACCGTTGAGGCTGAGTGAAAATCTCGTTGGGGAATGTTTGTTACATCACGTTCGCGAAGGACCTGCAAGAGAGAATTTGGAGGAATTTCGAAGTAGTTGGGGGGCGAAGGGAGTAATACTATGAGATTTCATGGACGTCAACGAAATTCCGAATAGGGAAGGTCTTGAAATTCCATCAGGCGGAGCCGAATGGAGTCGAAACGATCAGAGACGCAACAGTGATCAGAGGTTGAAAATTTATTACAGAGCCGGGCCACATTGGAAAGTGCTTGTTTTGCCCTTATCAAGAGAACTGAGTTTAAGGCCGAAGACGAGGCGTTTTTTTTTAATGTTTGGACGTTTTACCCGACACGAAATAATGAAGTTCCGCTGGATTTCCTCGAACGTCTTTTGCGTTAAACACATCTGAATCAGCTTGTATTTACATGTTATGGGAAACTGTGGCTGTTGCATTTCACTCCCCCCGCCCACTCTCTCCGCTCATTGAATATTCAGTACCTATTAGTTTCATTATCCTTCAGGCTGTCTGAAAGCATTCGAAATTAATGGCTGATTAAAACATGCACATTTTGTTTAAATACATTGATTAAAATTTTTTGGACTTTGGAATTGGACATTATTTATGAATAGATTTGATCTTCGATATATTTCAGATCGATAAAAAATACGGTTGCTAAACCGTCGTTAATCTCTAATGCCATCAACATGGAAATATTTTGAGAAGAATTCTGAGATATTTCACGTGTTCACAGATGACGACGTTCAATAACGTTGACAAAGAACATCCTCAACTTCGTAAAGAACTTCCACTAGCATTGGAAACTTTCACAAATGTCCCCTGATACTCCTCTTTTTTACATGTACAACTTATCTGAGAATGCTTGCAATTCTTCACAAACATTAGTAATGATGAATTCAGTTACTACAGTTTCATCATTTGTACATTGAATGAGAATTGCAATTGTTACGGATTCATCAACAATACACATATAAGAGAGGCAGGGTTTTTTATAACAAATAACACATTTATTAAACACTGAAAACCAAACCCTCTAAAAGTAAACAAGCGATAAACGAAAACGGAAATCAGCTGCTGTGAGGCAGCTTAAAGAGTTCTTAAATCGATAAAGCTTAAAAATTCTTATATGAATAAAGCGAAAACAGTTCTTAAAGCGATGTTGCAAAAACAGTTCTTCACAGTAGTACTGCAACAGTTCAAAAGTGATTACAGTCCACTAAAGGAGAGACTTTTTAGACGATTTAAATTCTCTTTCACGTCATGTTGTTGCGGTTCCTAGTCGAACTATTCATTTCCCGGATCATTTACGAAGTTTAAAATGAGACGGCTTAAAGTCACTGACCTTTCCTTTACAAAACAGTACCCAGCACTTTCTGCTGTTATTCGCAGGGGTTATCTCGGCGGCAGTCAACGTATTCCTTGCAAATGTGGATCAAACAAGATCAAACCTGTTTCACCGTCGAAATCGACTTTCCCCGATCTTTTACATCCTGAACTTCGATCATCACTCTCCACTGATTTTTAACTGGCAGTATTATAACGAATCTGCCGGCAATGAACTTTTAAACTTTTGGCGTTAAATAAAACTCCACCTTTCAACCAAACTGCGTCATAACATTGTACCACGCAGCAGCATGTAGTCAACATGGCATATCCAGTTACGAACTGACCCGCTTCACAGGGAGGGGATCTTCTTTGATACCCTGTAAAAAAAAAACTGTCACATGACGTCTGCTGGCGGGAAAATAACGTCACTCCACCCTCACAAGACCACAGTCTTAAGTCCAGTAAAGCTTCAACACCACTGTCACGTGACAAGTACAAGCTACGCACGGGTACGTAACTGAATGCTGTCAATTCCTCAATTGGATGTTCAAACTTTTCATGCAAACTTGCCAATAAATACATCAACTGTTCTAAAATACCTCAGTCTATTTAGTTACGAAACGGTACCCATTTTTTGACCTGCTGTAGTCTATAAATCAGCCCTACAATTTGCAGCGCACATGACTTTAATAGTTTTTCTTCCATTGTGTGTGTGTGAGTGTGTGTGTTCGGCTGTCGTTGTTTTTAAATAACTTATTTAATAAGTAAGTAAAACAAGGAAACCTGTTTTTTGTATTGTTTAGTAAACGGTAAGTTCATACACGATTTTCTCTGTTCAGTTAGCTGATGAGGTAGCCAGGTCTGCCATCCAATGTCCCTGCAGCCCTACACTAAGGACTTGTACTTCATGACCTTATTCTAGTGAGCATCATCGAGTCCGTCCTCTCGTGGTACAGTGAACTCTGCAAGGTGGATTTTTTTATTATCTTCGTTTGACTGATAGTTGTGGTTAAGGTGTTGCATGCACAACCTCCGAGATCAGAAGCTTCCTCCCAACATTCAAATTATTCCAACATTTTGCACCTTGCTGACGTTCGATTTCAGCATCTTTGTTATGATTAGATTGCATTGTCCTTGAGGGAACTGACTGTCATGTTTCTCTCATGCCATGTGGAATGTGTTTCTGTCATAAGGTGGGGCGAAGGGAGTGTACGCAAAAGCAAGATACAGACGCTGAACTAACAAGGACAGGACAAGGCATGAGAATGAAGCAAGGGAAGTGAGGAAGAAGGGACGCAGGGCATGACAAATGGCTTGGACGATACAAGGATTCTGGGCCTGGGCTTGGGCTTGACGAGGATATCTTCCGAGCCAGAGACCGGACAAGAACCCAAAACCTGGACCTTGACTCGGACTCGGACTCTAGAACTAGGCGAGGACAAGACGTGGCTACCGGAAGAGGACAGGCACAAGACTGTTCGTGAGACTCCTGGACCGGACAAGTGACCCTCGTAACAGGATGAGGGGATCCCAGCATCGGGCTGGGCCAGGTAATTCTGGGCTCAGCGAAGGACATCGTCAAGACAAGAACACAGATTCCTGGTCGATGGAGAACAGGAACGAAGAACACCGACTAGAGGCAGGGAGAGGAAAATGGAACACTGTCACTGGATTGTGGGCCTAGGGCCGGGACTCATTGCACAGAACGCTGAACACGACGAAACTTTTACCAACGCTAGGTAGCGGCAAAACTGCCCTACCTCCCTAGCGATGGCTAGACACGGACAGACAGTGCATAATAGGTCGATGCTCCAGCCACGGGCAGGGCGATAAAAGGCTCCAGGCAGTGACAAGGCGAGGCAAGGCAGAGGGAAGGCGAGGCAGGACTTCACGCAGAGGCAATGAGAGGCAAACCCCTGGCGGGGCAAGATAAGGCTCCAGGCAGAAGGAAGGCGAGGCAGGACTTCACGCAGAGGCAATGAGAGGCAAGCCCCAGGCGGGGCAAGATAAGGCTCCAGGCAGAGGGAAGGCGAGGCCCCAGACACAGGTAGCAGAGCAGGGCTCCAGACATGGGTCACAGGGCAACGCTCCAGACACAGGTTGCAGGCAAGGGGTTTCAGACGTAGGTTGCAGGCAGGGCTTGGGAAGGAATTGAGGGGAAATGTCCAGGCTCAGGGTAGCAGCATTGACGGCCTGACTTACGCAATGGAGGCGAGGACAAGATACCGACGGGAGAAGGACATGATACTCAGGAGACGAACTCCACAGAGTCAAGGACAGGCCAGCAACCAGCCTCGTACGCCGGACCAGTTATATTCCCGGCATCGAGACGAGAAGCAGACGCCAACGATTAAGTCCAAATGAGACAAGGGAAATCCTGAAGACCTAGCGTCTAGTGTCTACCGACCGGACCGTGACAGTTTCACATGTATCCAAGTTCAGTGTATTAGCAAAGGGTAACGGAAATTTGACGTGGCACTGTGTACTCCATGTGTTAAAGTTTTCTTTCCGTCCTGACCACATGTGTTCCAGTGAAACCACTGACCACAACGTTCGTTGTGGGGAGTCTCTTTCAGTCCCTATGTGCGCAGCTGTGATGGTGCACGGAGACTGGCATGTTCAGACCATAGGAACAAAGAAATGTGGTACGGCTCCTGTCTACAACTCTCTGCCACATTGACATTGTTAGTTGAACGATGTGCAGGATATTCAAGACATTCCTATTCCAAGGAATTAACATAAGACTGGGTTTGCAGTTGACGCATTTTTTTTTCCTTTTCATTTATTTTAGATACTCAAGTAGACGCATGCATTACGAAAGTAGCTCTGGCGTCTTATCATTTTCTGGATTTCTGCTATTGATGTGCAGAGAATCCCATAATGTTAACAAGGACCGTGCAGTCTTAGAGAGAGAAAGAAAAAATCATACTATTTTGAGCTGCTCAGTTTTGCAAAACTTTAACAGCCAACGGAAATAAAAATTAGACCTACCCCTTCAACGCATTGATAAACGAAACATTATTACAAGGAATAATGGAGAAGTTAAAGAGGAGTTTGTATCACAAATGGGAGAGCATCCGTCCTCACCAGCTGGTGGCATAATATCTACTGGACACGGTGCTGCTCGACAGATGTCCAGCTCCATTTTTCAAAAGTCTGCAGACTGGAGATCTGAGATCACATTGATCGAGCGCCTAAGTAAATGCTGCATTCCCTTCCTCCATTCCATTTATCTACAAGACATTAAAATTTTAAGAACTTGTATACTTCGTAAAATATTTCTTTAAATTTCTTGGCCAGCAAATCTCTTGAATGCACGCGGTAGCTTGGGGAAATAGTGAGGGCATTGTTCTATTCTAGCAGTATATCTGAATAAAATCTGCAAATAGGAATTTCTTCTTTCCGATTGGTCCCAGGTATTACTCGAATGCACTCATGAGAGTGAGAAAATTTAATACGTGGCGGTAGGGATGTTTTGGCTCTAATATTTAAGCAATAACATGGTCAAATTGGCATTTGATTTTATTCCATTATTGCCTTTAATGATGCCATACGACTGAATATACCAATATAATTGAAGTACGTAATTTTGCATGCATGAGGACTAATGTTCTCTGTACAAGCTTAACAATAGCATCACTATAATTTATCAACGACAGTAAAATCCGGCATTGGCGTGTTTCCTGTTATTTCAACGCATCTAAAGCCGCCAGTGAGTGAAGGGCCTGTGAAGGAGTGGGGATTTGAGGCTTTAACTCGAGAGCTTTCGACGAGAAGAGGTGGAGGACGAGCTTGTTCCCAGTTAGACGTCACAATCCCTCGGGAGATGGTGATGTGCCTTTCCTGTGAGATGTGGCAGTCTCGGGGAAAATTCCCTGTCCCGCAGAGTCACATCTGCCAGCAGTGCTTGCGGCTGGGCATCTGGAAGACCGTGTGAGGGATCTGGAGCAGCAGCTGGATGCCCTTCGACTCACAAGTGAGAATTAGGTCCTCATAGATGACAGCTACAGGGAGGTAGTCACACCTAGGCTACCGGAAGCAGGTCGTTGGGTGACAGTCTGGAGGTAGGGGTGCGGGGGAAGCGAAGGACTGTAAACAGGTATGCAGAGCACCGCTGTAGTCTTTCCCCAGAATAATAAGATTTTCGTCCTGGATGCTGTTGGAGAGGATGACCGACCAGGTGTGAGCCACGTTGGCAGCGCATCTGGCACAGATTCTGGCCTTGTTGTGCAGAAGGCTGGGACGGAGAATAGAAGATCAGTCGTCATTGGAAACACTGTATTCAAGGGAACAGCCAGGAGATTTTCTGGACATGAGAAGGACACCGGCATGTTTTGTTGCATCCCCGGTACCAGTATCCGGGATGTCTCTGACCGAGTGCATGACATCCTGGTACGAGAGGGAAAGCAAACAGAAGACCTGATATACTTTGGTACCGACGACATAGGCAGTCCGGAAGTGTGAGATATAAGCACTAGGCAGAACACTGATGAACTTTCCACAAGGGTGGCGTTCTCAGGATTGCTGCCAGCGCTACGTGATAGTGATGTTAAGAATTGCAGGGGATGGCAGTTGAATGCCTCGCTAAGGAGTTGATGCAGGGTGCAGGGTATTAGATTTTTGGATCATTCGGATCTCTTCTGGGGAACGTGGGACCTGCACAGATTGGGTCGGTTCCACTTAAAAGCAAGGGGGAGCAATATCCTTGCAGGTAGGTTTGAAAGCATGGTTCGGGGAAGTGTAAACTAATTTGCAAATGGGATGGGACCCTTAGAGATAGAACAGCGAAAGAAGTGTATGGAGTAAAGCGAGATCTAATTTATAGAGAGGCTTTGAGGAAAGTGAAGCAAAATAAAGTCTGTAAAGTTAGTAAGGTAGAAGTGCGTACTTCAATGCAAGAAGCTTCAGCAACAAAGGTGATGAACTGAGATTTTGGATACATACATGGATCTATGATGTTGTGGCCATTACGGATACTTGGCTGGCACCAGGGCAGGAAAGGATTCTCAGTATTCCTGGATTTCAGTGCTTTAAAAGGCATAGAGACGGGTGAGAAAGGGGAGGAGAGGTGTCATTACTCGTCAGGGATACTATTACAGCTACAGAAAGGGTGGGTAATGTAGCAGGATCCTCTTTTGATTGTATGGATTGAAGTCAGGAACAGGAAGGGACCAGTTACTCTACTGGTGGCATTCTATAGGCCCCGTGGTGCAGGAGAGACAGCGAAGAGCAGATTGGGAGGCAGATTGTGGAAAGGTGAAAAAATAACAGGGTTGTTCTTATGGGGGACTTTAACTTCCTTGCTATTGATTGGCACCTGATTTCTTCCTTGGATTTGGATGGGGCAGATGTTATCAAGTAAGCCCAGAACGGATTCCTGTCACAGTATGTTTTTTTTAATTAAACTTTTTTATTGAGTTTTCAAATAATTACAGAAATAAAAGAAAATATATGACACAAATATATGTACTCTACCCCCTCCCCTAACCCCTCCCCCCTAACATCCCTATATAAAGAAGAAAAAATGTAAGGAAAAAAAAAACATAGAAAGAAAGAGTGCCTGGATATCGGGAGATCGCCACATGCTCCATGGAGTTCGTAATAACTTTAGCAACTAATTATTTCATCTTCGGAGCACCTATATATTTAATCTTTTCTTTTGTAAATAAGGGTGCCAAATTTTCAAAAATCTTTTATTTTTATCTCTTAAATTGTATGTGATTTTTTCATGTGGAATACAGCCATGAATTTCCTTCTTCCTACGATCTATACTTAAGTATGTATCCGATTTCCAAATAACTGCAGTAGCCTTTTTGGCTACTGCCAATGCAATTTTTATAAATTCTTTCTAACATTTATTCAATTTGGGTTTCGGTTTTACCCCTTCAATATCACCTAGTAAAAATAATATTGGATTATGTGGAAGTTGTGTTCCAATTATTTGTTCCAATGGAACTCTTACATTTTTTCAAAAAGATTGAATTTTAGAACAAGACCAAGTAGAATGTAAAAAATTACCGACTTCTTGGTTACATCGGAAACAGTTATCGGATAAATTTGCGTTTAATTTATTTATTTTTTTTGGTCTAATATATAATTGATGTAAAAAATATATATTGCACTAATCTTAACCGGACATTTATTGTATTTGTCTTACTATCAAGACATAGTCTTGTCCAATTTGTTCTTCAATTTTAATATTCAAGTCAGTTTCCCATTTTTGGCTTGACTTATGGTCTCCTTGTTTAATTGCCTGTCATATTATGTTGACAGACTGACTAGGGCCAATGCCATACTAGATTTGGTATGAGGTAACGAACTGGGTCACGTCACAGATCTGTCAGTGGGAGTGTGTCATCAACGCACCCTGGCCTTCAGCATTATCATGGAAAAGTACAGAATCAGAGAGGACAGGAAAATTTTTAATTAGGGAAGTGCAAATTGTCAGGCTATAAATCCAAAACTTGCCGTTGTGAATTGGGATGTTGTTTTTTGCAGTAAAATGTACAACAAACATGTGGTTGATGTTTAAGATACTTTTGCAGCATGTTCGGGATAAATTTGTCCCGGTGAGAAAGGTAAAGAATGATAGTGTGAAGGAACCCTTGGTGACAAGTGAGGTGGAAAATCTACTCAGTTGGAAGAAAACAGGATTCATGACGTTCAGGAAACAAGGTTCAGATGGGTCTATAGAGGAATATCGGGTATCAGGAAAGGAGCTTAAGAAGGGGCTGAGAAGTGCAAGAAGGGGGCATGAGAAGGCTTTGGAGAGTAGGGTGAAGGAAAACCCGAAGGCATTCTTCAGTTACATGAAGAACAAAAGGATGACAGGTGTGAAGTTAGAACCGATTGGAGATAAAATTAGGAAGGTGTTCCTATAGGCTGTGGAAGTGAGCGAGGTCCTCAATTAACACTTTTCATCGGTATTCGCCAATGAGCGGAAGCCTGATGAAGGTGTCGACTATATGAGCGAGGTTGTTGTTCTGGAGCATGTTGATATTAAGGAAGAGGAGGTGCTGGAGTTGTTAAACTACATTAGGACTGATAAGTCCCCGGGGCCTGACGGAATATTCCTCAGCCTTCACCACTAGGCAAGACAAGAGATTGCAGAGCTTCTGGCTAGTGTTTTTGTGTCCTCGTTGTCCAAGTGAATGGGACTAAAGGATTAGTGAGAGGCAAATATCAGCCGCTTGTTCAAAAAAGTTAGTAGGGTTAGTCCGGGTAACTATAGACCAGTGAGCCTTACGTCTGTTTTGTGAATGTTTTGGAAAAGATCTATGAGCATTTAGAGAATCATGGTCTGATCAGGGACAGTCCGTTTGGCTTTGTGATGTCTAACAAGCCTAAATAGAGATCTTTGAGGAGATGACCTGTGATATACATGAGGGTAGTGCAGTGGGTGTGGTCTACATGGGTTTTAATAAAGCATTTGACAAAGGTTACAAACGGTAGGCTTATTCCGAATTTCAGAACTCACGGGATCCAGGGAAGATTGGCCAGTTGGATTCAGAATTGGCTTGCTTGCAGAAGGCAGAATGTCGTGGTGGAGGGAGCACATGCAGACTGGAGTATGGTGACTAGTGTTGTCCCACAAGAATCTGTTCTGGGACCTCTAATTTTCGTGATTCTTATTAACGACCTGGATGCGGGGGTAGAAGGATGGGTTGCCAAGTTTGCAGACGCCACAAAGGTTAGTGGTGTGGTAGATAGTGTAGAGCATTGCATAAGTTTGCACAGAGACATTGTTAGGATGCAGAATTGGGCTGAGATGTGGCAGATGGAGTTCAACCCGGAGAATATGATGAAGTACACTTTAGAAGGACAAGTTCTAAGGCAGAGTACAAAGTACTTGTTAGAGTGGAGGAGCAGAGGGATCTGGGGTTACATGTCCACCGATCCCTGAACGTTGCCTCACATGCAGATTGGGTAGTTAAGAAAGCATATGGGATGTTAGCTTTCATAAGTCGAGGGATAGTGTTTAATAGACGCGATATTATGGTGCAGCTCTATAAAACTCTGTTTAGGCCACACTTGGCGTACTGTCTCCAGTTCTTGTCGCCTCACTATAGGAAGTATGTGGAAGCATTGGAAAGGGCACAGAGGAGATTTACCGGGATGTTGCCTGGTTTAGAATGAATGGATTATGATCAGAGATTGTGGGAGCTAGGGCTTTAATCTTTGAAGAGAAGGAGGATGCGAGGAGACATGATAGAGGTGTACAAGATATTAAGAGGAATAGACAGAGTGAATAGCCAGCGCCTCTCCCATAGAGCACCACTAAGCAGTACAGGAGGACATGACTTTAAGGTAAGAGGAAGAAAGTTCAACGGGGATGTTAGACGAAGGATTTTCCCTCAGAGAGTGCTTGGTGCGTGGAATGCACTGCCTGAGTCAGTGATGTAGGCAGTTACAATAAAGAAGTTTAAGAGACTACTAGACAGGTATATGGAGGAATTTAAATGGGGGATTATAGCAAGGCAGGGTCTGAGGGTCGGCACAAAATTGCCTGCCGAAGGGCCTGTAATGTGTTGTACTGTTCTATGTGCTACGTTCAAAGTAGTCTAGGCTGGAGAAGCGCTTCTGGCAGTCACCAGTTTCTCGCCACTTTTTCCACACAGGGTCGCTCACGCTTGTATCTGCGATGGTTATTCTTCGAAATTCCTGTTGCAGTACACAACATGCGTCCACATTTATATCCGTTTCTTATTATTTGAAATATTGCATTTCCGTATTGCTGGCCACTACTCCTGTGTCTGACCGTTAATTAGATTTTATTGGCTCTGCTCCAAACAACTTACATTTATTGTCCCCGATACTGCAAATGGCAATCAGTAATCTCAGTCTCTTTTCCTTTTTCTCAAACATCCTCCAGTTCGAATCACTCAAGGCAGACATCAACCCCAAACGTTTTTATATTATAGCAGGTGTTTAGTGGTTTCATATTACGTTGATATAAGCTATTGTTTTCTTAGTATTACAAAAAATCACTGTCTGATTTTTTCCATAATTTCAGAATTTCACCATAATAGTTGATGTACGTTAAAAAATACAATTGTGAGTACACAAAAAAATACAGCTGCATATGATATCATTGTCATTGATGTATGCACTTCAGCATTTCATTCGAAATTCTGAAAATGGTCCAACAAATCTGATTCACTTAAAATCTCTTTTGCCTAATCAGCATTCGTCTTAGCTGGTGTTCTGTGTTTATTCTGTTGATGTATCATCTCCTTTACTTCCCCCACAACTTGTGGCCGGTCTAAAGTCAAATGTGGGACCCTCTGGCAATCCAGACCTTTGCATAGCCCCGAGAAAATCGATTTGTATCACTTCTTTGAATTGGAAGGGTCTCCTGCATGATGTTCTCATCTAGTAAGTGAGGAAACTTTCGTCCTCCAATAGTATAATCCAAAGTCACGTCCACAATTGCAGCATTGTGGTAGTGTAATTACACTGATACAATCCAGTGTTTTGTCTCATTGCTGTTGTTGCTATATAATATTTTCGTCTCACCAGTGAAAACTGCAGGACAAGATTATTATACATGTTCAAAATAGACAACGAAGAATTCTCACAAGTACTGAAACTACAATCCAGAATTTTATGCCCAGGGTTTTCCCCTTTGATTACATTTTGTCAGATCTATCCGTTCCGTTACCGTTCATACCAACTGCAAGGCTGTTTTGAGTTGTGCATGGATATTCATGTATTAGAGTAATATTATATCCTCATTGTGAACCATTTTCTATGAGTACGTTAAATAATTTCCAAGACGTTGAATATGAAATACAGCTCCAAATTCAAACTTCCACTTACTATCATGAAAAATAGCCAGCATTCTATCTGCTAGAGTAAGCATCCCGAAGTGACACAAGGGGCTCTATTCTCAATGCCATTCTCTTAGTTGTTCTTTTGGTAGCCTATTTGGTACTAGATGTGATTCTAGTTGGTATAAAGTCGCAGCAACAATGGTAAACAAACAACTTGATTCTGTAGCACAGCTCTATCTGTTCAATTAGGTATGAGGTCAAGGAAGTCAGTTATCAAATTTGTGGTAACCTGACATATTTGCAGCTGAAGACAATGTATCTGATTTTCGAATTTTACGACTTCAAGGTATTGTTCCACTGATACGCAACCTAAGCCCACGTATTCTGGTATTTCTGTATTTTCTTAATTTATGAGAGTCTCAAACACACACTAGCTTAGCTGTCTCGCAAGAAGGTAAGTAAATAATGTAGTAGTTGACCACCTATAAAGCACCATTTCTTCTGTTAATTAAAAAAATATAGAATCTGTCAACATCAATGCACCAGAGTGATAAATTTTCTCATACCCATAATCGTACCTCGTTTGTGTGACTCCGACACTAACTTATTTCCTTAGGCTCTGGTGAAGTTTTACTTAATCGGGTTATTAACATACTGAAATTTGTTGACGGTTTAAAAAAACCCTGCACGGGCGTTTGCCCTGACGGAATCTATCACCTGTGTCGTATATTGCTCTTCCCATTCTGTTCTCCCCATGCACTATATCCTCATGCGAACACTTCATAGTAATAGGAGTACACTGCGAGGAACGCTTCCTGTGGCTAGCGCAATTGATATAGCTTTTGGATCGCTCGACCCCACTCAGTGTCAACATGCCTGTGATCGCACAGAACTTTATTCTTACCACGGCTATCATCATCTGAAGGCTCCTGAATAACCGGGACAAGAAGGTGGCTGAAGATTGTCCCCTCTGGATAACTAAACAATGACACCTCTATGACTTTATAGCATAGAAATTAGTATTTTGTACTCCGTGAAATACTTTTGGTTTAATCGACGCTTAACAAAAAATCTAACCCAAGAGCTTAGCACTTCGAGTTTTCTGTTTCTCCGACGTGAGTCTCCATTGACAGTGACTGTTTAGAGAATGGAATTTTGATCACCGATTGTTCTTCATATAATGCAACCGTTCTAGATAAGTTCGTCCGCCGTAATGGTTATGAACCAAAACCAGCAAAGGTCCCAGTCATGGCTAATAGCATCACAATAAAATACATTATACACTTAATGTCAAGTAAAATCTGCACCGAACACAGATAATATCTGTTTTACAGCGAGTTTCAATCTTGCCTTACTTTACGTTCATACATTAGGTCAGTATTTTTTTTTTTTTATTTCTAACATATCCAACAAAGGCTCACCATAGACCTTGGATTCAAGCCGCCCATATATTGCCATCCAGATTTGATTCAGGATAGGGGAAGCGGTATCAATCTATTCCTGCTCGTCTTCTATTCTCGGACTGAGGATGTTGAAATTATCCTCCTAGGTCAGTTCTGTTCACATCATCGCTGCTGAAACCCACATATTTTAAATCATAATTCTCATGAACATTAAATGTCAAATTTCCAAAACTGCAAACATCTTATACATCAATTGATACTTGAAGATTATCATAGTACTCCTGCTTCCATTCCACCAACTTCAACAGCTTGATGTGATGACATTCAATTTTATCCTGCGGAATCATTATCCTCTATATTCATTTACTTGCTTTGTGCATAACGTCATTCCATCCTGCACTAAAATTGAAATGATGCATGCTAATCATCGCCCTTTGTCCTGGACGTATCTCTATGCTACTAAACTTTGATTCAAACTAAGACTTATTTTGTTGTTGTTTCTTTTTTTTTTTCTGATTGATAGTCCGGCATATAGTTGTCCTCCTTCACTATCTCTAATAAACTGCGGTGCCCGATTTTCTAACAAATTCCCACTTGTCTCAGGTTCTGATAATTTTAACCATAACAATTCCACCAATCCACTGATGTTTCTCCGTTTATGAGGTTATAAGGGGTGTAATCCTTCTATCACCGCATTGATATTCCTAATAATCATCAAAGGCAAAGCTACCGGCCATGCTGTTCCATGCTTTTGCTGCATTTTAGGCATTATTTATTTTTCCCGGTTCGTTCACTATGTGTGCAACTCCACAAGTCTGAGACCAATTCGGTATATAAACATTCTGCTTAATGCTAAAAGAGTCTTGAGCTCTGGAATTATTTGGGCGACAGAATGGATGCCCTGAACCGAGTTTATACACCAAGGTAATCCAGCAAGTAAACTCTGTTTCCAAAAACAACAAGCTTGTCATTTTTTTTCTTTTTTTTTCTGTTACTTTGGCCGTGCTAGACATCAAAAAGCTTCCGCCTTTCTTGACTGGGTGAAAACAGTACGTCATCAAGTATCTGCGAATTGTTTCACAGGCTTTACAATAGTCTGCTATTTTCAACGGTTCGTGTCTCTGCATTTATCTCAGTATTATTTTATGCACAGATCAATCAATTATTGAAAGGATGTTCTCTTTTGTCCCTGCTTTTAAGCAAGCAATTCACTGGCTTTATATCTCTTTTGGTGCCGTAGCTCCCCGATTACGAATATATCAGGTACCAAGTGGGTCGTCTGATTTCATCGCCCACTAGGATCACAATCTTCACTTCATGCAGGGCTACTCCATTCTTACATTGTAGAGTCATTTGAATTTATGCATACCTGACTGTGCTTCGTAAATTACTTGTTTGGATACGTTATCTTTCTTCTCCTCTGGTAAATGCATAATCTTAATGTGCTGTTACCTCTGTCGCTCTGTATTCCCAATTTGTGACTGTCATTTATGTCAGCTTAAAAAACCCTGTTTCGCAAATTCATCTGCCTTCCTTTTCCCCTCATGCTACAAATCTGAGTGGGCTTTTATCTTGATGATCTCTCTGCTACTCAAATACATACCGCAGCAGTGCAAATGTTCGGAAGTCCGTCCATCAGATAAAACAAACCTTCTTGCTTCCCGCAGGTGTAAATGTTCTGTAAGGTGATGACAAACGTGCAGTACATATTATCAGAGTGCATGACTTATCCAGGCGGAAAATATTATCGGTGGCAAACCACATTCTGTGAAATCAATCTGGGAGGTGTGTGTGTGTGTGTGTGTGTGTGTGTGTGTGTGTGTGTGTGTGTGTGTGTGTGTGTGTGTGTGTGTGTGTGTGTGTGTGTGTGTGAGTGCGCGCGCGTGCTTCTGTTTGCTTTACATACAATATACATCAGATCAGATAGCGGGAGCAAGTATGAAACCTGTGCTGTGGTCTTAATTATCTATGTATCTCCTGACCATAGCATTGCTGAAAGTGTCGTGTTAGTTATGGCCTTCTCCAATGGAAAGCTTCATTCGGGACTGGGGATTTTGGAGAAGGCTCAATTGTTAATTCTTGCTTCAGAGCTGTACTCGCATGGGTGTGCTCTGATTTCCATTCTAAAGCCTCGTTATTTTTGTCAGTAATTTCATTACAGGAGCTGTCCTAGCGTGAATGCGTGAATATAAATAAATATGATCACTGCAGTACACACATGATAAAAATGATTAAACTATTCAATATGTGCTCTCATGATATTTTGGAGGTAAAAACAGACGGATTTCTATTTCGGATTTGCATCTACCGTTTATTAATTTTAACATCTGAGCAGAGTCAGGTTTGAAGGACCTCATGCAATTCAAAAAAAAAAAAACTCGAGAATGTTGTAAGCCTTGCATAACCGATGGTTTGGCCTGAGAACCTTGACCGTGTTATGAAGCCTAAGATTACTTTAGTCACAGGGTGTTAAATCTGTAAAAGTTTGCTGCCACAAGCGGTTGTAGATGCAGACTCATTGGATTTACTTAAGGCAGAGATAGGCAGGTTCTTGTTCACTAGGGCAGGAAAGTGTGAAAGCAGGGTGTGGGCATCACCGGATTAAGTGGATCAGCCCATATTTGAATTATGGAGCAGACTTGATGTGCGAATGGATACTTCCACTAAACCTTAAGGTCGTATCATCTAAGATATCGGGGCTCTGTTTCAATACTTATTTCTTCAGCAGCTTCTACAGTGCACGACGTACAAGCGTACGGAAGTCAGCCAGTGAGAAAAGCGAGAAGAGTTTAAAAGGAATACATGTTTATGCAACGGCCGTCGGGGGAGTGGACGTCGGATTCGATAATGCAGAGTCGAAAAACTTTAGCACAACGGAGCTTCGACGATAAAGGTTCAAGACAATGCAGCTTATCTGTGCAAATGCTTGCAGGATGTATGAGTGAGAAGCCACATTTCTGTTCTCGGTGTCAGACGTTGGTGGTCCTAGAGACACCCTCTCTCCCAAACGACCAGATCTTCACCAGGGGTGTCGAGCTGTAGCTCCTTAACGACAGCGCTAGGGAACAGGAGGTTATGCCCCCTGAACCTTCTTTGGTCAATGAAAGTGAGGAGAGTGAAGAGCTATAACAGGGAGTCATTCCGAGTCCTGGACAGACGGATAAGTGGGAATTAATCCGGAGAGGGAAGGACAGGAGTCAGAGGCACCACTGCAGCTGTAGCCCTTCGCAATGAGTTTCCTGCATGAGTACTATTGTGGCGGGCAGACTACCTGGGTGAAGCAACAATGGTCCCACCAGTTGCAAAGAGTTAGCCCTGAGGCTCAAAAAGGTAGGAAAAGGAAGAAGATGGAGGCAATGTCAGGGGACTCTATATTTAGGGCTTCAGACAGGCGATTCTGTGGAGGCAAGGGGAAAAAAAGCGCTGTTGGTAGTTTGCCTCCCAAGTGCCAGGTTCCCGACGGTTATTGATCACGTCCATGATATCCTGAAGTTGGAAGGAGAACAGCTAGAGATGGCGGAACATATTGCGAGCAACGAATATGTAGGAAAAGGGAGGAATTCCTTTAAACAGACTTCTGGGAGTTTGGATGATATAACTCAAAGATAGTAGTAATCTCTGGATTACTGTCCATGCCACGTGATAATGAGATTGGAATAGATTGAGGTGGAAGATATATGCTTGGGTAATGGATTAGAGCAGGGACAGGAATTCAGATTTCTGGATCTTTTGGGGCAGGTGTGACTTGTAGATAAAATGACGGATTGCACTTGAATCCCAGTGGACGAATATACCGCGGGGAGCTTTGCTAAGTCTGTTGAGAAGAGCTCAAACCACAATTGCTGGGCAAGAAGGGTGGTAAACAAACTGAAGTGACAGAGGAAAGGGGTTTTACTCACAAATAAAGAAAGCTTGGAGACAGTGGGAAAGGGAAGATAAGGAGGTGACAGAGAACAGACACGCTCAGACCAATGGTTTAAGAAGTGTCTATTTTAACTCAAGTTGTATTATGAACAACGCAGAGGAGCTTTGAGTATGAATCAGCACTTGGATATATGACGTTGTGGCCATTACTGAGACTAGAATGGTTGATGTGCAGGTATAGCTAATTCAACTGTCAGACTTTAGACGTTTTAGAAAGTACAGGGAGCGAGGCAAAAGAGGTGGGGGCGTGACACTATTGATCAGGCATAGTGCCACGGCTGCTAAGGAAGAAGTCATGCAAGTGTTACGTATTCAGGCAACAATAAATATATGAGTTTGGAAAGGGGTTTTATAACAAACAACACATTTATTAAACACTGAAAACAAAATCCCCCAAAAGTAAACAAACACTAACGGAACCGGAAACCAGCTGCTGTGCGGCAGCTTAAACAGTTCTTAAAGCAATGTTGCAAAAAAAAACAGTTTTTTTAAGGTAGTATTGCCAAAAGTTCGAAATGCTCATGGTCCATTTTAAAGGAGAGACTTTATAAGACGATTTAAATTCTCTTTCACGGTGCTTTGCTTCAGTCCCCGACGTCGAACTTTCCCCACGAAGAATTTACGAAACGAAACTGCTTCAAGGCACTGACGTTTCCTTTGTCACACTGTCCTCAATCTTCTGCTATCCCGCAGAGATTAACACGAGAACAGTTAACGAATTCCTTACGAATAAGGATTAAGTAAGGACAAACCGGTTTCACCGTCGTAAATCGATCCCTCGATCTTTAACTCCCGAAATACGATCTTCACTCTCCACTGATTGTCAAACTAGCAGTATTGTAAGGAACCTGCTGGCAATGACCTTTTACAATTTAGTCATTAGATAAAACTTCATCTTTCAACTAAACTGCGTCATCATATTAAATCAGGCAGTGGCATGAAGTCCACATGGCAAATCCAGCCACGAACTGCCCTTCCTCACAGGGTGTGGTCTTCCTCTTATAACCTGTAAAAAAAACCTCTCACATGGTCTTTACTGGCGGGATAATGACATCACTCCACCATCAGAAGATCATTACCTCAAGTCCAGTATAGCTTCAACACCAGTCACGTGACAGGGATACCACTATCATGTCACGAATACGTAACACAAGACACTACGGAGTCTCTGTGAAGGAAGGATGCAACAGGAAGGGTTCAATAGCCCGGCTGGGTGTGTTAATAGACATACCAATAGTAACAGTGACATCGAGGAGCAGAGAGAAGGACAGATTCTACAAAGGTGTAGAAATAACATGTTGTCCTGGTGGGAAAGTCTAATTTTCCAAATATTGATTGCCATCTCCGTAGAACAATGGGTTCAGGATCGATGTAATTTATTAGGAGTGCTCAGGAAGGTTTCTTGACACAATGTATGGATAAGCCTACAGGAGGAGAGGTTATATTTGATCTGGTTTTTGGAAATGAGACTGTTCCCGTGTCAGGTCTATCAGTGGAAGTACACTTTTGAGATTGTGATTACAAATCTATATCCTTTACCATCGCACTGGAGAGAGATAGTGAAAGTCAACTTTCGGAAACATTTCCGTGCAGTAAGGGGAAATATAAGATTATCAGGCAGGAACTTGGAAGGCAAAATTTGAAAAAAACAGATCTCAGTGAAACGTACGGGAATTAAAACTGCGGCAAGTGTTCAGGGGATATTTACATGGGCTCATGCATAAGTACGATACAATGAGACAGGAAAACGATCGCAGGATACGGCATCTGTGGTGCACAAAGGGTTGTCGTAAATCTAATCAAGAAGGAAAGAAGAGCTTAGGAAAGGTGAAAAAACTGGGTAATCATAGAGATCTAGAAGATTATAAGGCTAGCTGGAATGAGCTTAATAATGCGAGAAGGAGAGCCGGCAGGAGCCATGAGAAGGCCAATGTAGACAGGATTAAGGGAAACTCCAAGGCATTCTGCAAGTATGTGAACAGCAAGCGGATAAGACGTGAGCTATTAGACCAAATCATGTGCTAAAGTGGAAAAGTGTGCAGGGAAGCTTAAAAGATAGAAGAGGTATTTAATTATTTC
The DNA here is from genome assembly GCF_030144855.1 of Hypanus sabinus. Lineage (NCBI taxonomy): Eukaryota > Metazoa > Chordata > Chondrichthyes > Myliobatiformes > Dasyatidae > Hypanus > Hypanus sabinus. The sequence continues at coordinate 24,421,212 of NC_082731.1, forward strand.
TTTGCTTCAGTATTCAATACGGAAAATGAACTTCATGATTGGAGGGATATCTTGCACTGGACTGAAAAGCTTGAGCATGTGCATATTAAGGAAGAGGATGTGCTGGAGCTTTTAAAATGCATCAAGCTGAAAGGCACCGGGAACGGACGGAATCTAAACCATGCTACAATGCGAAACGAAGGAAGAGATTGCTGAGATCCTGGCGATGAACTTACAATCATCAATGAGGACGACAGAGGTTCCGGAGGACTGGAGGGTTGTGCACACTGTTCACTTATTCAAGAAAGAGAGTAGACTTAGCCCCGGAATTTATAGAGCTTTGATCTTACTTCAGTGGTTGATAAATTGATGGAGAATATCCTGAAAACATGATTTATGAACATTAGGAGAGGTGGACTATGATTAGGAATATTCAAAATGGCTTGGTCAAAGAGAGGTCAAAGCCTTACGAACTTGATGGAATTTTTTGAGCAGGTTACTAAACAGATTGAAGAACGAAGAGCCGGAGATGTAGTTTAGATGGATTTCAGCGAGCCATTTGATAAGGTACCCACAAAAGGCTTATTGATACAGCAAAGAGGCATGGGATCCAAGGGGACATTGCTTTGAGGATACGGAACTGGCTTTCCACAGAGGGCTAAGAGTGGTTGTAGATATTTCATATTCTGCATGGGGATTGGTGTTTAGTGGTGTGCGTGAGGTATCTTTTGTGGGACCACTAATCTCCGTGATCTTATGTGACCTGAATTAAAAAGTGGAGGAATGGGTTAGTTAATTTGCTGAAGACTCAACGGCTGGGGGTGTTGTGCAAGGTGTGTAGGGGTGTCAGATTTTCCAAGGAGACATTGATAGGGCTTAGCATTTGCAAATGGAGCTCAAAACAGAGAAGTGTGAGGTGGTTCATTTTGGTTGGACAAACTTAAAGACAAAATATAGCATTCATGGTAAGTCACTTGGCAGTGTGGAGGATCAGACAAACCTTGGGCACCGAGTACATAGGGAACTCAAAGCTGCTACGTAAGTTGACTCCCTGGTGAACAATGATGACGGTACATTCGCCTTTATCAACCATGGGACTGAGTTTAAGAGCCGACAGGGGATGTTACAGATTTCTCGGAACCTGGTCAGACCCCACTTGTGGTAGAGTGCTGAGTTCTGATCGCCTCATTACAGGAAGGTTGTAAAAACTTTAGAAATGTTGCTGTAGAGTATTGCCAGAATGTTGCCTGGATTGGGGGGCATGCCTTATAAGAATAGGCGAGTGAACTCGTTATTTTCTCCCTGGAGCGACGGAGGATGACTGGTGACCTGACAGAGGTGAACAAGATAATGAAATATATTTATTGCGTGGATCGCCAGACGCTTTTACCCATGGCAGAAATGGCTTAAACGAGAGTTCACGGTTTTGAGGAGTTCTTAACTAGGAACAGACGGGATGTCATGGGTACGTTTTGTTACGTAGAAAGTGGTAATTGCGTGGAATGGGCTACCGGCTGCGGTGATGGAGCTGGAAACAGTAGACTTTTAAGCGGCTGCTAGATAGGTACATGGAGCCGAGAAAAACAAAAAGCTCTGGGAAAGTTTAGGTAGATAATAAGTAAGGGCAGGTTCTGCACAGCCTTGACGAACGGAGGGTCTGTTTGTGCTGTAGGTTTTCTATGGATCTGCTTCTTCATGATTCTAGTTCACAAAAGATCAAGTAGATTGGAAAAAAAAAAGACATTTTCGAAAACGGAACAGATATATAAGGACTTTGCATGGACTAGGGAGCATGTCTTATGAGACTAAGCTGAGTGAATGGGTTATTCAGTTCCAGTTCCTGACTTTTGCACACAATGGTATATTTAATATTCCTTCACTGCTTTCGACAGCATTGACATATCTGGACATACATTCAGATCCACAAATCTGAAACACAAGACAATGAACCAAACTGTCAGCAATGCATTTACCTGTCTTATAATTATATGCTTAACATTAACGGGGAAGTCACAAACTTCAATTAAGAGAATACAACCCACGAGATGCTGTGCTTACTTGCTTTCCTCATTAACCGCATTCTCATTTCAGAACAACATCCTTTAGCCAATTGTTGACGTTGCTACACATGCATACAGTGCTCTCTGTTTGATCCCATACACTTCAAGATTGCAGGGTCACCGGCCCAATATAAGCCAGCCGTTAAGAACTGAGAGCAATATAACCCATACAGAAGCTTTGCAACAGTTCACCGAGTCTATTCCCAGAACCAATGAATCGTCTATTTTTGTTGGACCTCTTTCCTCTCGCATCTCCACTTAGCTGCAGAGCCTGAGTTAGTGCCAAGGACCTGACTACTATGGTACTCCTATATGTTTGTGAACGTTAAGATGACATGTCGAGAACGAATTGTGATTATTGAGTGCTGTTCTACTATGGCGAATGGAACTGAACAATCCAAGATGCTGTCTCTGTAAATTATTTATTTTGTTTTTTTGCCAGGAAACATGAAGTGTGTAGTTGTTAAACAAACCAAACATGTGGCATCATTTATGGAAACAATCGACTTGTGTCTGTATTTTAGAAAACTTTAATGAATGAATGTCAATTTGCAGTAATGAACATTACAGCTTTAAAACAGAAATTTAATCCATGTCTTTGCTGGCTTCAAAAGGTGGTACATTCTTTCATGTTAACTTAAAAGTGACTAGTTCCGTAAGAAAAATCCATTGCTTCCTATTTTCAAGCTATTACTTTACCTGTGAAAACAAGACAAATAGAAAATAGACAAAGTCAGTAACGGCCTGAGATTAGAGACCCCGCAAGATGTTAACGTCATCAGCATTTGGTCATCATCTCCAAATGCAGGGAAAGATAAGTGAAAAAAAAAAGTTATCACCTTCACTAGAGTTAGCGCAGCGCTGTAGGAAACACTCAGGAAGAACAAGATGATGAACGTGGAAGCAGTTGTCCATAAGTTGTCTGTGTCTTCTCCATAGTCTTCAATTCCAATATCTTCTGCAGAAACTAACGGAAGCAGAAATGACATACATTTACGCGGTTGTCCATTGCAGGATCTGATTTCTTTCTTATTTTAACACGATGTAGTTGTATTTACATAATTAATTTCCATTGAAATTACAGTATCAATGTAATTGTTATCAATCGTTGCTGGCAGCATTTATAAATTAATTTCTGAGTGTCAGTGAATATGCGAGAGTTGTTAAATTTATGTATTTCTTGTACTTGAGCATTCCTATTTGTATAACATTGCGTGCAACAGTTAACTGTTTTTTTTTTCTGACCTATATTTGAAAAGTATACAATGTTATTGTACGCAAGAGATCATTTGCTTGCTACGTTTGATAATACTAGTTTTCAAAATTCACAGCTTAGAAAGAAATCGTTAACGCAATTTAATGGACAGAAATAGAGAAGGCAATAAGGCTGACAAAACATTTTGATTTAAAATAGATATTAGAGTGAATTGGCATTTACTCAATACTAGTTAGTGAGATTTCCTGTATAATATCACATGTTTATATATCTGCTGTAAGACTCAGTCCAAACTCCAGCTGTCGAAAATTACGTGAAGCATTTTAGTGTAGGGTTATGTGAATATTGTTTTTCCATGGAGATATATGATTCTGTATTTAATTTCCAAACCAGTCTCTGTACGGGCGCACGTGCAACAGACTGGTGTCCTTGTGCACAGGTTTCCAAACATGACCACAAAAGCGATGGAGGCTCCAGCTTATCAATTTGTGAATTTCCTCTCAAATTTAGATTTTGATGTGCAAGAGGTGTGGTAATTTTGGGCGTGTGTATGTTATAATTTAGAGTATAAGGACATGGTTATTAGTTGTATTAATGGAAGTTTACAGTAGGATATATGGATTTCGGGAACTGTAATACTGATGTAAGCTTAAACATATATGTATATGCCTCAGCTAATGTTTATATGCTTGCAACTTACTGAGGCTTCATGTACTGACGTGTAATAAAAGAAAATAACGAAATAATGAATGATATAAAATATATGGATATACTCTTTCTCCTAAAACTCCGGGAAAGCCAAGTTCAAAGAAAAGTGTTCTATCAGACTAGTCTAATTTGTGAAAGCTGCTGTTATATTAACTGAGATGATATTTGATTGTTACCCTACATCCTACACCCCTATTTAAATTTCATATCTTTTGCCTCCACAGATCAACTAACATGATGAGACAGAGCAGTACATTTATTGTAGAGAAAATTAAATAAACAAGCTTGAGTTTCCTCCTAGAAGGGTTCCCTAGATTTTCTTTCTCAATTATTGGCCCATTTTCTTTAATTTTTATGTTCGTAGTATATATTCATGAACACGAATTGGCCGTTTTTTCTCTGCTCCAGACATACGTAACAAAGTAGCATATTCACTTTCACGCGCTCATTACGAATGCAATATTCCCCCGGTTTATTGATAAATCTATATTTATGTGTTTGTTAGTGACTGCGTCTAAGTTCAGGGTTATTTGAGTGATGTGCCAGGCATATATTGTTGACCTGCTGTTCAAACCGCATTTCTCGGACTGCCGTGTTGTGCATATATTTCTGATGTTGGAAAGAGCATTTTAAGGAACGTTAGCATCATGAAAATGGTGACCCCTTCAGTGCACTCTTTGTTATCAGGCCCGGATAATCATTTATTTGATACCGACAAAATAAATGTATTTTCGTGTATGCATAGAATCCTCGTCATCGTGTAGTGCAAAAAATGTATGCTACTCTCGGGTGCAAAATGTGTTACACATTTATCCCAGGACTGATTATCACTACAAAGTGCAATGACTGACACTGTTCTACGGTTGTGTATAAAGCGGATGCAAAAAAAAAGAAGGAAATAGTTAATCCCAGTACTCTCGATCCGACTCTGGAAAATTGTGTTCTAACGTCCCTTGTAATCCTCTGTTGACGCAGCTATACATTGTCTTATAACACTTGGTGTATAGGGGTCCACGTAAAAAAAAAAAATAAATAAAAAAAAAAAAAAAAAAAAAAAAAACTCGAAACCCTGTAAGGCCTTGTTTTCTCAAGTTTCCGAAACCAATAAGAGCTCTTGTGGACAGTGCAAAATTTGCTGGAAAATATTTATTGATACTTATTTAAACATGTGATGAAAACGATAAAATTATTATTGACAATTATCGACAGTATCCATCAGTGCAAGGGATATGTTGACAAAACTGGGTTTACCACTGGACCGATTAACGGTTCTTGCGATGGTCTTCATCGGGAGGGTTTCATGTGCGACAACACAGGAAAAAGAAGCACCTCGCAACCACTGTTCCGAACGAACAGACAACAAGCTGTACATGAAGAATGAATTGTTGCCGTTCTCTGCCTCAACTGCAGTATTCTTGTACATTCGTGAATCTACCGGCGTGTCTTCGACCGTCCAAGTGACGAAAATCCTGCGAGGCGAGAACGCTCTCACTAAGCAGGTGAGGATGACGGAGTTCTCAGTGGACTCTTCACTTGTTGGCGGAAGAAGGACAGAGACGGAAGGTTGCTGAGGATGCAAGGCTGTGTAAAAACGGGGAAAACAATTAATATACCAGGAAGTAATGAGATGAAAAGAGGATAGTTCAGAATGGAAGAAACAGACATTCGGCAGAAATATTAAAGTACAGCGTTTCACTACTGTCAATTTTCCGTAACCGTGCTTGTGTTTGGAGTAAGAATACACTGTCGGTACACGTTTCTTCAAGTACCCGAGGCGCATTACAAGAGTATTTGGCCCCTCGAATTAATGTTAATCATTATACCATCTGGATCTCTGCTGAGAGTTTAACAGAATAAGTTGATACCATTCTTAATTTTAGGACAAGTGAATCATTCTGTTATCCTGGCGCATTAATTAAACTTTATCAATTCCTCGATGTGTCACGGAACATATTCGCAAAGGGTATAATTGAGTTAAACTTTCATTGGAAGAATGTTCCAGCGACATGATTATGGATAGCTAAGTACAGTTCACTTGCAGAGAAAATGAAAAAGGGAGGTATTGTAGAAAGGAGTTTGGATATTCTTGGAGTGATAAGGTAAACAAAGTGGATATCAGCTATTTCGTTCAGATCTATCTTCTGGTTTCCATTACATCTTAAACGGACTCCGACTGATTAGGATGAAAGAGCGTCTCGAATTGCGACGATGGTTTCAGCAGATGATTCAGTGTATATGATGATGGATAAGAAACCAAAATGGTTTGCCGAGAAGTACCAGTCGGGACATTTTTCGCAGATATTGGCAACCTGCTGATTGGTCTCCGCCAGCTGTTTTGATTAACCTCAATGAAAAAAGTGCATATTTGCCGCTCCCACAAAATAAAGTCATACTTTACCAATCCCAGTTTACCTTCTTCCTTGCGGATGTATGCTCTTTTTGGGGTCGGCATTTCTTCGTGGCTCACCAAGCATTCGAATATTGCCCCACTCAACCAAGATTGTGTAGAAGTTTTAAGGTTGCTGATCACGCTATGGAGGGAATTTCCTGGCTGGTAGGCAATCTCTGATTTCAGCTCTTTTTTTCCTTCCATCCAAGTCACTTGGATGCCGTAAGGCGCATTAGTGATGACGCATGTTAAGGTGACGCTCGCCTCTAGTAAGACTTGCTCCACTGGTGGTTCTTGAATGGTTACTTGTACTTCTTCGCATGGACATGTATCTATGGCAAATTAACATCAGTTAAATACCCACAACTGAATCGGGAGTCTGAAATTACTCTTCTCAGTTTGAAAAAATACATGAACATTTCCGATCTCTCCGACTCCAGACAGTTCTCTCGAATAGAATAATATGTTGTTTTGTGTTTGTCCTAAAGTAAAGAAGTGCTAAATTTGGACTGAGGTCGATACTCACAGTGACATGTGGACTTTTCTCTGATACGTCTCTTACCTTGATTATAGCTGATATTTCGACTTTGCATGTAGTTTTTGTGCGTAACCTGGCAGGTATAGACAACGCCTTCGAACCAGTCCGTCGCAGGGAATGTAATTTGGCTTGTCGCTGAGAAGTTTCCATTCACCTTAAAAGGAGGGGATGTGACGACGTCGGAATCCACCGGCTGTCCTTCTTTCAGCCAGTGCACGGTGAATTGCTGCGGTTGGAATTCGTTTATAGAACATACTGCGGTCCCTCTTCTGCTCCTCCTAATATCTTCAAGGGAGCTCACGGAGATAACGACAGTTGGATGAATCACCACTAGATCTTGAACAAAATAAACGTACTTTTTAAAATGGTTTCAATATTGCAAGAAGACATTGAGGAAGAGATCCGTTAATCATCGAGGATTCCACAACACAAGCAAGAAAATAATTTAGTTGAATTACCCATTCTTCCTGAGGAATATCTGCTCATGTCTCACCGTACTCTAGTAACAAGTTGTAGTACAAATAGGAATTTAGTTGTGGAGAATTGAATGCATTTTCCTTATAACGCGTTTTCCCGTCTCTGTGATTGTGGGTCTCCTTCCAAGACACCTAGTGTACGCTTACAAAGCTTAATGGGGTAACTTGTTCAACATTTCAGTTAGCATTGGGGATAATCTCGTGTCCCTCCAGGTAAAGGTGTGGCCGCAGAAGGACAGGAGCGGAAGAGTTGCAGTTTTGTGGAAGACAGAAATCTTTGATTGGAAAGATTGGTCTGTAGAAATGTGCAGAGTTTAACCAGAAGTCGGAAGGAGGGTTGGTTGGTTTGTTAGAGCCGTTGGGTAGGTTTAACTAATGTTCGCTAGAGCTGTCAGACATAGTGTAAGAGACCATGAGGTAAGATATTCTGTTGCATGGTTTCAAACGTAATGTTTTCTCATGAAAAGTATGATATAATCATATCATGCATCAGTTCTTGGAAACGAGATGATGTTGGAATTTCTGGAAGTAATATGTCCGAAGGGAGACGGAGGGAGTTAAAAGATGTCGTGGAGTATCATTGGAGATGAGACTTTGTATCACAGCGGATATAATGTAATTACGTTATTGGATGTATTTTATCAACCCCGCCCAGAATGCAACAGAAGCACATGTGTTAGGAATGGAGGCAGATGGGCTGGAGGGCTATAAAGTACAGGTGTATAATATTTTAGGGGTGGAACCGTGGGCGATGTAGCTACAACTTTGGCGGTGGCCGCTTTGTTCTCACTTGTCACGGGTGTTTTACCAGGTGACTGTAAGCCAGAGAATATTATTATTTTGATAATGAATGTTGATAAGGATCTATACTCAACATTGTCTGTAGTGTTATGTGACGTGGGGAATGGTGTCCATGGGAATGCTTATTTTTAGCAGAGACGGCAGAAGTGGCTTGTCACTCTTTTCTACTGTTCAGTTACTTTACACGAGAAAGGTCTCCAACTATTATCAGTACTCTTCAAAGGTTGTCAATCTGGCTTCAGTGGACTCATAGTCAGGAGTGGCGATTCACAAGTTGCTCATATATCAATAACCAACTGCTCTCACTGTTTCAATTAACACTGATTGCCGAGCTAATCAGATACTACATCTTTCGCAATGATGGTGTATATGACAGCGGAGTGAACTGGCACCTTATATCTGCTTTAGTCGAGATATTTTTCCAACCTACATTGCGTTAAGTGAGATGTAGGAAGAGAAATGACTGAAGCAGAACGTTTGAACGCCATGGAAATAGTGGAGACAGAGATATTGGAATCATTTGTCATGTTCGCTGTTCAATTGAAGATTTGAGAGCTATAATGGATGAATCGGTAAGATTGATCTTAATATGGTTGAAATCCTCGGAACAATAGATAGGCCTATCCTGCACTGTACTTCTCTCCCTGTTATATTCTGTGTCATTTTGAAATGTCATTAATTAGACTTATAGATTTTCTCTTGGTTTTGAACGCTGTACGGAGAACAAAAAAAAAACATAAAGTGTTTCAAATTCACTAAGCGTTTCGCGGTTTATAGCACAGTTCTTAGTACTTTAGAGAAAAAAAAAAGAATAACGACTTGCTCAGACATCCTGTGTTGCTCGCATAAGTTTGTTCTGAGAACAAACACAGTAAATGCCTGATTTTACTGTGGAAGTTAAAAGAACTAGGCGTTATGTAAGTTGAGAGCTAAGATAATGACAATTGAAGAGCAAATGTATGCCACCCATGGAAATACATCTGTGGAAATAAGATCAACATGGGCGTTACAGAACAGTATGTGGTGATCCAAAGGCACCCTGCAGAACGAATGTGGCTTGGAGAATAGGACATCTAGAAGATGTTAATTCATTTTCACTGCATTTAAAACATGTCTTGTATAATTTTTAAACCTTACGTTCTCTACACGAATTTTACCCAAAGTTTATCCCAACACTGACCTCGAGGTAGCACTGGAATTTTCTGGACTGTATTTTTATACTGAACGACACAATAGATGGCGCTGCTCCCCGATGCTGTCTCGCTGACAGTTAACCCGCTGCTGCGTGTATAAGTTCCTTGCTTGTTCAACACAGCCGGATAGGTATTCATTCCTGTTGTGATGTTCGCTTCATCTTTCTCCCAGTAGAGGCTGATACCCACCGGGGAGTAATCCTTCGCCAAGCAGCCGACGGTGACTGTTTCAACGGCACTGGATTGTTCACAGGAAAAGAGAGGGTAGACGGTGGGTGCAGACTCTTCCGCTGAAAGAACATGAACACATAAATAGATTAAGTTTTTATTTTTGGCTTTTCCAATACTCGAAGAAACAGAACGTATTGTACTATTGGCGGTGGTGGGGGGGGGGGGGGATAGGTTTCTATTTGCCGATACCACCATAATCATTTACTAATCACAGGGAAATACAAATAGCATCTATTTACCTTGATGTGCTTGCCACAAATATATACCCAAAGCATTCTCTGGTGAACACGATAGGGTGTCACCACGTGTCAGAATCAAGTCAATGTCACATGTATTTGCCCGAGCTCTCGTCATCATGGAAATAAAACACCTTTTCACTACATTTGTTTTTGTTCTTTCTACACTGATTCTCTGGATTCCAGATATAACGATGCCAACACAATAAACAGATCAGTTAACGGGCATACAAGTTTGGCGAAGAGATTCGTGGATCCTGACTTTTTAGAAATTTCTGTTATTAATGCCAGTCAGCAATTTGAAAGTGAGAGTTTATATCGAAAATGTTTGGAAATTAATTGGAGAACACCAGCTCGAGTGGCGACGAGTTTGCCTTCACTGTAATTCCGTGTTGTGATTGGTAAAACTCTCTCTCTCTCTCTCTCTCTCTCTCTCTCTCTCTATCGCTCTCGCTCTCTCTATCTGTCTACATATAAATCTACACATATATATATATATATATGTGTGTGAAATATTCAAAATAGACACTATTGATCCAATAGTAATTTCTGCCGTGACGTAAAACTCCAAGCTGTATGTATTATACTAATATTTTTAAAACATGCAGGCAAATTAAAAAAAAAAGCTTCGCTATATTCTACAGCGCTTTTCCACGCAATTCAGCGTAGCATGCATCTCGAATGACCTTTGGCTCAATTAGATATCTTCAAGGACAATCTCCTAACATGGATATTTCACTCAGTGCTGTCGTATGCATCTCTTTACTGAAAAGATTCGCCGTTTTCACGAAAATCACATATATATATATATATATATATATATATATATATATATATATATATATATATATATATATCATCAGAGCCTTACAAGCTTATATATTTTTGGAACGATCAGATGAGACTGCTTAGGGAAATGTTGCTAAACGTTTCCTAGTTAATCCTGGCATAAATATAACAGACACACAGGTAGCAAAGATTGCATTTGAGAGATTTAAATGAATAATTTCGCAATAGTATGTAACAGAGAACTACAACGTTCGCATACTTTCTCGGAAAGCATGCTACTCAGGTAAATCGATTAACAAATGTTCATGTTATCATATCTTACGGGGCACGACAGTAGTTTGTGCCAGAGATACACATTTTTTTATCGTCTGGCTGGCTCAATTCGTCTCGAAGTCCAGTGAAGATGCCACGGCAACTCCGGCCAGCACAGTCACACTGTAGTAGAATAACTCAGGTATTCGTACTGATGTCAATGACCAAATTTCGTTTTGTCTGTTTGAATTGTGGTAGTTTACACACAGAGGGGTATGTCCAACGAATACTCTTCACATTGTTATAGCAAAGATACATGCATGAGCGAGATTTAAGAAAGTATTAGATACCCACAAAGATAGAGAAATATCTCGAGTGCAAAACAGTAGGTTGGTCTCATTGGAGATCAGGAGAAGCAATCTGCACATTTCTGTGGGCCCAATGGCCTGCACTGTGCTGCAGTGTTCAATTTCTCCAGTCTTATGACATTTGAAATTTTTGAGGTAAACCAATGACTTTATGTTTCTTTTAAAGACCGTTCAGTCATAACTCCAATCAAAGTATTGTCTAGTTGAAATAACAGAACTGCTTGTCACTCCGTTCATGTTGCATGATCCACATATTTGAAGAAAAATATGACATGTTTCATTTAAGCTTAGGCCTATATGTCCTGCACTTTGAAATGTTCAAACTTAAGTTAATATTCAAAATTTCAATAATTAAATCAACGACATGTAAATGACTTACTGTGTAGAGGTACGGGTAAATATATATAAAACAAATACAAACTCGATTGCTCTTCTCCAAAAGAAAACCATACGAATTGTGAATAAGGAAAGTTGTTATGTGCAAACCAATCTACTATCTATTCAAATAAATACATTAAAATTCAGAGGTTGGTTGATTTTTAAATAATACAATCTGTGTATAAAACATAAAAAAAGGCAGTTACCACAAAGTATCCAATAACTGTTCAAAATGAGAGAAAATCTACCTGATTTGTGAGGAACATGTATATTCCAGAAATAAAGGATAAGAAGAAATGTTAAAAAAGGTATTGTATTTCAGTCAGTGAGGTATTGTATTTCAATCAACGGAACATTTGTAGTCAGAATTTAAAAGCATACATCACACTAAACAAGTTCAACATTAAAAAAATGAACAACTACAATATACATGATTTAAAATGAATGTGAGTATTATCAATAAATTAAACTGGAAATTGGTTATTGTATTAAAAGATTATATTTTTTTTGTTTTGATATGATGATTGACGTCAAATATGTTTTTGTATCAGTAAGAGGGGGAGGCGTAATAAACTGTAGCTTATGCCTGCACCCTTTCCATCTGTTTAAACATTATTATTATTATTTTACTTTGATTTATGAAATCAACATTATGAAATCATCCTTGAAAAGGATTTTTTTTATGTATCCACTGACCAAATAACAAATTAATTCTGCGTTTGTGGTAATCTAATGTTACAATGTCTAAAGCAGAAATGCATTCTTCTGCTCTAATCGAAAGATCAAAACCAGCATTAGAATCAGCTATACTACTCGCATTTATTAAACAATGCCACTCCTGCCCAGAACTTAAAATAATACCCTTCGAAACAAATTCACTGTAATGACCTTGAGCGGTTTATTTATTCATATCACTGATTGGTCTGCAGTTTATAAATTGTTATGGTAGCCCACAATATCACAATATGAATTTGAATTCATGGAATGTATTTAACAGATAATGCCGCATTAGCATTCCAACTATACTGGTTAAATTATCCACTGCAGGATTTGAAATTATTAGTAAAGACATTCTTAGTTTGAGGCTGATGAAAATACGTTTATTTTCCTATTTGACTCACTTAATATATGCTGGTGTTTGGATCAATGGGTGGCAATACGATTCAGCAGTACAAATTATATTTCTCAAACCGTATCTGTTGTTTAACTACAATTTGCCGTATTTTTTTTTTATCTTTAACAACAAAAAACTGATCAATGCAAATTAACTACACCTGATGAAAACAAAAAAAAAAAAAAAAGAAATGACATAGAAATGATTCAGCTTAATCACATGAAAATAAGTTATATCGGATGTTTCAGATCATTTGGGACACAGCTTCTGCATTACCTAACGACGGTGGTCTTTTAAGCCCATTTTCTACCTCCTCATAATACCCGCTTCACTACTCCTCCCGCGGCGTTTACAACCCTATCTAACAGCTAATTTCGCAGATTCAATTTTTCAATCGAAAGAAACTCCTTCTTGTTCGTAATTTTGTGGTCTATTGTCTAATTTTAAATCTGATGACGCGACTTCTTAACTATCGGACCCGACAATTCCTGAATGCGGATAAAATCATCTGCGCATCGATTTTATGCAGGCCTTTGTTAGATGTCTAATAGCTTAAACCCCTCAAGTCAGTGAGAAGAAAGTGAACACGCATTCCCTGAGATAATGCTAAATATCAGACAATACTTGAATCATTATTCCATGGATCGCTTCATAAATATCCAGATTCTGTTCTACTGTGATACTACTTCTAGTTGCATCACCACGATATGGTTTAGATAGATGCATGCGATTCTTGAACTGTTGCATATTTGTAGAGCTGCAGAGCTTCCTCTCTGCAAGCCATATTGGGAGCTGGTTCACTGTCCGACAATCTGATTCTACTAATGAATGCATATATTCACAAAGGACGTTGCATTGTACTCTCATTCATGTTCTGTTTTACTCTTCGCAAATAGGAGCAATAGATTAAAATGGAAAATCTTCCATTGTACAGGATAGACAGGTATAACTGAGGTTTATCGAAGCTGCAATTCGGAACAATCTAAGAGCATCGGGTTGTTGTAACGGAGACAGGTCATTATCTAATTCAGCAAATGAATACTAATTCATTAATACTTTTTGTATCAACGTGTCTACAGTAAGCTGAATTCCATAATCTCCTTGCAGCATAATGACAAATTATTTATGAAAGCGACATTCAACGAGCTTTCAATTAAAGCCAAAAATAATCAGAGGAAAAAATAATCAAAATCAGAAACTAAATATTGAATTAAAATTCAATAAAACAGTTTTTTGAAAAAAATATTTTGCTACTTACCAGCTGTCACCGTCAACAGGGTGCCTCCTCCCCAGTAACCCATATTATCACAGTGATATATTGCCTAGGTTGCATCACACAATTACCGGCTCTGCAAATAGCATGCAAAAAATCGACAATTGTGTATATATTCATAATTCAATAAAATAAGCTATTGCTGATTATTAGAAAACATGAGTGCGTTAAGGCATGCGTTATTTCTCCGATATAAGATAACGTAATACTGTGTGTCAGGCATGCTGCCAAAATATCATGTGACTTCTTCACAGATAAATGTCGAATATATCTAAGCTGGTTCATTCCGACTAATTAGTGATTTGTGCATAAGTAGGAAGAGTGCATCAAGAATGATAGCGAAACATCGAACGAAAGAAGAAAAAAAAAACAACAAAAGTACATAATTAGAGATCAGAAAGTTTTTGTATTGCAGGCACAGACTGTGCCATCCATAGGCACAGTGAGACAAGCCCTGGCAAATAATCATCAGCTTGTCTGCTAATGTTGTCCTTTCGTTTTCCATCCATAGATGGCTTCGCTTTCATGGAACTTCACGACATTTTTCTTTTATTTTTGTTGTTTTTTTATCGATATCTATAAATGCCCAAAAGGGTTGATTTCAATGTCTATCCAGTATCATCTCTTGCTGTGCTGGTATTGTCAATAATCAGTAGACTACCTGTCCAGGTTTTTGTACGGGAAATTGCGCTGTTTACAGCACAGTGTGCCACTGTATCCACACAGTGAGACAGACCCAACAAAAAACCTGCAGACACTAACACGCACAATTTCTGCTTGAACTATGTTTGAATCTATTTTAAGTTATCCAACAGTTCACAAAGTGGATGAAATTGAAATGAAATCAATTCTTTTTCTCTCCCTGTACCGTTCACATTGAACCAAACAAAGTGATCTGCTCCTCAATTATGAACAACTGATGTCACAGTGCAGAAACAGGATTAAAATGCCACGTCAGTGCATTTGATGTTACGTGTGATACTTCGAAAAAATCATTGAAGAACATTTGCACTTAATTTATGTCCTGTCATTTTTGCAATTAAAATATTTACTCACTGTCAGATTATGATAGCAAATATGGTGTTTCAAGCCACCGTTATTGTACAGCCTAGACTCCTGTTCGCCGCACTGTGTCTCGCACAGTAATAGACAGCGGTATCGTCCGGTTGTAGCCGGCTCACTTCAACGCTGAACATATTGTTTGTGGAGTCTTTGGACGGCGTGAATCTGTCCTGGATGCCCGGGGCGAAATACTTGCTTGAAGGAGTGTAGTATGCAAGGAGCCATTCCAGCCCCTGTCCAGGGACCTGACGGACCAAGTACATATAGTAGCTACTGAGATCAAACCCGCTGGTTTTACATGTGAGCCTTACGGATTCTCCGGGTCTGACAGTCTCCGCTGAGGGCTGAGTCAACACGATATCGGAATGGACACCTGTAAATTTAATACAAAGGAAAAACCTGAGGATCAATATTGAGACAGTGACTCTTTTCTTTGAAATTTATAATGTAAAACGCTAGAGAATGGAAGATTGACTGAATCTTAAACAGTGAGAAATTTTTCCAACCCAAAATACGCACGCGTTAATAAAGCCAGAAATACGCCAACTGAAACCAGCGATTTCATCCTGCTGACGAATTCAACCGGAGCGACTCTGGACAGTACTTGATGGCATCCGACTGCGGGGACTTCGAACTATGGAGCGATGGCTGCCATTTAAGCAACCAAATACATGGGTGCTATAGTGGGCGGAGCCTATAAGATCAGAGGTATATTTGCTTAAGCGATGTTACATCACCAAAAATCAACCAGCTTGAGTCATACCTTCAAGGATGGTAGCAATTAGAATAAACGCAATGAATACATTTAACATAGAAGAGCCTCCTGCCACCCGATTCACGACTATATTGATTATCATCCCACTTGTTGATATACGTATCAATGTTCCAGATGATGAAGAGTAAAACGTTTTTGTCTAAGATCAATCCCGTGTGATTTTCAAGTTCAGTGCATTTCTCAGTAAGCTCGAGCTTGTTGATGCTGAAAGTCATCTTGAGTAAAATAAACATGAATGTCCGAAGTATGTGATAGATGGATCGCAAATTTATTGATTACCTTTACCAGACGTGGAAAACGAAATAAATTCACGCTCCTTGTAACAGTTATTCTTTGTTGTTATTTTCCCTTCTTCAATTAGTTGTTAACAACGTGGCTCAAATCTTCAAATATTTCATACCCAACTGAGTGGCAGGTTAGATTTACTTAAAATTACATTAAATTATGTACCATATAAATCATTTCAATAGTGGTTTTTTGTACAGGAATGCATTTGCAAACGTATATATTGATTCATTCCTCCTACAGACCTTAATCCGTTTAGCTTAAATGCTACATAAAACATAATGATGCTTAAAAATGTCATTGTCAAAGATGAAATTTCAATGATCATGGGGAGTCTAACACGAACATTTGCAGAAGTAAATGCATGGGCGGATCTCGATTCCAAATTCAACCGTAACAGAATTTTAATGGTGGACGTGATAAAAAAAATGTGGTACATTTTCTCGCAGTTGGCTGCATGTATGAACGGCAGTTAAAATCGTTAATGTGATCGAGAGCATCTATTTTGAATTACATTCAAAAACAAACGTACTTGGATTATTCTTTGCTGCACAGACGTGTTAAGATATTTCTAAAGCCTGGATGGATTCGAATAGTGATATCTACGTAGGAGACAAAAATGCAAACTGTAGAATGTTCCCATAAACTGCAGGAACAGAATGTCACCAGCGTAGGACCAGGGAAATATATGACAATATAGATAGATAGATAGATAGATAGATAGATAGATAGATAGTTAGATAGATAGATAGATAGATAGATAGATAGATAGATAGATAGATAGATAGATAGATAGATAGATAGATAGATAGATAGATAGATAGATAGATAGATAGATAGATAGATAGATAGATAGATAGATAGATAGATAGATAGATAGATAGATAGATAGATAGATAGATAGATAGATAGATAGATAGATAGATAGATAGATAGATAGATAGATAGATAGATAGATAGATAGATAAATAGATAGATAGATAGATAGATAGACAGGTAGATAGAGAAAACCATTCAGAACGACTTACAATTATTTATTTGGTTATGCAGCTATAAATGACAATCTTGCTACAAAGTTGTATAATGAAATGTTGGGTAGACATTCTTCTTACTCCATCATTCTCTTGTCTTTCTGTACATACATATGTCGTGACTTAATTAAATCTTACTACTTCCAATAAAACTCGGTCCATTCAACGTCTGATCAGTCTAAAACATTCAGTAGTTCAGCGATAAATGTTGACAAATCCAAGCTTAAAAAGAAAAAAAAATAAACATGTTTTCTGCACTCAATGTACTGTGTATCGAAGAACCTTCATTCGATAGCACAGCCCTGTTGTCTCTAAATCAGTCCATTCGATTTAATAGAGGACCGTGGTGACTGATAGTCTAATGTTCTTTCTTCCTCCTGCGTGATATGTGATGAAGTCAGCCACGTTGTGAAAACATTCTATTTTCTATTTTATAATCTTGAAGTGCTTCGCTTGGTTAATACTTTGAAGACGTCATAAAGATGTTCCTGGTAAATTGCTGGACTTGACATCATTTCCAATATATATATATATACATTTGTATGATGTCCTTCTGCTACATATAGCATGGAAATGTTGTGAATGTTAGGTTATATGCTTGTAGGTATTCGATCTGGCTGCTGATTGAGAATAAATAGGCATAAGTCATCGACGGTTTCTGATGGCAACAGAACACAAAAGGATGCCGGTTTTTTTCAGAGCAATAACAGGGATATAACTGACATGCACATAAACTATAGGCAATCACACTACAATGCAATATTTGATTTGAGAAAGAATCAACATGCATGTGGATGCATCTTGTATAATATAAAAGGTAATTTCCAAGAATTAGCATCGCAGATGGAAGTGTGAACAACCCTGCTTGGAACACATGTCGTGTAAGTCCGGACTAGGAGGAACGTCAGGCCAGCGGAGAAACCTGTGCCCACTCTATTTCTCTGGTTTTCGCTGAGTATTCCGCAGAATTAAGGGAATTCAGTGGTTGTGAACTTAAGACATTTTTTTGTATGTATTCACGTACTGCTTGCTTAAATGAATAAATGTTCTTGTCGGTGAATACGGATCTGTCTGTACATTATTGACCATCGTTATAAGCAGAGACTCAAACAGTATCGTATCACTGACAACATAGAAATATTCAATACAATATTGCGTGTAGGCGTAAACGAAAATATTGAGCAGTAAGAGTAACTTTAGAATAATATAACCGCGTGGATTAAAGATGATAAGTGTATGTCTGACTGTTCAATGGAAGTTGCCGATCATGACATTTGTACTTCGATATCTATCTAATACATGGAATTTAAAATATTTCCAAAATGATGTTAGAAGTAGTGGAGAAAGATGTATTGAGAATAACTTTGCAGCCATCTTTTATTATTTTTCTTCTTCTTGTTCAGAAATGGCCTTTAAAATATGCACGACATCTGAAGCATGCTGACGAATGATTTTGCATTTTTTTGAAGTTATTTCTGTTATAGTCTCTTTGGGAAATATCACTTAAATATCTGTCCTTCAGCTATTGTGCTTGGATCTGTTTCTGGTTTTGGTACATATCAAAAACAGCTCTTCCTTTTTTATCCCCTGTGTTAGACTGTGAACGAGAGAGAGAGAGAGAGAGAGAGATTGAGGGATAGGAGGTTGTGTGGACGTTTATGCGACTTGTGTATATTTATTTCCGTTCAGAAGACATTCGTTGATTTAATTTCTTTAGTGTACATGTTTCTTTGTAAATCATTTTCCGATTAGTACGTTATTCAAATCGATGTGTTAACTCCCTATGTACGAAAACGTGTGTTGATTTGAAGGAAGGATTGTCAGATATAAATACGGACTTGACTGAAGTACCAAATCTGATAAATAGAATTGAAATATATATATATATATATATATATATATATATATATATATATTTATATATCTCTGTTTCATAGACAGCTTCTACAACAGACTTACAAATACTTCAGAACCTAAATGAGTTATTGATCGGACCTGGCAGCGCTTTGAAAGCAGCTATCACCATTATCTATGGAACAGCATAAAAATATTTGATACACGCAACTCCCGAAGCAAACTAACTTTAAAATTAACTGTATACCCTTCCGTACACATTATGTAAAAATAAACACAAAAAAGTATAACTTCCTCTATCCTTTACGGCCTTCAGTAATCTTATACCTTCGATCGGGAGTCACCTGGTTCTACGCAGTTTCTGTGCAAACAAACTGGCAGAAAGCTATTTCAGGGTGATAGAAACTACATTCCAGAAGGGCCCTAATATCTCTATGTTCAACCAACACGAAGACTCCAAAACCTGCCTAGACTCTTGGGACCATTACTAGCTCATACAAAATCGAAGTAGAGAGATATACCACAGCTCAGTTCATTCAATGCACGATGGTGAGATTTTGACCAGCTCTAGCAAGAATCTAACTTTCCCAAATACATAGTCATGCATTTTTTAATCACGCATGTGCCTGCCGAAGAGTTTTTTTTTTTTAAATACCCCTGCATTTACAACTACTATCACCCCTGGACGGCTTTCTCGCACTAACGCTGTTTTTATCTGTTTTTTTTTTCTTTCTTGTTGACATTTAGCGTGAAATAGCCTTTACAGCTATTCGACACACGCCGCTCAGAAATCCCTTGTTTCACCCTAACCTATTCACTTGAAAATTTCCATTAAGTCCTTGGACTGTGGTAGAAAGTTGGAGCATCTTGAACTCTTCCTGATTGAGAATAAATAGACATAAATCATCGGCGGTTTCTGATGGCAACAGAGCACAAATGGATGCCGGTTTGGAGCTGAGAAATAACAAGGAATTAACTAACAGACGCATAAACTATAGACAATCACACTACAATGCAATATCTGATTTGAGAAAGAATCGATATGCATCTGGATGCATCGTGTAGAATATAAAAGTGCATTTCCAAGGTAAGTTAGAGCACTGTGAAGTCACCCAGAGAAGATGGAATGTCCTTGCAGTCAGCAGCGTGAATTGAACTATTGTGAAGCATTTTGGCAAGTACTACGCTACAGTACCATCCCAATGCCTTGTCCATGCCTCATATGCTTCCTTCGAATTGTTATGGTCTGGTCCGGAGCCCACATCCCGGGTCCTGATCCGGTCCGCGGACCCCGGAATCCGGGTATTGCAGTCTTCCCTCCTGTCACCCATAAGCCAAACAGGATCATGCTGGCTTAAGAAAGTGCACCTGTTCCCTATCAGCTGACAGGTGGATATAGTGACTCTGGGACCGAGCCGAGTTTTGAGGTCGTCCTGCTCTGAACTTGTTTTGTCCTGTTCGCTGGTTGTCTTGTATGAGCTGGTTTGCCATGTTCCGAGGTGTTTCTTCCGATCGGCTCTGTTCGTTCCGGTCGTCCCGGCTTGGAGGGCCCACGGCTTCATCCTCAAGTACGGTGAGTCAGCCTTGGAGTCACCCCAGACCAAGTTCCCTTCCGATCACTTTACTCCGTCGGCTAGTAGGCCGGAATGCCGTTGCCCTGCGGGGGACTCTGTCCCCTTCCTGTCCCGCGTCTTGCCAGGGCCTCCGCATTCCCGCCTGGGAGGCGGCCTTGCCGTGGATTTTCCGGCCGCCTAAGGGGCTCTCCTGCCTTGCCACGGACTCCAAGATCCAGCCTAGCCACGAACTCGGTGAACCAGCCTAGCTACGAACTCTCGCTGGATCCCAGGAATACCTAGCACGGCCGGTCTCTTTCACAGGTCCTGGTCTCCCCATCTGGTTCTATCCTTTATTTATTCCTGTCCTGCCCCTAGTACTTCAGTGCCTGCGTCCTGCACATTGGTCCAGCCTGCCGTCCCCGTGTGACACACATGGCTTGAAAGACTCAGTATTTACCATTTATCTGCTAGGAGAAAATGTCTCTGGCAGTCTGTCGATGTGTGTCACTTATCACCTAGTACACCTTTGTCATGTCGTCTCTCATTTCCTTTCGCAGAGAATAGCCGAAGTCCATAAATCAGTCATCCAGAAAGATTTTCTGCAAACGAGGCATCAACCTGGTGCATCTCATCTGAAATGCCTCTCATTTTTTTTCGTAATTCGTAGAATGAGTCGAATAGAACTTCAAACAATATTGCGCATTTTATAGAGATGTTGCCTTAGCTCATGAACCCAAAGAAATGCACGTACATTAAATACAAAGCTCCAGATGCGGACTGTGTAGACATAATTAAAACTGCTTCATAAGATCCAGGCTCATCAACTCAAAAGCATGAAGAACAAAGAAATGTATAAGTTTATAATGGTAAATGTATGTCTACCTTTGACAATATATGTTCAGCGCGCGCGCGCGCGCGTGTGTGTGTGTGTGTGTTTGTATATATGCACAGAATGACGATGATCAAGGTACTAACATACTCACCACATGCTTTCGGCAATAATTTGGTGCATGTTCAATCCTGAGCTGGGAACCTACCCGTCTTGATGTTATTTCACCGACCAGGCTTACATTTACATTCTACATTTCGGCTACATTTACAAATAATGTTGGACATATTTAGGAAGTAACTGGTAACATACTCCTGCAGGCAGATCTTGTCTTCCTTTCCTTTTATTTCGACCACGCATGTCTACAATTAGCCTCCTACACTTTATTAATGGTAACGTTCTCCCTACACTTGCTGGGAATTTTCATGCATCCCTGCAGTCATAGAGAAAAACACATTTATTATAAATGTAGGAAATGTAAAGATCCACTGTCCTGAAATATGGCCTCCAGGATCCATTTACAGTAATTTAAAGAAGTACTTTATGTATTTGCTCTAAATGAAGTTACAAAAAAAAATTCATAAGCAGAATTTCAATTAAAAGACCAATTGTGCAAATAATTATAAGACAGCATAAGTAATAAACGTGCTTCTATTAATCTGTTGCGTGCAGAATCTCTTCTGGATTCCGCTGAGTAAATTTCTCCATACAGATTCTGCAGCTGAACGATTTGAGAACAATGACTATTCCCGAAATCGACCGCGTGACAGACGGCTTCTCTGTTTCCTGCGTAATTGCAGTAGCATAGATAGAGATGAGAGCATGTCCGAGGTAATGTGAGACTTTGACGATGGATGGTGATTCTTTTTCTTCTTCCGGAAAATTTCAGAGTAAAACTTGCACTCAGTTGGATTCTTTAAACTATTCAGCTGACGAAGTATGGCAAAGCTCTGGTGAAGCGCCATATTTAGAGAAACTTCAAAGATAGCAAATGGGATATGTTCTTCAATATGCTCTTCTTTTTCGCAATGACGTTTACTGTTTGGTCGAACAACTGACTTCTAAACAACAAAGAATTTAAAATCCTTTTACCGACTCCAACGCCCATGCCCCAACAGGGACAGGTCCATTGACCTCCAGCAACTTATTCCTGCTGTAGAGAATCAGACTTTTAGAATTGCCTGCGACCCGTGGCCAGATTCTTCTTGGTGTAACACTAAATCTTCAACATATTCCATCTTCGTTCTAAACGGTAGTTTGTCACTTGAATCGTTCAAGTGCGGTGTCGTTGGAAAACATAAATACGACACTGCAGCAGTAGTTTGGCGAAAATCTTTGATACGAATT
The DNA here is from genome assembly GCF_030144855.1 of Hypanus sabinus. Classification (NCBI taxonomy): domain Eukaryota; kingdom Metazoa; phylum Chordata; class Chondrichthyes; order Myliobatiformes; family Dasyatidae; genus Hypanus; species Hypanus sabinus. Next base: position 24,443,952 of record NC_082731.1, read on the forward strand.
GAATAAAGTCGGGGATATGAATATGGAGTTATGCTGCACCAGTGCTATTTCTGAGCATGGTGTATCTGTTTTTGCTTATGTACATTAACTGGGTCTGTTTCTGAAGAAATCGAGTGTCGTTTCATACAGAATTTATGAACTTCCTAACTTACAACTTACTGACGCATTTCCGATTGGATTATATTTTTAATACTGAGCTGCAATCAATGAAAGTGAAGACAAAATAAAATAACATCAGTTGTTGACATATCGTGGCAGTGGGCAAATACCCGTAAACCTTGATCTAGGTGACTACTTAAGCAGAATTGGCATGTTTTATCACCAAGATCTGAGAACTCTTTATTATAAGGAATGTAAAGTTATCCACTTTGGAAGCAGGAACGAGAGGGCAGAATATTGTCTGAACGGTGTAGAGTTAGGTAAGGGAGAAATGCAAAGAGACCTAGGAGTCCTAGGTCACCAGTCAATGAAGGTGAATGAGCAAGTGCAACAGGCAGTGAAGAGGGCAAATGGAATGCTGGCCTTTGTTACAAGGGAAATTGAATACAAGAGCAAGGATGTCCTTTTGCATTTGTACAGGGCCCTGGTGAGACCACACCTGGAATATTATGTACAGTTTTGATCTCCAGGTTTAAGGAAGGACATTCTGGCAGTTGAGGAAGTGCAGCGTAGATTCACTAGGTTGATTCCTGGGATGGCAGGGCTGTCTTATGCAGAGAGATTGGAGAGATTGTGCTTGTACACGCTGGAATTGAGGAGATTGAGAGGGGATCTGATTGAAACGTTTAAAATAATTAAAGGATTTGATAGGATTGAGGCAGGAAATATGTTCCAGATGTTGGGAGAGTCCAGTACCAGAGGGCATGGATTGAGAATAAGAGGTCAGTTATTTAAAACAGAGTTGAGGAAGAGCTTCTTCTCCCAGAGAGTTGTGCAGGTGTGGAATGCACTACCAGGGAAGACGGTGGAGGCCAATTCTCTGGATGCTTTCAAGAAGGAGCTAGATATATATCTGATGGATAGGGGAATCGAGGGATATGGGGACAAGGCAGGGACTGGGTATTGATAGTGAATGATCAGCCATGATCTCAGAATGGCGGTGCAGACTCGAGGGGCCGAATGGTCTACTTCTGCACCTATTGTCTGTTGTCTATTGAATGAATACTATCGCGTTCTGCTTGGCTCCGATGTGTTAGTAAACTGTTTGGAGCAGATGAGTACCTCTGAAGTGCAGACGAAGATGTTTAAAATATCAAGAGTACCTTGTAATCTATTTCAGATCTTCAATCCTCCGCCACGTACACCTTCTGGACCAGATGCTTTCCGGGGATTCTTCATTCTGAACAGTGCTCTTCCAGCGATCTTCCAGTAACACTCAGATTGCAGAGTGTCTGGGGTTCTCTGGGCTTCGTGAATATGCTAACATGTTCAATTACTCTAAGACACCATGGATGGCACTGAGCTGATCTGGAAGCGATTAAAAAAAAAATATATATATATATTGCATTGTTTTGATTTGCAGGAAATAATGGCACTCAATTTCTGCCACTACACCAAACATCGTTTTGTGGTTCAAATTCACGTTCACATTTTTGGGAAATGATAATCTCTGCGTTATATCCAGAACTGTTGAACATTCCTTCATTGCCAGGTTCTGCAGATTTCTAAACTCAGATTCTATATCTTTATGCTTTTACTGCGATGACTCAATCACGTTAGCAACACTTTCATTGACGCTTGTGCTTATAAGCTCCACAAAACCGAGGGCGTATTGATTCAGTTCCACTGATGAGTTGCTGAATATGGCCTAGTCCAGTGTTTACAACCAATCCCGCAGTCGCCATGCACCTTTCCTGACTAAGATATCACTGTCCGCACTTCCAGGGTTTTGCTCCTTACTCTTCCATCAATTTCCAGGTGCTCAGAAAGATGGTCTGATTTCCTATGGAATGGACCAGTAGGCACCCGTTAAATGTTTGATGCATTTGATCTTCCTGCTTGTTGTAGATTATATGCTGATGGCAGTAGGGTAGATAATTAGTTTTGCTCGTCCGATTGAATTTCAAATCAAGGAGGTTAACGCCGTCAGAGTGGGCCGTATATTGTTTGTTCATTGTGACATAAATTCCATCGAATTCTGGTGTGGATTTTCTCTTTCGCGGTTTGTAAGTTGAAACATGTATCACGACAGAGTACTGTCTTGGTTCGGAGAACTGTCGGCAGTGTATCCGATTATATTGCAGATGCATCCGAACAGCAGAGTAAGACATATATCGCCGCCTTTGCCCATTCCTATTGCAGACTTCTCGGTACTTAAGGTGGATAAAAATCTCATCTGGTTCCAGTATCGTGTCGAGAATGTGCAGTCAAAACATGCTTCAGTGAAACAGAGTGGTGGCAACCTATCAGTTACTCTGACACGACAATCTCGACCTTAGTTCCTCTCAGATGCTGTGGCCGTGTTTCCCATATAGTACATCTGGAATAAACTCTTTAACTTGTCATTCTACTTTATTTTCAGCTTCTTCTGTCACCCCATGTGATATCATCTTTTCAATCGTTGCTTCCCATTTATCACTCATTCGAACTGAACACACCATCTTTTCGGATATAAGACGATAGGATATTGGAGCAAATGTAAGTCATTCTGACTACCAAGACCTGTCCGGTATTCTATCTGTCTGATTAATTATCGCTTATTCTTTCTTTCAAACAAGATTCTCCTGCTCGCATCCGTACCTTTTGACAAACTGGATACAGAAGAAGCCGTTAAATACAACGTTAATGCCCTAACATTTACAGCCGTATCTGGGAAATACTTCCGTAGACTGCTGGCCGTTTAGCTAATTAAATTCCTTCTTAAATCTATCTGAAGTGAAGCCCTTATATTTTCCGATTGTATTCTCTGATCCGATAGTGTCTTATCATTGGAAAATTCCTATTCATGTGCACTTCATCTATGCATATTAATTTTCTGTAGGTATCAATGAGAATTCGCTTCATTTTTTTCTCAAATTATAGGAAGTATATGTCCATAGACAACAAGCGATCCGCAAACGGTTAGTTCTTACTGCGCGAACAATACTAGTGTGGTGCTCAGGACCCTCTCCATTGTCAGCTCATCCTTTCTAAGATATAACGTCCTAATTTGCTTGCAATTCTCAAGGTGCGCTCTGACCAATGTCTAAAATAAGCATCAGCAGTACACGTTTTGCTTTGATATACTAATCCTCTCGAAATGAATATAATATTGCGATTTGCTCTTACAATCGACTCAAACTTCTCGGTAACATTTCATGTTTCCAACGCGAAAACTTACAACTCACTTTCAATTTTTCAATTTTGCTCCATTTTAGATAACAGTCTATCTGTTTTTCCGCAAAGTGTCTGAGGATATCGGCCACTGCACTATAAAGCATAGACACGCCATTGACAATTCTCCTGACTTGTCTTCATATCTCTTCCGAATTCAGGTCTCCTGAACGTCCTGAGTCATAAGTCCAGAAAAACGTTTGCTTCCTGTGTTCCGTGTGGCATTCATCGATACGTACGCTTTATTTCAGCCAATCATAGGTGAATATCCCTTTTTCATGATTTTTCATGATTATTCCTTCAATCATTGTCATTACTGCTGAAACATTCCTTTCCGAATATCTTGTCGCATAATTATTTGATGCGATTTAGAGACTGTTAACCTGTCAAATAAGTTGTGAGACCGGATTTGGAGTATTGTGTGCAGTTTTGGTCACCTAATTACAGGAAGGATATGAATAAGGCTGAAAGAGTTCACAGAATGTTTAGAAGGATGTTACCGGGACTTGAGAAACTAAGTTACGGAGAAAGGTTGAATAGGTTAGTACTTTATTCCCTGGAGCGTAGAATAATGAGGGGTGATTTGATAGAGCTGTATACAATTATGAGGGGTATAGACAGAGTGAATGCAAGCGTACGTTTTCCACTCAGGGTAGGGGAGAAAAGAAAACAGAGGTCATGGGTTAAGGGTGAAGGGGGAAAAGTTTAAAGGGAAGATGGGGGTGGCTTCATCACGCCGAGAGTGGTGAGAGTGTGGAATGAGCTGCTGGATGAGGTGGTGAATGCAGCTTCACTTTTGACATTTAGGATAAACCGGTACTGGCATATGGATGAGAGTGTTTTGGAATGATATGGCCCGGGTGCAGGTCAGTGGGAATAGGTAAAAAATAGTTCGGCAAAACCAAGAAGGGCCAAAAGGCCTGTTTCTGTGCTGTAATCTTCTATGGTGTTCTGGTTCTATACTTCACATAAATAAAGGATCATGGCGAGTCATAAGGGATTAATTCATCTATCACTGGAAGGAATTAATCTGCAGTCAAACGGAATGCTTAGCCAACGTTAGATCTCATTACCTTTATCTAAGCGTCAGGAAGAAAGCACTTATGAAAATTAGAAACGTGTGACAGGCGATCAAACGGTGCTGAAGCTCTGTGTATAGAGGTACGGAACTGCGAGGTTAAACATCCCTGATGGGCGTTGTGCACAGACCAACCTAAGCAGCGAGACTCCTAAAAATCGAAATGAAAAATTGAAAATACATGCAAAACGGGTAATAATACAATTTACATGCAGGAAATCACGCCGGATGATGTTTGGAAGAGAGATTAGTGCTGGATTCGGGCAAGGGGAGCTTCTACAGTACCTACCGGATGGATCTTTAGAACGCATCATGGCTGAACAAAATACATTGAAGAGGGTAGGGTGGTAGATGTGTTCTACATGTATTTTATCAAGCCATTTGACAAGGGCCCCCATGAGAGGCTCATCCAGAAATTCATGTGGCATGACATCAGTGGATTCTTGGCTGTTATGATAAAAAAAATGGCTTACAGGAAGAAAGCAGAATGTAGTAGTGGAAGGAAAGCATTCTGCCTGGAATTCAGTGGCGTGTGGAGTGCAACAAGGATCTGTCCTGGAAACACTGCTCTTCGTGATTTTAATAAATTACCTGGACGAAGAGGCGGAAGAATTGTTAAGTAAGTTTGCGGATGACACCAACATTGGAGGAGTTGTGGATAGAGTTGTACGTTGTCGAAGGTTGCAAGAGGATATAGACAAGCTGAGGAGTTGGGCAGAAATGTGGCAGATGGAGTTCAATCCAGATAATTGTGAGATCATGCATTTTGGAAGGGCAAACCAGCAGCCAGAGCGCACGTTTAATGGCCGGTTAGTTAAGGGTGTGGATGAAAAGAGGAAACTTGAAGTTCACATCCATACATCGTTGCATAGGTTGATGGGATAGTTAAGAAGGCCTATGGCATGCTTGCCTTATTTAATCGGCGGATTGAGTGCAAGAATAGAGAGGGTATGCTGCATCACTGCGAAAATCTGGTGAGACAACACTTAGTATTGTGTTCCGTTCTAGTCACCTAATTATATGAAGGATGTGGAAGCTATGGAGAGAGTGCAGAGGAGATACACAAAGATGTCGCCTGCATTGGAAAATAAGTCTTATGAGGCAAGTTTAGCAGAGCTGGGACTTTACACTTTGGAGCGTAGAAGGATGAGAGCGGACTTGGTAGAGGTCTACAATTTTGTGAGAAAAGTATATAGGGTGGATAGTCAGTTTCCCTATGCTAGGAGCGTTTCCCAGGGCACTAATAGCAAATATAGGAGGACAGATGCACAGCGACCAGGAAGGTTAGTTTTGGGGAGGAATCAAGGCTCTGTTTTTCACACAGAGGGCTCTGGGTGCCTGGAATGATGTGCCAGGGATCGTGGCCGAGGCTAAACCATCAGAAATATTTAAGGCACATCGATAAAAAGGGAATAAAAGAGGGTTATCTGGTGTTGTTTGTTCTGTATTTTTTAAGCAATTTATGGTTCGGAACAACATCGAGGGCTGTAGTAAGGAGCAGCTGCAGCACATCAATCGTGTTGGGGAACTGGAACTGGAGCTGCATGAACGTCGTACATTCGGGAGGCAGAGGCAGAAATGGACAAGGGTTTCAGGGAGATATTCACCCTTTTGAGTCAGGAGACAGGGTGACTGTCAGGAGTGAGAAGGGGAACTGTGAGGAAGAGCAAAGCACCCCTGTGGCTGTTTCTGTAAACTATAAGTATACCGTTTTGGATATAGTAGGTGGGGACGACATAGCAGGGAAAAGTTGCAGTGGTTGCGTCTTTGGCACTGCGAAAGAACACTCAGCTCTGAAGTGAAGAAGGGAAAAGAGGATAGCAGCAGTGATAGGGAATTCGATAGTTAGAGGGACAGATAGGACGTTCTGTGGAAGAGATCGAGAATGCCGGATGGCCTGTTGCCTCCCTGGTCACAGTGTCCACTATATCTCGGATCGAGGTCTCAGTATTCTCAAGGGGAAGTGTGAGCAGCCGGATATCGTGGTCCATGTAGGACCACGTCCTACAATGACGTGGGTAGGAAGAGTGAGGAGGTCCTGAAAGGTGATCTTAGGGAGCTAGCTGCCATGTTAAAGACCAGGACCTCCGGGATAGCAATCTTAGGATTGCTACCAGTGCCACGTACACGTGGGTTTATAAATAGTAAAATAGTGTAGATCAACAAGTGACTTAAGACATTGTGCAGGAGGCAGGGCTTCAGATTTATAGATAATTTGGGGAGGTTTCCAGGGAAGGTGGAACCTGTTCCGGAGGGACGGTGTACATCCGAATTGGAGGGGAAATAATATTCTAGCAGGTTGGTTTGCTACAGGGGCTCCGGTGGATTTAAACTATATACGGCGGCGGGGGGAGTGGAACCAGAATGTAGTAAATAATGTATGGGCGAAGGAAGAAAAATAAGACAGTAAAGTTCTTTGTACTGTTAGAGATAAACAGAGCCGAAGAGTTGCAGAATTTCTTAACTGCATTTATTTTAATGCGAGGAGCATTGCAGGAAAGGTGGATGAGCTTAGAAAATGGATTGATACCTGGAAATATGATGTTCTTCCTATTAGTGAAATATGGTTGCAAGAGGTGTGTGATTTGCAAATAAATATTCCTGGATTTCTTTGCTCGGGTGTGATAGAATCGGAGGGACAAGACGGGGAAGTGTTGCGTTGCTTGTCACCGAAAATATCACAGCAAAGCTCTGGCAGGATAGATTAGGATTAGGATAGATTCATCTAGGGGGATTCTTTGGAAGGATTTGAGAAATGGGAATGGTTTAAGAATACTTTTAGGGGTGTATTATTGACCACCAAATGGGGAGGGAGAATTGGAGGAACAAATTTGCAAGGTGATCGCAGATATTTGTAGTAACCACTAGGTTGCAATTGTGGGATAATCTAATTTTCCAGACATAGACTGGGAAGACCATACTGTAAAAGGGATAGATGGTTTCTAAAGGGGGAGATCAATGTGTTGGTAGATTGGGAACATGACGTTGGTGCTGAATTAAAGGAGGAGGAATTTCCAAGCTACCAACAAGATGTTTTTTTTTTTTTCAGAGCAACTTGTGGTTGGACCCACGAAAGCATCAGCTACTTTGTATTGTCTTCTATGCTACGAACCAGAATTGAATGTATTATTAAAGAAAAAATCGCTGTTCGGGGCAATTGATCATAATACTGTAGAGATTGCCCTGACATTTGAGAAGGAGAGTTTCAAACTAGATGGGTGATTATACCAGTGCAGCAGACGGAATTACAAAGGCGTAAGTGTGAAATTGGGCAGAAATGGTTGGAAAAGAAGACTGGTAGATGTATCGACAGAGCAGCAAAGGTTGTAAGTTCCCGCAACAATCAGGAAGAAACAGGATATAGACATACCAATGAGGAAGATGTACTCTGAAGAAAAGATAAAACTTCCGAGTTAAAAATGAGAAATCAAAATTAACGTAAAAGTATAAGCGAGGCCAGGTAATAGGGTAAAAGACACAGTATCTCGGTACAAAACTTCAACTGTGCTTCTTCCAGTAGCTGCCCTTTGGTGTGCTGCCTTCCAACAGAGTTTTACGTGTGTTGCTTGAATTTTCAGCATATACAGATTTCTTCGTGTTTGCGCTTCTAACAGGGTAAAGCTGGTTTGAGAACAGATGATTGGATAGTGTTTCTATCTCAACTAAAAAGCAAATATAACGTTATCAATAAAAATAGTCAAGGTTGCGAAAGGAAGTTGGCCAATCAGGTTAGGGAAGATATGAACAATTTCTGGAAATGCAAGTGTGGATATCAAAGTGCTGTTTATCGAAGAGATTCAGAATAGAATTCACTGCGTCACTAAATTAAAATAAAACTTAATTATTCCATTTAATTTCACATCACAAAGGCCACAGCCGCTGCAACGCATTGATATCTATTTAATATGTTCAGGAATTTTTCGAGGAATTCTTTTGAATATGTCTATGTGGCGATATTCCTTTGCTGGAAACTGCACAGTGTTTTACCATATGTTTACCGCTTCAAGTTACAGAGTGCATCAAGTGGTGTCACTTACGTGAGATTCTCTGAGTGATGAACTCAATAAAATATTCCGCATTCTGCAGCTGAGTGGCGGCTAGATACTGTAAATAGTATTCTAGATATATTGCTTGGAATTAATGAGTCATGCTTCACATTATATCGATGCCGATGATAAAGACAATGTTAACCATCTTCTTTCAAAATATGTGAACATTTAAGCATCTACCTCTATGAAAGTGCAGAAAAAAAGCTCTGAACAGGTTAAAGTTTGGGATTTTTTGAAATCTAAATCCCAAGGAAAGTAAGTGATAAGGGATCAAATCGAAAAGTGGCACCAAGGCGAACACGTTTTACACATGGAACGATTATAAGCGACACATCGTCCGAGAGGTGGACTGACCAAAATGAGAAGTTTTTCTTTTTTTTTGTTTTTATGGACTTTCGTATGTTTGAGCCTTCCTCGATGAGTGCCTACCGGATATTCTGCATGTAATTTCAATATTTCTTCTGTTGTTGCAAGACAACGTGCCATGCAGACATGATAGCAGTTCTGTACGGCCTGTCTCAAGAAATTGAAATAACCAAACGTGAAGTAACTTCAAATCATTGCACCATTATTATAAATAGCATTGGACATTTTCTCCATAAGGACATGGTTCCAAACAGTTACTTGCACGGTATGGTTACATTTATGATTTAAGTACGGTTAAAGGTATATATTAAGAAAGATCAAATATTTAGATGGGGAACTTCATCGAAGCAAGGAAACTGAAGCAGCAATAGTTCGTACGACAGTTTGCGGCTCACCCTTTCCAGAATTGAATCATGGCCAATCGTAGAAATTACATTCAGTATTCCTGCTCTTCCAGATACCATTCTGGAGAAACATTTTCATCCCACTACTTTAATAATCTACTTATTGACGCGATACTTGATTTTGTTCCCTGTCCAGTACACGCCTGTCACTCCACAGCGGCCAGTGGTCGCCAACGTCAGAAAGCTGGCATGATTTCTTTTTTAATCAGAGCGATCAATGTGGCTAACATTGTGACTGTTATTTGGAGCGCAACGTGAGTATCGGGGCAGATTCTGTAGTTGTTAGGAATGGCCTTGGCAGATATTCTTCCACTGGTGGTTGAGCTGAAAGAAACTTGTTTTTTAAGCACAGACTGGACAGCTGTTTCCGTTCAGTTACATTGTCAAAGTCTGTTAGTGCTGGACAGTGAAATATTATATCCTTGTGACGGAAGACGGTAAAATGTGGAGTGATTGAGTATTGATATGAAGTGTATTTACCCATTAATTTAAGTTGAATTATAAACAGTTATATACTGAAAATGAATGAATTTCATTTGGTTGTGTGATACTTCGTTTGGAATCAGCAAATGGAATTACTTTGGACGATACCACAGATTAGATTGGATGGTATCAATTGAGCGATAGGATAGCTTAGAGCCCGCTGATTTATTCTTATGTTCCATTTCCTCAGCCATAGCCATGGCACAACATGTGGTTGAAAGACTTCCCTTTAAGATTGCAAAACAACAGAATGTTAAATGTAAACTTATCTTCCATATATTGCATTCGTCACTTCTACAATAACTGACCGTTTATTTTTTCCATAAGCATTTCACATTCAAATGCGATTGCACGCGAAATGTATCAAGAACATATTGGCGCTTATTGGAATTTTTGCAGTTAATTCCACTTCGGTGCACATGTAATCTGCATCTCCCATTGAATTTCTGTGGCCGCAGTCCAACATTTGACTTTGCAGATATAACTGAAAGGAAACACCTGTGTGTCCCATAAAATGAAAAACAAACTGGTTCCAGTCGGCTGCTCAGAGACAGAAAATTAATGGTTATGAATAGAACAGTATGAGATCAACAGCATCCCAGCAACAGGACTCACATACTGTCAGAAAATTGTCTTATTGGTGATGCGGTGCTGTATTCAGATTTAATCCAAATTTGGGTTTATCCTTCACAGATTAAATTGAGAGCTGGAAAACAACTGGGATTCAGACATGGAACATTAGTACTTCTTCCCTCCAATTAATGTCTCAGGTTCTCACAACAGCTCGCAACTCGCAAACTGACTCAGTGGAGATATGGTGAATGAATATCCCTGAAAACAACTCTCTGAATGCAGTAGTCTATTTTTTTTTTCATATTGGCAGGAGAACTCGACAGAATGCTTCCCATCAGCATGCATTTCACAGCAAGAAAATATAGGAATTTGGATTAACAGGGCAATATTGATATAAGAGCAGTGAAACGATATGTCGCAGCTACGCTCCATCAGAGCTGATAACACATTCAGTATTGTACGCATACGTGGAATAGTACCAAAATGTGAGTCCCCACTCGCATGTTAACGCCTGTACAGACAGAATGATATTTTTGCACGAAAAATGTATGTCCATTTGATCATTAGATTAGCATTCTCGAAACATCCAATCCGGTCAAATGGAAGACAGTGTCATTACTGATGGAACAGAAAGGGACCATCAATAATGCACCCCACTCTTAAAAACGCCAGAGCAATCAGAACCCTTGATTCTTAACATGGAAATTCAACAACATCTTCACATTGATTGTTCAGTAATGGCTATGCCTGAACACAATTTCAAAATCATTTGACCATGTCCAATAAATCTCACAGGTAATACAATATAATTTTTAATGCACAATAGAATTCAAAATCTCTCCTTTTAAAGACAACCACACAACAAAGAACACAATTCATTCAGGTTGAGATTATTGCAATGAGATCTCCAAAAAATGTGATTACATTGTATCATCTGATCCTGCCTTTCCATAACCTTATTGCAATGCTTGAGAATAAAACGTTTCTATTATATAATCAGATCTAAGAACACTTCATCGTGAACCAAATTTTAGATATTTGGTTTTCTCTGTTCTTGCCTCTGATCCAGAACAATGTGGAGAGTATGATGTTAGTGCTTAGAGTATTATCATGCATTTGGAAATAAATGAGAAGGTTGTGCTTGGTATCTTGAAGGGGATTGATGGCGATGTATTCAGATGCAGTTCCTCGAGAATGTACTGACGATAATTACTATAGAGTGTATTTAAGAAAAAAATAAAAATTATTTACTGATTAATAAGAGCCGGCTGTAGTCCAGCTAAGAGGAAGTTTGCAGTCCAAGCACCTTATTTTCAGAAGAGTTATGTTGTTGTTGTGGTTGTCGTTGTTCCGGTTGTTGTTGTTGTTGGGTAAGGATATGTGCTGGGACCTCTGTTAGTTGTGATATAGATAAATTATGAAAAAATAACATTTGAATGGGCTGTTTGGTATGCTTGGTGAAGATACGAAATTTGTTGACGTTGTTCATAGCTTAGACAACTCGTTAAACCACAGGGGAGAATTGTACTGTTGTAGATATGGGTGGTAAAATGACAATTCCATTCAGCCCTGCCAATTTTGTAGTACTGCAGCTTGTAAGTCAAACGTAGAGATAAAATACACTAATAAGTTCACTGCCGTCCATAGTTCAGGTTAGCAGAAGGACTTGCCGTGCACTAATATAGCTCTCTAAGAGTAGATACACAATTTGAAAGGGTGGTTCAGAAGACATATGGCATGCTTGCATTCTTTACCCGAGGCATGGAGTTCAGAAGCCATGAAACTATGGGAAGGTTCTAGTTCAGAATATTTGAAGCATTCCGTAATGTTCTTTTAACACCATTATGAAAAGTGCTTCGAATATTTGCAAAGGTGCACATGGGTAAAGGGTGTTGATGGATTCTGCTTGTATTTTATTGCAGTTGGTACAATGAAAGAGTCAATGCAGTTTGGTTATTTTCCCTGGAGTGCATCATGTGCTGAAGACGTACAGCGGTTTATGATAGCACGACATGATTAGTTAAATTCAGCCAACACTATATGTCCCCTTATTTTATAACTAATACAAGAGAACGTTGAATGTGGGAAACGGTAATAAGGAAAGCGATGTGAGGGATGGATTTACCAATCTATCTTTTCATTTGTTTATATATTTTTGTGGTTATCTGTTTGTTTTTTTTTTGCTAGTATTTTATACATGCATTCAGTCTTTCGTTTATTCGTTTATGTATGTATGCATGCATGTATTTGTCTATTTAGTCATTTATTTATTTAATTGTTTTTTTCATACTTGCTAGATGGACAATAGCAACTTTCTTCGTGCTCGTAGCAGCTGTATAACTGAACGCGTCACCATCTTAACGGAATGATTCTATCACCATTGTACCCATAGTATACATATAGATGCAGAACGCCTGTCATAAACTCTCACATACTCTGTTCAAGATCTACAAATTAGGATGATATATTTATGTTATTATTACTGCTATTGCTACCTATTTTAATACCTGCAGCTGACAGAATGATATCTGAAAAATGAATCATTACTGCTACACAGTTTGAACATTTGCATATTTTGTCTCTAAATGCGCTAAGCATTGATGGGGAAATTTTGTTTCTAAACTGTTGCTCTGCATTCTAAACTGGGAATTTTATTTCTGACAGTATTTATATCAGCGCCAACCGCGAGTCCATCTGCGTTCACTATAGATTTTAGCAGATTAAATAAGCTAATTATTCAATTCACACTCAATTCAAACACATATGCTTGTTTGTATTTTTTAAATGAATAATTATGCAACATGATTTGAGATTTCATGGGTATTAACACCAGCCTTGGCAAACATCATAATCTATCACATGCAACAAACTGGATACCAAATACCACTTCAGTTCTGCTAATTCTTCAGATTAGCGAAATCTTGTGCAATAATGCAGTGTCTGAAATATTTTCGTTATTCGAAAACATCAAACATTCCGCATATATACAGCAAACACACGTAAGCAGGAGGAACAGGTTGAGAAAACATACGATGTAAAACGCGATAACCTTGCACAATGCAGTTGAGCAACGTACTCCCGGTTTTTATCTTACATACTTAATTCGTGTCACGGTTTCACTTAAGTTAAGCTTGTCTGATCCTGCGAAATTGGCACAGCGCGCACCAGCGTTCAGTATTCTGCAATGACTTGGAAGTGCACAAGTTGTAACAACTCATTAAAGAGCAAGATCTAATTTATCTGGCCCATTCCTGCTGAAGCATTTGAAGATTGTCAACATTCAGTCCGTGACAACGTAGATTTGAAGTTTAAAGTTGTCTTCGGTCAGTTGGATAACTATTTATTTAAGAATGTGAATTGTCAGAATATTAGTAGAAGAATGATTTATTTCATCATTTATTTCATTCATAACATTTCCAGTGGGTTGGAGGTTTACATGAACATTTTTTTTAGTAATTGGGAGCATGCTCCTTTTTGAAACTTTGGTCAAACGCTTTGCCTGCCTTTCACAATCTTCTCACAATAAGTTGCTGGAATTTTGTTACATATCTCCAGACAGAAATGATGTAACCGAATCAGTTTTGTAGGCCTCCTTGCTTACACCTGGTTTTTCAGTTCAGCTCACAAAATTTCTAACGGATTGATTTCAGTGTTTTATGATGGCCACTCCAATACCTTGTCTTGGTTGTTCTTAAGCAATTTGGCCTCAATTTTGGAGGTATGCTTGGGATCATTATCGATTTGGAAGACTTATCTGAGAGCCAGCTTTAACTTCCTGGCAGATGTCTTGAGATTTTGCTTCAATATATCAACATAATTTTCCTTCCTCATGATGCCATTCATTTTGTGAAGTACACCAATCCCTCCTGTAGCAAAGCACCCCAACAACATGATGCTGCCTCCCCAGGCATCTCGGTTAGGATGTTGATCTTCGGCTTGCAATCCACAGAAATTTTCCTCCAAACATAGCGATGGTCTTTATGTCAAAATAGTTCAATTTTCCTTTAATCTGACAAGAGGAAATTTCTCCAAAGAGGAAGATCTTCGTTCTCACGTGAACTTGTTTTTATTTGTGCGATTTTGCCTCAGTGGGTTCTGACTTTCTGGGCAGTTGTTCAGGTTTTGTCGATATAGAACTCGTTTTACTATGGTTTTAGATATTTGTCCACATGTTTCCTCCAGCATCTTCACAGGGTCCTTTGCAGCTCCTCTGGGATTGATTTGCACTTTTCGCGCAAAGTAAGTTCATCTCTAGCAGACAGAATATGTGTCTCTTTCCTGAGCGATAAGACGGCTGATTGATCCCATGGTGTTGATACTTGCGTACTGTTGTTTATATAGATGACCGTGTTACTTTCAGTCGTTTGGAAGATGTTCCCAAGGGTGAACCAGATTTGTGGAGGTCAACATTTCTTTCTGAGGGCTTGGTTGATTTATTTTGGTTTTGTGTGTAAATTTCTGACCCACTGAAGTTATGGTGTAGTCTATTAAAAGCGAAATAATCTGTGTCTAAACAGTTGTTGGAAAATTACTTGTGTCATGCACAAAGTAGATGTTCTCAAAGTCTGGCCAGAACTATAGTTAGCCAATATGAAATCTGTGGAGTGGCTAAACAAGGAGTTATAATGACTTCGACCTAAGTGTATTTTAACTTCTGATTTCAACTGAAACATTTGCATGGTAACATCGGTTTATTTCACATCCCAAAGGCGTACAGGATAGACATTCAATGTTGGCGCTGGAAATCTGGGAGGATTGGTAATGCGTGGAGAGCGCAGACGACTCATCAAAAACTCAGTAGAAACTGCCGCAGGTATGGGCGGTAAAGTGACTATTGCATTTCACTCTTTTTACTGGATACTTATTCTTCTTGGTAAGGAAGTCGTAAAGATAGGATACACTGCTAAGTTCGGTAACCTGAATAGTGCTGCTGGGCCGAAGGACCTTGTAGTGCAGGTTCATAACTACATGAATATAGCTGCATAGCTGGATGGTGTAGTTAAGGAGACAACTGGCATGCTTTCAGTTATTAGTCGTGGCACGTATTTCTAAAGACAGGAAGCTATTTTGCTGTTTTAGAAGTCTTCTGGTCGGAGCATTTGGAATGTTGTATAATTTTCTGATCACAGCAATGTGGAAAATACTTCGGGGATTTTGCGATGTGCAAAAGGTTTCGCGAGAATGCTGCCTATGTTTGAAGGCATGTGATATAACGAGAGGTTCGATACGTTTCGGATATTCTCCCTGGAGTGGTGGATGATGGTGGTAGATGTATAGAATTTTGTAAGTTCATCACAAGATTAGAAAATAAAAAAGACGAAGAACAACATATTATCCATAGTTGTTATTGTTGTTGTTTTGTGTTTTTGTATCAAATATGAGATGGCATGCATTTAATGTGGTGCTGGATAATTATCATTATTCTTAATTAAATATGGATTCGGGAGTACATTTCCCATAGTGGTCTGTTTGGGGGTGGTGGTAGTGCTCTTCTGACAGATCATTAGCACAGATCACGACCAACGACAACTCATTCAGTTTCTTACCAGAGACATATTTTAATCGTGAGAAACACATCAAAGGTGGATGACAACAACGCTCATAGACTCTGGTCAGATCAGCAGTTCAGACCACGATTTAATTTATATGACGATGATGATAATTATTGTTAATTTTATTATTGCTTCAGTATCTCTGTAGAAACCAGTTCTCAGAAGAAAAATAAAGAAGAACAATTTAGTCGATAACTGGACATATATACATAGAGCGAGTGTTAAATGCAATTGCACTGGAACCGTAATCGATATCTTCCGATCCCCTGCGATTGCGGGGGAATATAACAGACACAGAATGACCCTGAATAATATTTCTATTTTAATATTCTCTAGCTGACAGAACCATAGCTGATAGATTAACCATTACTGCTGGATCGGTTGAAAATTTGCATTATTCTCTCTGAAAATATGTTATGCGTCGGTGGGGACAAATTTGTTCCGTTTCTGTCCCTCTACTTTCTAATCTGGGACTTGAATTTCTGAGATTAGTTATATCAACGCCGACCTCGAGAACATCTGTGATTACTACAAAAAAATGATACTTTAATAAGCCGCTTATAAAATTCCAGGAAGTTATTTTTTGAATGATTATCATCAGCTTGTGCAACATTCACTCAGATTTCTTGGGCTGTATTATCAATCTTTCCAAACATTGCAATTTATCACTTGCAACCAACTGGATGTCAGATGACATTTTTTAACTGAAAATTCCACAAAATATCGGAAACGTGAGCTATTCTGCAGTGTGGACAATTTGCTCCTAATCCGTAAAAAGCATGTCCTTATCATATGCGCTACAAATGCTCGTGGTTTGGAATGGTTTAATTTAGATTAAGGCCGATCTATCATGATGATATGGCATAGTAGCGCACCAGACTGCACAACGTTCAACATCCTCACATGACATGGCAGCGCACGTTCAAAACAAAGCATTAACACGCTAGTTCTGCATTGGGGTTCCATTTCCGCTGATGCCTGTTATGACTTTGTACGTTCTCCACGTGGCCAATTGGTATTCGTCGGGAATGTCGATTTTTTACATATTCAAAAAAATGGCATGAAAAGCACTAATTAAGTATTTTAGGACTCGTTTTTCCTTGGAACGTAGAAGAAAAAAACATAAAGGACATGCCATAACAGTATATAGATTTATGAGGAGTGAGCAATGGGTACATGCAACAGCATTTTTACTGAGTTTATGTGGGACAAAAGATGGAGTCAAAAATTGAAAATGGAACATAAAGGCAATCTTCTTCAATCCGAGCTTCACGGGCATGTGGAACGAGTTGCCAGCATAACTGGTGTATTTGAGCTCTATTTTAACATTTAATCAGAGCTTGGATAGTACGTGGATGGGAGTGGTAGGGAGACAATGGCCCAGTTGCAGGTCAATTGGAGTAGTCCTTTAAATAATCACAACATTGTTCAGATGGTCTAAAGTGCTTGTTTTTGTGCTGTGCTCTTTCATGACTTATGTCCGACTATCGTATTGATATAAAAACGTTTCCAATCATTGATTTCGATTCTGTGTTTCCACACTTTAACCTTTCTTCATTCAAGTAATGTATCTATACACAGACATAAGTTTTCTTTTGTATTAAACTTGACACTGTTTCCCGACATAATAGGAAATTTTATTTTGTCTACATATTACTGTGACTGAGCTTTCAAAAACGTTCTCATTGATTGTCTTACTTTGGATTACAAACGACATTCAAATATCATTTTGATTTCCAATAACAGCAACAAAGAGACATCGCCCTCTTTTTGGTGGTTTTCTTCCCCCTTTTTTTTGTTTCCAGTCTGGTGTTGGACTGGATAAATCTCAACAAACTAAGGGGAATATTTTTACAGCTCTGTATTGGGTTTCATTCCTTTTTATGCAAGTTATTTCACTAAATAGCAATTATATCCCATTCGTATGATGGAGTGCGAGTGGCATTTTTAATAATTACATCTTACATGCCCGCTAAGTTTCAAACATTTGCTGCTGTAAAGAATTTTTATTATTTTGTTGAATAAGCAATATTATATTCACGAACAATTCAGATGATCCCTATATCTACTACCCACCCATCCGCTCCCCCACCCCACACGTATTGTCTGCTGATCTGTGCAGGAGTTCGAACTTTAAAATGAATTTGATAATCAATGTTTATGAAGGCTTATATGGCCTTTTTTATATTTTGTTATACATGACGGAAAATGTGTCACTACCCATTTAATGTCAAGTGGCAGATGCTAGAGATTACCACAGTGGCTTCCACCTTAACAATAAGTACTTCTGTTTGAGTACTGTTTCAAGAGGCGGCCTACCTATGTGAAGTAACAGTTTCCGCGCCTCTGGCACAGAGTTTAGCTCTATAGCTCAGAGGAGTTGGGAAAGGAAGAGGATGGCAGCAGTAGTATGTGATTCTATAGTTATTGGTTCAGACCGGCGATGCTGTGAGCTTCGGTACTTTGCCTCCCAGGTGCAAGGGTCTGAGATGTTTCTGATCGCGTCGACGATATACTGAAGTGGGGAGGAGAATAACCAGAGGTCGTGATACATCTTGCTATCAACGACATCGGTAGGAAAATAGAGGAGGAGCTGAAGGCAGAGGATAGGTAGTTAGAAAGGAAGTGGGGAGGCAAAACCTCAAAATAGAAAGCTCAGGATAACTGGCTGTGCCGCATGGTAGTGACCACAGGCATAGAATGAGCTGGAGGATTAATGAGTGGATTACATTTTGGACCAGAGGACACGGATTAAGAATTATGAATCATTGGGACCTATTTTGGAAAGTTGCGATATGTATAAAAATGACTGGTTGCAGTTGAGTAACAACGGGGCCAATTTTCTGGCCGGGTGTCTGCAAAAATCTATTGGGAGAGCTTATCTATAAATGCTGCGAGGTGGGAACCGATCTGAAGTATCTGAGGAAGAGGCGGTTGGCTCACAAACCGAGAAAGCTTTGAGACAGTGTGTTGGGGAGAATAAGCAGGATAGAGAGAAGGGATGGGACCCTGAGCGTTTGGTTCGGATGTATCTATTTTAATTCAAGGAATACTGCGAAGAATGTGGATGTGCATAGAGCGTGGATCAGTACTTGGAGATATAATGTTGTAGCCATTACAGACAGCTGCATGCCTTAGGGGCAGCAATGCTTACTTCGGGTGTCAGGATTTAGATCTTTCAGAAAACACAGGGAGGGAGGGAAAAGGGTGGGGTGTGACACTGTTGATCAGATATATTTTCATGGCAGCAGAAAAGGGGGAAGATATGATGGGAGTGTCTGCGGAGTCTCGGACGAAGGAAGTTGTGGCCAAGAATGGTTCAATATAATAACTGGATGTTTTTGTAGACCAGCCCATCGTAACAGAGATATTGCGGAACAGATAGGAAGGCAGATTCAGAAAAGGTGCGTTAATGACAGGGTTGTTTTGATGGCAGATTTTAATTTCCCAAATATCGATTGGCATCTCTTTCGAGCGAGGGCTTTAGAATGAATGAAGATTGTTAGTTGTATTTCGCAAGGTTGTTTGACACAAAATGTTGATAAACATAAATGAGGAGAAGCTGTATTCGATACCGTATTGGAAAATTAACCAATTCAAGTTTCAGATCTCTCTGTGGGAGAGCATTTGGATATCTCCTTTGTCATAGCATTGAAAAGAGACAGGAGCAGACAAATTTGCATGACGTTTACTTGGTGTAAAGGGAAATATGAGTATATCAGGCAGGAACATGGAAGCATAAACTGGAAAAAAAATCTTACCCTGGAGCACGGACGGATGGAATTTGAATATCCTCAGCGTTTATCTACATCGGTTTCTGCATAGGTACTTTAGAATGAGACAAGGAAAGAGTGGTATGGTACAAGGTCCTTGGTGTACAAATGTTGTAAATCCTATCAAGAAGAAAATATGAGTTTACGAAGGGTTATATTAAAATGGCAGATTTACAGGTATGGAAGGTAGTTGCGCTCGCAAAAAGTAGCTTAAGAATGTATTTTGGAGAAACAGAAATGGCCAAGGGACAGCCTTAGCGGACCGGATTCACGAAAACCCCAAGGCATTCTACAAGTATCTGAAGAACAATAGGATAAAACATCAGAGAGAGTAGGAAGACGGAAATGTGATAGTGGAGAAGTGTGTATGGAACCACAGGAGACAGCAGAGGAACTTACTGAATTCTTTGCTTCAATGTTCACGACGGAAAAGTATCTTGGCAATTGTAGGGATGCTTTACAGCGGATTGAGAAAAACAACTTGAGCATACAGATAGTAAGGAGGCAGAGTTTTTGGAAAGCATCAAGCTGCATAGTGACTGGTACCGGACGAGATGTACCCAACATTCTGTGCAAAGCGAGGGAGGTTATCGCTTAGCCACGGGCGATGATCTTTGCATCATCAATTAGGACGGGGGATTTACGGGGGACTGCAGTGTTGCGGATGTTGTTCCCTGATTGAAGAAAATAAGTATTATTAGACCAGGAAATTTTGGGCCATTCAGTCTGACTTTATTTCTTGGTATATTGATGGAGAGGATACCGAATGGTAGGATTTATGAACAATTGGAGAGGCATAATATCATCAGCAATAATGTGCAGTGCTTTGCTAAAGGCAGGCCGCGCATTACGAGACTTATTGAATCTTCTGGATATTTCTTAGCAGATTGAAGAAGATAGAGCCGTAGATGTCGTATATATGGATTTCAGCAACGATTTTGACAAGTTCACCATGCAAGGGTTATTGATAATGAAGGGAGATATAGGTTCCAAAGGGTCTTTCTTTTTGGTCCAGTACATGCTTGCCCACAAAAGAGAACTAGTGGTTGTGGACAAGTCATATTTTGCACGGACATCGGTGAACAGTGGTGTGACTCAGGGATCTTTTCTTGAACACTCCTCTTCTCTTCGTGATAGTTTATAAATGACCTGCATGAAAAGGTGGAGTGATGGGTTAGTAAATATGCTGATAACCCTACGATTGATTTTTTTTTGATAGGTGAATAGTTGTCAGATTTTACAGACGGAAATAGATATGATACAAGACTAGGCTGAGAAATGTCAGATGCTGTTCAACCCAGTTAAATATGAGGTTCTTCAATTTGTTTATTGAAATATTAGGCGTAATATAGCATCAATGGTAGAACACATGGCAGTGTGTAGAATCAGAGGAATCTTGAGGCTCGTGTCTATCGCACACTCAAAGCTGATGCGCAGGTTGAATCAGCGGCTAAGACGTCATACGGTACATTTGCCTTCATCAATCGTGGGACTGAGATTATGAGCCGAGAAGTAATGTTGCATTTATATAGGACCCTGGTCAGACTCACTGGAGATACTGTGCTCATTTCTGGTCACAACACTACAGGGAGTATGTATGAACCTTCGAAATGGTGCAGAGGAGTTTTGGAACGATGTTACCAGGATTGGGGAGCTTGGCTTATGAGAATAGCTATGTCAACTCGTCATTTTCTTTGGAGCGATGAAGGATGTGAGTTTACATGATAGATGTGTGCAAGATTATGAGAGGCATTGCTCGTGTGGATAGTTAGATTCCCGTTTCCAAGACTGAAGTGGCTCGAGAGGACGCATTTGCAAGTTTCCTAGACGATATATAACGGAATGTCAGAGGTAAATTTATTTCCGCAGGGTGTTGTAAGTGCGTAGAATGGAGTGCGGGCGACGGTGATCGAGGCTGTTACGAAAGTGTCGTTGAAAAGTTTCCTGGATAGGAAAATGGACCTCAGAAAAATAGAGTTCTGTGTAACGGCTGTATTCTCTTAGGTAAGGACATGTTCGTCGCAGCTTTGAGGGCCCAAGCGTCTGTATTGTGCTCTAGGTTTTCTGTGTTGCTGTGCTTAAAAGTTACACAATTCCCTGCAAGCATTATGTTTCCCTCCTGAAAACCTCTCTAAGGAACGACGGGATGCATTGTCTCATCAGTTATCCAGGGTTTACGGAAGAATCCAACATTTTGAGGGTCGGTGTCTTCCACATTTGGTTGAAGGTGACGATACATGAGTGTATACTGTCGCCATACATTGATTACAGAGTTTTTGGAACGATGGTTCCTGTATGCCTACTGAATACTGTCTACGCTCATGTTATTCTTGCCCCTATACATGCATAATCACATGAGGATTAATTCTGTTGAATACTGATTATAAATCATAAATCATGGAATATATTTACCTGACAATATTACTTATTAACACAGTCTCAAATAATCCTTGATTCTGTTGTATTTGCTTTCAGCCGGGATTGGACAATATTTTTCTGCTTATGTCACAATTGTTCTAGGTGTTTTACAAACGTATTGCCATTCGCTGTACCACAACGGTGCAAACGGTGCTTAAAGCATGATCAGTCCCTGGATCTCTCATAAATCGCAAATATGCGAACAGATTTTATTATGTACTGGCCTCTAGCCACATTACAACTCTCCAGCATTGATCTCGGTATGGATGGTGCGCTAGAAATGCATCCGTTGTCATCCTCTTGTCTGGCTCTCTCCCATTTCGCTCCTATCTCTTTGATTGTGCATTGATTCCAGTCACTAGATTCCCATTTCCTGCTAGTTCAGTTAATTACAGCACACGTGCAGGATGGAGTCTCAAACACGGTTCGCCATTTCGTTGGTCGATACTTGTGTGTTAACCTTGTTTCCTGATCACTTAGGGCAGTTATTTCTGTGCTTAATTCCAGTCCCTAGATATCCTATGTTAACCTCGAATCCGAGTCCTGTCCCCTGGCTATCTGTTCCACGTTCAGGAATTTGCAACAACGTCTCAGACCTATCACTGTGTCTGTGTTCTGAACTTGGGTTCTCCCGTAGTCACGCCTTGTTACAGAAGTTAGCAGGAAGGGATGAACCCAACGGACAAAAACTTCGTGCAAGACCCTCGCCAGTCAGAGTACCTTATTGGGCCTGCACGACCAAATGCTCGGCAATGTCAGTGAGAAATTTCGTGACCTGTTCGAGAATGTAAAGCAGGTTTGTGATCATGTCAACCCGATATCCGGTACTCCGACCCCGTCCCTTCCGAGAACCAGGTCTGAACAACACGCACAGTCGGGCATCGAAACAGCAACACGATCACCTAGACAGTCACACGCACGGGAACAGGAACCCTACACTGGGGACCTAGGGAAATGCCGGGTTTCCATACTACTAAGTCCCTTGTTTTTTGAATAGGCACCATGTACTTACGCCACAAAAAAAGATCAAAGATAGTGTACATCCCGGAATTGTTGCGAAGAAATGCATTAGCATGTACCAAAGCTATACTGGATAACCAGCCAGAGACCTTATTTTCTTCTCCCACCTTCACCTCTGAAATGACGAAGGTTGTTGAACATCCTGTTCGTGGTAAGTACCCCGCAAAGCGTCGACCATCTCTCCCTCTGGGCTCACAAGGTATAGCCGAATTCTCCATAAAGTTCCGTATACTAGCCCGAGATGCAGGGTGCAGTGACGAGGAACTCCAGGAAGTGTTTCATAAGGTCTGTGTGACAGGAGAATCGACGAATTGTCGGCGAGGGATGATACAAACAGCATGGAGACTTTGGAATCTTTAGCAACTAGTCCGGATACCCGAATACAGGAACGTCAGAAAGACAAAACCGGCCGCCCTACGTCTCGGGACAGCCGCCGGCCCTTTCCTCAGTCCGCTCTTAGCATAGCTCCCGTTTCGTCCAATCCCACTACCCTAGTAGAGTAAGTAATGCAGCTGGGATGGAGCCGTCTCTCTCCAACAGAGCGACTCCGGAGATTTGACTATTGCACCCAGTCTTTACATTTTCCTAATACCTGTTTCCTTCGCAGAAAAGGGAAGGCTCAGCTATAGAGAGGGTATCTTAGTGATCCAGACGACTCTCCTTTCAGTACTCCAAACCCAGATGCGGATTCAAACTACTGTGAACTATCACCAACAGGCTCTGTCTGTATCTGCCATTGTGGACTCCGATGCCGAGAGAAATCTCCAGGATGAAGACATAGCCTTGTGGGCTGGATTTGCTGGGGAACCATAAGTACCACACTGCAAACCGTGGGCTGGATGGAAGACTTCAGTCTCAAGTCACACACTACATGCCAACCCAGACTTTGATTTTGTCTGGAAACCGTTGTGAACAGGTACAAATTAATTTAATCCTTTCTCCTTAAGTCTCTACTGTTCTGTGATACCCGTACATGAGCCACCATAATACCCACATAGACTGGTCTACTGGGAGGATAGCCAGCTGGAGCTCGTTTTGTAACTCAACCTTTATTCAGTCGGCCCTATCCCTTGGGGAGATTACCGCGACGTCGCCTCTCTGGGAACCTCAGACCAATAACCCCCCACCAGACCACCGAATTGTCCACGGTTCCAGCAGAGGCTCTTTCCCTGCTGACAAACCGACCATACGATTGTGTTATTGACCTTCTCCCCGGGTCCTCGTTACCACCATTCGGACGTATACCTTGTCCCGGCTTTGCGAGAAGTCATGCAGAAGTACATCAGTGACTCGCTCGCGGCGGGCATTATTTGGCCCTCATCCTCTCCCGTGGGTGTATGGTTCTTCTATGTGAGGAACAAGGATGTGTTACTATATCCCTGCATCGATTCCCCAGGCCTTACTAAAATAATCTTTGAAAAAAAGTACCCACTGCCCATCATAAATTCAACTTTTGAACCACTTCAAAGAACCACCATATTCTTGAACTTGGACCTACAAAGTGCTCACCATCTGGTCGAATAAGGGAGTGTGAAAAGTGGAAGACGTCCTATAATACCCATCTAAGCCACTTCGAATAAAAGGCCATGCCGTTTGTCTCACCAATGCCCCTGCCGTTTTACATGCCCTGATTAACGATGTTTTGTGAGACTTCATAAAACGCTTTTCATCTGTCTATCTCGATGACATCCTCATCTCCAGCAATATCCTGATACCCATTCAGCATGTACGTCAAGTCCTACAGAGGCTGTGGGAGAATGAGATTATTCATGATAGCTGAGAAGTGTGAATTCCACGTTCCCTCCGTCAGCTTTTCAGGTTACATCTTTGAGAGTGCGGGAGTGAGAGCGAATCCCGAGAAGATCTGGGCGGTGGCAGAGTTGTCCAGAACCTTGACACACAAGCAATTTCAACGATTTCTGGCGTTTGCAAACTGCGGTTCATCGCTTGTTTCTCAGGGATTACATTCGGATGTTGACGCCCCTTACCCGACTTACATCACCTACAACAACATTTCTTTGGCAATCCGAGGCTGACCAGCAGTCTGTCAACTAACGAGGCGATTCACGTCCGTTCCCAACTTGGTCCAAAGGGATCGTTCTGTCTGTTCATTGTGGAAGTCGACCCTTTCGAATCCGGGGTGGCAGCGGTACTGTCCCAAAATTCAGAACATGCTCAGAAACTTCATCCCAGTGCCTTCCTTTCTCGCTGGCTGTCCCCCTCTGAACGAAATTACGCTCCAGGCGGACAAACTAGCGTAGGCAGAATGGAGGCACCATCTGGAGTGCGCGGAGCAGTCGTTTATCGGCTGGACGAATCACAAGAAACTCGGATATATCCAGAACGCAAAACGCCTGAACTGCCGCCAAGGCCGTTGGTTATTATTTTTGGCCGCTTCAGGTTTATTCTCAACTGTTGTCTGGGGTTCAAGAACGGGAACAATTCCGAAGAAAACCCTTCCAGCCCTGAGACCATCCCCCTACCATCCTGTGTCGTGGCGGCCGTCATCTTCGAAATCGTGGCGATAGCAAAAGAGGATTAACGGTCTGAACTTGACCCCGGCAACAGACACATCAATGGCTTTTTTGTGTCCGATTCCGTTCGATCTCACGTTCCTCAGTCTTGTTTCGCCTCCTATCGCGGGAGTGATCAGAGACTCATGCTTCCAAATAAAGTCTTTTGCTGGCCTTCCATGAAAGCTGACACCCGTTCATGAGTCTCTGCATGTTCCGTCATTGGCCGGTGAACAGCCTCCCACCGGCCACCCGCTGGATTACTTCGTCCCCATCATCGCTAGTCGTCCCTAGTCGTCTTGGACCTCACATGGCAATAGAGATTGTCACGGGACTACCCGGTTCACTTGGGAACACCGCCGTACTTACTGTGTTGGACAGTTTCTCCACGACTGTTCACGTTGTAGACCTCCTTAAACTCGCTTATGCTGGGGACTGCAGACCTTCTCGTGCAACACAACGAAGCAAAAGGCGGAGAAGGAACAGGTAAAAGAAGCTCGTCGAGAAGCTGTAATTATTTTTAATTGATCAAGGCAAAGAGGTTAGACTGCTCAGTCGCGTGACGTAGTACGCCAAAGGATTAAAAAGAGAGACCACAAATGTAGCGGCGATCGTCGTTGCGGCCATTGTTGCAGGGGACTGCGGAAGTGTGAGTCGGTTTTGGCTCAATCAGTCTTCGACGAGAACCGGCAGAGGCAAGGTTGAACAGGGCAGGACTGTTCAAGCGCGTGAAAGTCGCCTTCTGAGATCGGCGGGGGAATTTAAAAAGTGAGCAGAGGCTGAGTAAGAGCTTCACTCTTACTAGGTCGAGCGCGGACTTTAAAAGGCAGGTCCTCTTTTCAGAGTGGTCATTTGAATCGGGAGCAAGTTACAGCTTGTGATTCTTCTGGGAGCACAGAGAATTCGACCGTGTAGGTAGGATTTAAGCCTACCTGGTCAATACCTGTGGAGGAGGGGGAACTGCGCAGGCGCGAGTGACGTCAGCGTCGAGCGCGCACTTTAAAAGGCAGGACTTCTTTTCAGAGCGGGCAGCGGAGTCCGTGGAAGCAGAGTCCTGGGCTTTGGCTAAGTGGGCTTCGGCGTAAGGGGACTTCGGTAAGCTTGTGTGATTGCTCGCTGAGGGGAAGAAGGTAAGTTCGCTAGGTGCTTTTTAGACTTATTCTATTAATCCAGTTCAGGTATGGGGGAGACAGTCAGAGCAGTGGTGTGCTCCGTATGCAGTATGTGGGAGGTCAGGGTCAACACAATTGTCCCTGATGACCACACCTGCAAAAGGTGCGTCCAGCTGCAGCTCCTATCAGACCGAGTTAGGGAGTTGGAGCAGGAGCTGGATGAACTACGGATCATTCGGTAGGTGGAGGCCGAGATAGATAGGAGTTATCAGGAGGTAGTCACACCAAAAAACCAAGAAGTAGGCAGATGGGTGACGGTCCAGAGAGGCAGGGGGAGCAGGCAGAGAGAGCAGAGCAACCCTGCGGCCATTCCCATTAACAATAAGTATACCGTACTGGATACTGTTGATGGGGATGACCTACCAGGAATGAATTGTAGTGGTCCTGCCTCTGGCACAGATGTTGAACCCTCAACTAGAAAGTGGAGGAGGGACGAGAAGAGAGCGATAGTTTTAGGGGACTCTATTGTTAGGGGGGCAGATAGGAGATTTTGTGGGGCAGATCGGGAGTCTCGGATTGTATGTTGCCTCCCTGGTGCCAGAGTCCGGGACATCTCAGATCGGGAGCAGGCTATTCTTGAGAGTGAGGGCATGAACCCAGATGTATTGGTCCATGTAGGGACCAATGATGTAGGTAAGGTGAGTGAGGTGACTGCTTAGAGAGTTCAGGGAGTTAGGAGCGAAGCTGAAAGGCAGGACCTCCAGGGTGACAATCTCGGGATTGGTACCTGTGCCACGTGCGAGTGAGGCGAAGAATAGAATGATTATGCACATTAATACGAGGCTGAGAGCATGGTACAGGAAGGAAGGGTTCAGGTTTTTGGATAATTGGTCTTTGTTCCAGGGACATTGGGATCTGTTTCGAAGGGATGGTCTACATCTGAACCGGAGGGGTACTAACATTCTTGCAGGAGTATTTGCCAGTGTTGCTCGGGGGGGGGGGTGGTTAAACTAGATGTGCAGGGTGCAGGGATCCAGATCCAGAGGGTTGGTCAGAAGGTGCATGGGGTTAAATGTGTACAAGGTTTGGGTGATCTTGAGAAGGTCATCAAAATTCAGGGTGCAATTTGCCCGAAGGAAGTTCCAGAAGCAGGGTTAGCTACAGTAGACAGCGTTTCAAGCAAAGAGAGGAGGAATGGGCTAAGAATTCTATACTTGAATGCGCGTAGTGTCAGAAATAAGACAGATGAGCTTGAAGCTCAGATGAAAATGGGGAACTACGATATTGTTGGGATAACGGAGACAAGGCTGCAAGGGGATCAGGCCTGGGAATTGGGTGTACCAGGGTATACGTGCTATCGTAGAGACAGAAATATGGGAAGAGGGGGTGGGGTGGCCCTGTTGGTGAGGAATGAGATTCAGTCCTTAGCAAGAGGTGACTTGGGAACAGGGGAAGCAGAGTCTGTGTGGATTGAGCTGAGGAACAGTAAGGGTAAAAAGACCCTAATGGGTGTTGTGTACAGGCCCCCAAACAGTAACATGGATATTGGGTACAAGTTGATAAGGGAGTTGACATTGGCATGTGCTGAAGGTAATGCAGTCGTTTTGGGAGATTTCAACATGCAGGTGGACTGGGAGAATCAGGTAGGTGCTGGACCCCAGGATAGGGAGTTTGTGCAGTGTCTAAGGGATGTATTTTTGGAACAGCTTGTGCTTGAGCCAAACAGGAAAGAGGCTATTTTGGACTTGGTGATGTGTAATGAACAGGAATTGATAAGTGATCTTGAAGTAAAGGAGCCATTAGGAAGTAGTGATCATAACAAGATAAGATGTTATCTACAATTTGAGAGGGATAGGGGCAGATCAGAGGTGTCAGTGTTGCAATTAAATAAAGGAGACTACGGAGCCATGAGGGATGAGCTGGCCAAAGTTAAAAGGGCGGATGCCCTGGCAGGAAAGACAGTGGATCAGCAGTGGCAGATATTCTTGGGCATAATACAAAAGATGCAAATGCAGTTCATTCCAATGAGAAGGAAGGATTCAAAGAGGGGGAAGGGGCCACAGTGGTTGACAAAGGAAGTCAGAGACTGTATAGCATTAAAGAAAAAGAAGTATGACAGGGCTAAGATGAGTGGGAATACAGATGATTGGGAAAGTTTTAAGGAACAGCAGATCTTAACGAAAAAAGCAATACGGAGAGAAAAAAAAAATCAGGTATGAACTCAGTCTATCCAGGAATATAAAAGGGGATAGCAAAAGCTTTTTTAGCTATGTGAAGAGAAAGAAGATAGTTAAGAACAATGTTGGCCCCTTGAAGAATGAATTGGGAGAAATTATTATGGGAAACAGGGAAATGGCAACAGAATTTAATGCATACTTTAGATCTGTCTTCACCAGGGAGGACACAAGCAATCTCCCAGATGTATGAATGTGCCTGGGTCATAAGATATCAGAGCAATTGAGACAGATTGACATTAGGAAAGAAACTGTGATGAGTAGACTGGTAGGACTGAAGGCTAATAAATCCCCGGGTCCAGATGGTCTGCATCCGAGGGTTCTAAAAGAGGTGGCTCAGGAAATTGCGGATGTATAGGTAATCATTTTCCAATGTTCCTTAGATTCAGGATCAGTTCCTGAAGATTGGAGAGTGGCTAATGTTGTCCCACCTTTCAAGAAGGGAGGGAAGGAGAAAACGGAGAACTATCGAACTGTTAGCCTAACGTCAGTCGTGGGGAGGATGCTTGAGTCCATTATTAAGGACGAAATAGTGGCACATCTAGATGGCAGAAGTAGGATTAGGCTGAGCCAGCATGGATTTACCAAGGGCAAATCATGCTTGACTAATCTGTTGGAGTTTTGTGAGGGAGTAACAAGGATGTTAGACGAGGGTAAGCCAGTAGATGTTGTGTACCTAGATTTTCAGAAGGCATTCGATAAGGTGCCACATAGGAGATTGGTGAGTAAAATCAGAGCTCATGGCATTGGGGGCAGGGTTTCAACATGGGTAGAAAACTGGTTGGCAGATAGAAAGCAAAGGGTAGCAGTGAATGGGTGTTTCTCAGACTGGCTGGAGCTGACTAGTGGGGTACCACAGGGCTCTGTATTTGGACCACTGCTCTTTACGATTTATGTCAATGATTTAGATGAGGGCATTGAAAACTATATCAGCAAGTTTGCTGACGATGCTAAACTGGGTGGCAGTGTGACATGCGAAGAGGACGTTAGGAGAATACAGGGAGTCTTGGATAGGCTGAGTGAGCGGGCAGATACTTGGCAGATGTCATTCAATGTGAATAAATGTGAAGTTATCCACTTTGGAAGCTGGAACAAGAGGACAGAGTATTGTCTGAACGGTGTCGACTTAGGTAAGCGAGAAATGCAAAGAGACCTAGGAGTCCTAGTTCACGAGTAAATGAAGGTGAATGAGCAAGTGCAACAGGCAGCGAAGAGGGCAAATGGAATGTTGACCTTTGTTACAAGGGGAATTGAATACAAGAGCAAGGATGTTCTTTTGCATTTGTACAGGGCCCTGGTGAGACCACACCTGGAATATTGTCCACAGTTTTGGTCTCCAGGTTTAAGGAAGGACATTCCGGCAATTGAGGAAGTGCAGCGTAGATTCACTAGGTTGATTCCTGGGATGGCAGGGCTGTCTTACGCAGAGAGATTGGAGAGATTTGGCTTGTACACGCTGGAATTGAGGAGATTGAGAGGGGATCTGATTGAAACGTTTAAGATAATTAAAGGATTTGATAGGATTGAGGCAGGAAATATGTTCCAGATGGTGGGAGAGTCCAGTACCAGACGGCATGGATTGAGAATAAGAGGTCAGTTATTTAAAACAGAGTTGAGGAAGAGCTTCTTCTCCCAGAGAGTTGTGGAGGTGTGGAATGCACTGCCTCGGAAGACGGTGGAGGCCAATTCTCTGGATGCTTTCAAGAAGGAGCTGGATAGATATCTGATGGATAGGGGAATCAAGGGATATGGGGACAAGGCAGTGACAGGGTATTGATAGTGAATGATCAGCCATGATCTCAGAATGGCCTTGCAGACTCGAGGGGCCGAATGGTCTACTTCTGCACCTATTGTCTATTGTCTATTGTCACTACAGGAGAGGTAAGTCGAGTCAGTTCACCTCATTAATCTAATTAGCTTTGAAGTAGGTTAAGGTGGCAGATGTTAGGGCAGTTGAGTGCTCCGTTTGCAGTATTGTGGAAGACGGGGCGAGCACAGCTGTCCCTGATGACTACACCTGCAAAAGCCGCATCCAGCTGCACCTCCTGACAAACCGTGTTAGGGAACTGGAGTTCGAGCTGGATGAACTTCAGATTATTTGAGAAGCCGAGGCAGAAATAGACAGGAGTCTTCGGGAGTTAGTCTCCCCTACGAGTCTGAAGCCAGGTAGTTGGGTGACTGCCAGGAGAGGCAGTAACTGCAGAGCATTCCTGATGCCTTTCCCATCCACAATAAGTATACCGTTTTGGGTACTGTTGGAGGGGACGGCCGACCAGGGACAAGTTGCTGTGGTTGTGTCTCTGGCACCGAGACTGGACTCTCAATTGAGAAGTGAAGGAGGGAAAGGAGGAGAGCATTGGTGAGGGGGATTCAATAGTTAGGGGGACAGATATCAGGTTCTATGGAAGAGATCGAGAATCATGGATTGTATCTTGCCTCACTGGTGCCTTTGTCCGCGATATGGCGGATGGAGTTCTCAATATTCTCAAGAGGGAGGGTGAGCAGCCGGAAGTCGTAGTCCATGTAAAGGCAAATGAGGATTGCAATCAGGGCCACGTGTAGATATGCTTAGAAAGAGTAAGATACTGAAGCTCAACACAAGGTTGGAGACATGGTGCAGGAGGGAGCGCTTCAGATTTATAGATAACCGTGCAGTTTTCGAAGGAAGGTGGGACCTGTTCCGGCGGGACGGTTTACATTTGAAGTGGAAGCGGACAGATATTCTTGAAGGTAGGTTTGCTAGAGAGGCTCCAGTGGATTTAAACTAGATACGAGCGGTGAGGGGAACCAGAGTGTAGGAACAGATATATAGGAGAAGGAAGAAAAAGGAGACTGTAAAGTTCTTTATGTTGTTAGAGATAAACAGAGAGGAAGAGGTGGAGAATTTCTTAAATGCATTTATTTTAATGCTTGGAGCATTGTAAGAGAGATGGATGAGCTTAGAGTACGGAATGATACTTGAAAATATGATGTTTTAGCTATTGGTTAAACCAGGGTACAAGAGGGGTGTGTTTGGCAACTAAATATTCATGGATTTATTTGCTTCGGGTGTGATAGAATGGGAGGGACAAGAGAGGGAGGTGTCGCGTTGCTTGTCAGAGAAAATATTACAGTGGTGCTCTGGCAGGATAGGTTAGAGAGGTACTTTAGGGATACTATTTCGGTGGAATTTTGGAATGAGGAATGTCTAGGAACACTCATAGGGGTGTATTATAGATCACCTAATAGGGAGAGAGAATTGGAGGAGCAAATTCGTAGAGAGATAGTAGATATTTGTAGGAAGCACAGGGTTGTGATTATGGGGGAATTTAATCTTCCACCACAGACTGGGGAGACCATTCTGTAAAAAGGTTGGATTGACTGGAGTTGATAAGATGAGTCCGGTTTTTGGGTCCTGTGATCAGAATGCCATTAGAATCAATGTAATTATGGAAAAGGATTGGAGAGTACCCAGTGTTGATATTTTTGATTGGAGAAAGGCTAACTTTGAGGAGTTGCGTTAGGATTTGAAAGGAGAGGTTTGGGACATTTTTTTTAAATGGAAGAATGTAATGGAGAAATGGAGGTCATTTAAATTTGTAATTGTAACGATACAGAATCTTTATTTTCCTGTTAGGTTGAAAGGAAAGGTTAAATGTTTGAGGGAAAGATGGTTTTGAACCGCAATTGGAAGCTTGGTTAGGAAAAAGAGATATATCTACACGAAATATCGGCATCATGGAGTAAATGATTTGCTCGAGGAATATAGAGAACTTAAGAAGAATCTTAAGAAAGAAAGTAAAAGCTAAAAGAAGAGACGAGATTGCTTTCACAAGTGAGGTGAAGATAAATCAGAAGGGTTTTTATAGTTATATAAATAGCTATAGGATAGTGAGAGATAAGATTGGTCCTTAGAGAATCAGAGTGGACTGCTATGTGTGGAGCCGAAAGACATGGGGGAGCTTTTGAAAAAAACTATTTTCGTCGGTATTTCTAAGCAAAAGGATATTGAATTGTGTAAGTGGAACACATACAGAAGTTATGGAAACTATGACGATTAACGAGAAGGAAATATATGCATTTTTATGGAATATAAATGTGGATAAATCTCCGGATACTGACATGATATTCCCTTGGAACTTGAGTGAAGTTACTGTTGAAATGGCAGTGGTTCTGACCGAAATACTACAAATGTCACTAGAAACGGGGATGGTGCCGGAGGATTGGCTTATTTCTCATGTGGTTCCATTGTTTAAAAACTGTTGTAATAGAGAATCTAGTAATTATAGGCCTGTCCGTTTGACATCAGTGGTTGGTATATTAATGGAAAAAAATCTTACATATGGTATATATAGTATATCGTATATATAATTACCTGGATAGAAACTGCCTCTTTGGGAATAGGCAATGTGGATTTGTGCGTGAAAGGTAATGTTTTACAAATCTTTTTGAATCATTTGAAGTGGTTACATTATTGATCTGGAGGTCGGGGTGATAAATTGGATTATTAAGTATAAGGTGATACTAATGTAGGTGACGTTGTGGATTATGAAGTAAGTTTTCAAATACTGCAGAGAGATTTACTCCAATTGATGTCAGATGGAGTTTAAAGCTGATAAGTGTGAAGTGCTACATTTTGTTAGGAATAATCAAATTTTGAAATACATGGTTAATGGTAGGGCATTGAAGAACTCGGTAGAACAGAGTGATCAATAAATAATAGTGTATAGTTCCCTGAAGGTGGAATCTCATGTCGATAGGGTTCTTAATAAAGCTCTTGCTATGTTCGCTTTTAAAAATCAGAGCATTGAGTATAGAAGTTGGGATGTAATGTTAAAATTCTTCTAGGAAATGCTAAGGCCGAATTTGGAGCATTGTGTACAGTACTGGTCACCGAATTATATCAAAAATATCCACAAAATAGGGAGAGTAAAGAGATGATTTACTACAATGTTACCTTGGTTTCAGCACATCAGTTACAGGGAACTGTTGAACAAGTTAGGTTTTTGTTCTTTGGAGCGTAGAAGGTTGAGAGAGGTTTTGATGGAGGTATTTAAATTTATGAGAGGAGTAGATAGTTTTGAAGTGTTTAGGCTTTTTTTTCGATTGAGAGTGGGGTAGATTCAAACAAGAGGAGATGAGCTGAGACTTAAGGGACAATAGTTTAAGGGTAACACGATTTGGAACTTCTTAACTCATTTAGTGGTAGTTATGTGTAACGAGCTTCCGGTAGAAGTGATAGAGGCAGGTTCGATATTGTCATTAAAAAAATGTATAGGCATACGGATAGGAAAGGAAT
Source organism: Hypanus sabinus (assembly GCF_030144855.1). Classification (NCBI taxonomy): domain Eukaryota; kingdom Metazoa; phylum Chordata; class Chondrichthyes; order Myliobatiformes; family Dasyatidae; genus Hypanus; species Hypanus sabinus. Next base: position 24,478,117 of record NC_082731.1, read on the forward strand.
GTAGGGTTATGAGTTGAGAGCAGGTTGATGGGACGAGGTGAGAGTAAGCGTTTGGCACAGACTAGAGGGGGCGAGAAGGCCTGTTTCGGTGCTGTAGTTGTTATATGTTTATATGGTCTTCCTCTTTCACGGAAATCCTTCAGACTTTATGAATAACAGGGGTCCCCAATTAATTTTGAAATTCTGGAATTCCTTTTGTTGAGCCGTGGTTGCCTCAGTTAGCCTGTCGTCCGTCTTTCATCAGACGATAGGGAAAACGGAATGAGTCAACCAGGCAAACAACCAGTTTTAAAGTATCAACCAACTCGCGTGGATAGATTACGCCCACAATGGTTAGCACACCACCGGAAGATCTCCTTTTGAATGTTCTCTTGGTTACCAACCCACTCTGTTTCCTGCTCAGGATGAGGATACTGCGGTGCCCTCTGTTCAGGCGCATTTCCACAGGTGCCGCAGAGTGTAGGAAGACACACGCACGGCCCTTCTCCGCTCAGCCGACCACAGTCGGAGGATTACCGGTCGCCATCGCTTTCTTGTACCTGAATATCGACCTGGGCAGAAGGGGTGATTGTCGTCGAACAACAAACCTTCGAGAATGAGCCAGAGAAATCGCCTGTCGCTTCCTTAGACATTTCCATATTACGGGTACTATCATCCCCACGGCGATTCGACTCAATCTACCTAAATCTATGCATATCCATCCTACATTTCACGTTTTACAACCGATGTCTGTCAACTCCTTGTGCCCTACAACTGAACCTCCTACATCCACTCGGTCCATCGACGACCACCCGGCGTACACTGTCCTGTGGTTGCTGGATGTGCGCCATCGGGTCAGAGGCCTTCAGTAACTGATCGACTGGGAAGTATATGCCCAGGAGAAACGTTGCCGGATTCCCCGATGCTTCATCCTGACCATTCCCTCATCCTTGATTTCCATCGGGACAATCCAGACAAGCCTGGCGGATTGCCTGGAGACTCATGTTCTGGACGAAGTTTTCATGGTCCCGTTTGGCTGTCGCCCATATCGCTCCTATTTGATTGATTATGCCTAAATGACAATTGTTAGTTTCAGAATTGCGCTAGCTTTATAATTACAGCACACCCGGTTTCCATCAGAGAGTACAGGATAAGACCGCTGGCGTCATAACCACGGGTCGCCAATTAGTTGGTCGATTTCCGTGTGTTTACCCTCTTTCCCGATCACTTAGCAACGTTAGTTCTACGTTCAGCTCCACTCATTGGGTATCCTACGATAGCCTCGTCTCCGGGTCAAGAATCCCCTGGCTACCTGTTCCACGATAGGGACTGTGCAAACACCTCTCAACCCTAACTCATTGTCTCTGTACTGCACTTGGTTTCGGCCCTAGTCATCCCTGTTAACACCCGTGTTTCAGAAGACTCTGTACATATTGAACCTCTAATAAAATAAGTCATGTCCTTCAATCAATGAGGTCTTGATTGAGAAGAAATTCGAGGATAATCGAAGCTAATAGGACTAAAAATAATCGCATGGAAGGCATTAAAGAATGTCGGTATACTTTTTTTTGGTGCATTTCCCCCCTCGGCAAATGATACAAAGATGCATAGAAAACCTAGAGCACAATAGCGGCACGTCGGCCCACAACACTCTACTGAACAGGTCCCTTAGAACTAACTCAGCTTTAATCATAGCCCTCTATTTTTATGAGCTCAATATAGACATCCAGAAGTCAACTAAAAGACCCTATCGGTTCTGCCGCTGTCAGCACATTCCACGCACGCACCACTCTCTGCGTAAAATTCCTACTCTTGATATCTCCTCTGTACCTGCTTCAAGCAAATTAAAATTATGCCATCCCATGCTAGCCACTTCAGCCCCGGAGAAAAGCTTCTGACTATCCAACTGATCAATGTCTCTCATTATCTTGAAGCCCTCAATCTGTTCACCTCTTAACTTCCGTCGCTCCAAGGAGGGAAAGGCCGAGCTGAATAAGGCATGTTTTGCAAACAGGTGAAGTAACGCGAACCTCCTCGGCACCCTTTCTATGGAGTCTTCGTCCTTCGTGTAGAGAGGAGACCGGAAATGATCACAGTACTTCAGGTGGGGACTGACCAGGATCCTCTATTCTTTCAGCATTACCGCTCAGCTCTAAAAATCAATCACAAGGTTGATGAAGGTCAATGTTCTGCATGTCTTCTTAACCAGAGTCAGCCTGCGTAGCAGCATTAAATATGCTATGGAGATGAACGCCAAGACCCTCTAATCCTCCATTCCGCCGTGTCATACACTCAATGCTATATACTGCCATGCTGCTTAAGCTAACAAAATGAACGACCTCACACTTATCTGGGTTAAGCTCCATCTGCTACTTTTCAGGGCAGTTGCGCATCCTATAGATGTCCCGTTTTAACCTATGACAACACTCCACACTATGCAGAACACTCCGAATCTTTCGTCATCAGCAAAATTGCTAACTCATCCCTCCAATTTCTCATCCTTGTCATTTTTAAAAGTCAAAAATAGTAGGGGATCCAAAACAAATCCCTGAAGAACACCACAGGTTACCCGACGCCATGCACAATATGGTCTGTCTGCAACCATTTTTTGCCGTCTGTAGGCAAGCCAGTTCTCGATGCTCAAAGTTATGTTCCCTTGGAACAAATACCTCCTTACATTCTCAGTCAGCAATGCATCAGATAACTTTTCAAGTGAATAACTAAAATGTATGTGCACGACATCTACGGCTCTATCTTCATCAATGTGTTTAGACTCACCCTCAAAAAGTTCAATCAGGCTCGTAAGGCATGAGCTGCCAGGCATGGTGCAAAGATCATTGTCGGAGGCTCAGCAATCTCATCTCTCAATTCCCAAAGTAGTCTAGGTTATAGCCTCTTCCGGTCACAGTGACTTATCCAACTTGATGCTTTACTGAAGCTCCAGCTTATCCCCTTCCTTAATATAAAATATTTTACTCCACTGTAAGTCATCCCTACTATCGCCTAGATCCTTCGTAGTGAATACTGAAGTAAGGGTTTCATTAAATAACTCCAGTATTTCTTCTGCTGCCATACACTGTATTTCACTGTCACAGTTGACTATTCTTATTTTCTTATGTCTCATCTTCTTGCTCTTCAGATACTTGTAGACTGCCTTCGGGCTTTCTTTAACCCTGTCAGCTAAAGCCTGCTGACGGCCCCTTCCGGCTCTCATAATTTCATTCATAAGTCCTTCTTGCTCGTCTTATAACTTTCGAGATTGCTATCATTCATTGACGTTGTTTTTTAACCTTTCTTTTTCTTTTTTTTTTTTGAATTTCGTAGGTTCTTTTTTGCTGCCATCCTTTCAGGGTCTCATTGCAACTTTCCTATTCAGAACCCCACACAAATATCCCTTGAACATTGCCACATTTCCTCTGTACGTAGCCCTGAGAACATCTGATCCCAACTTATAATTCCATGTTCCTGCCTGGCAGTCTCATATTTCGCCTGACAATGTTTTCCTAACTTGTCTGTTCCTATGCCTCTGCAATGTTATGGTAAAAGAGATAGAATTGTGACCTCTAGCACCAAAATGCTCTCTCAGTGAGTGTCCATTCATCGAACAGACTAATTTCCCTTCAGCAGATCAAGCACAGCCTCACATCCTGGATGTAGGTTTATCTAAAATCTTGTCAGGAAACCTTGCTGAACACAAAGAACAAGCTCCACTCCATCTGAACCCTGTGCTCTAGTGAGATGCCAATCAATATTTGGGAAATGAAAATCTCCCACCACAACAAACCAGTTATTTTTACTCCTCTCCACTTCTGTTTCCCTCTCTACTCCGCAGTATCCGTGTTACGCTTGGGTGTTCTCTGAAAGACGCCCAGCAGAGTGACTGATCCCTTCCTATTCCTACATCCATGTTTTCCTCCATTACTGCAGCATTGACAATATCTCTGATCAACAGCTTCGCGCCCTCACCTACATAGCTTCCTTCCCTATATTTTCTGAAGCATCTAAACACTGTCACTGAAGTAGCCATACCTGCCCCTTTACAACCAATTCTGTGTAAGTGCCAGAATATCATAGCTCCAGGTGCTGCTCCACGTATTACGTTCGTACGCTGATTTTCATAATACTCGTAATGCTCGCATTGAAATAGACACAACTCAAACCATCGGGTTGAGCGCGGCCATTGACTTTCAGCTGACTGAACTCCCTTTTGCACGGTCTCCAAGATGTCTCTATTTGTGAGCTAAACTCTCTTTTCTCAGTTACTTGATTTCCATTCCCACCCCACAGCAATTCTAGTTTAAACTCTGCCCACTATCTTTCGAAAGCTTCCCCTTCAGAATGCATTGGCAAGAAAAAGTTTGGGCACCCGTGGGTAAAATAGTTTCTACTGTGAATAGCTAAGTGACTGCAAGCTGAACTGATCTCCAAAAGTCATAAAGTTAAAGATGAAGCTTTTTGGTTCAACAATTTAAGGAAAATTAGTGGATGATTTTTTTGTTTTTTTTTAGAGTGAAAACAATTTGAAAGGAGCACCATGCAAAAGTGTGCGCACCCCAGCGGATTTGAGCTCTTAGATATCTTTTAACAAGGTCTCAGACATTAATTAGGTTGTAATGGCGATGAAATGTTTCACAGTTATCTTTAGGAAAGAACAGGCTTCTGCATACTTCTACGCTTTTTAAATATCCTGACTCCTCAAGTCTTGTCCCAACAATCAGTAGTCATGGAGTCCTCTAAACAGCTAGCTAGGACTCTGAAAATTAAAATAAATTGTGCCCACAAAGCAGGAGAAGGTTATAAGTAAGCAGAAATGCGTTTTCAGTTAGTCGTGTCCTCGGTTCGTAAAGCAATTAAGAAATGGTACTTAACAGGAACGCTGGAGGTCAAGTTGAGGTCTGGAAGTCCACAAAAACTTTCCAAGGGAACTGCTCGAAGTATCGCTAGAAAAAACAAATCAAACCTCCCGTTTGACTGCAAAGGACTTTCACGAACATTTAGCAGACTCTGGACTGCTGGTGTATTGTTATGCTCTGCAGTGATACATACAGAAATATGACCTTTATGGAAGAGAATTCTGAAGAAAAGCTTGCAATGGTGCAGAATTTCATGATGAGAACGCCTTTCCAAATGAACCAAATGAAAACGATGTAAAATTTATGCAGGAGGCTTTTTTTTTTAATTTGGCAGACGCACACGATAAAATATTAATAGGTGGAAACTTTAACCTTTGTCTAGACCCAGTATTAGATAGGTCAACAAAGGTTGTTACAAAACCAAAAGTAGCAAAATTAACTTTATCATTGATGAAAGTTTTAAATTTGATTCATAGGTATAAAACAATTAACCCAAGAGAAAGAGATTATTCATTTTATTCAAATAGACATAAAACTTATTCAAGGATAGATTTTTTTCTTGCTATCAGCGAATAATCAAGGCAGAGTGAAAGATATGGAAATTAAAGCAAGAATATTGTCAGATCATTCCGCTTGATAATGATAATGATGGATACGGAGGAATCGATTTATAGATGACCATTTAATTCAATATTATTTGAACGTCAAGATTATTGTGATTTGATGAAAAAAGCTGATTCACTGTTTTTTAGATGCAAACACACATTCAGTTGTTGATGATAAATTTATATTATGGGAAGCGATGAAGGCATATTTGAGGGCCCAGAAAATGTTATACTTCTAAAATTAAGTAGGAATATATAGCCGAAATTAATTTATTGGGAAAAGAGATTACAAAATTAGAAAAAAAATCTCAAAGATATATAACAGAAGAAAAAAACACAGACATCTTGTTAATAAGAAGCTACAATATAATACACTTCGGACATACCGAACAGAAAAAGCAATCATGTGTACTAAACAGATATATTATGAAGTAGGTGAAAGATCTTGCAAGATTCTTCCTTGGCAGGTAGAAACATACCAGGCTTCCAAAACGATAACTGCAATTAGAACAAGTGTAAAGAAATTACTTATAAACCTTTAGAAATCATTGAAACATTTCTAATTTTTTATTTGCTATTGTATCAAACAGAATTACAAAACGATGTCGTTGAGATAGAAAAGATTTTATCACAAATAACTCTCCCAAAATAGAATTCGGAGGGTGCCTTTTACATCATATAAATAATTCCTGGCTTGAATTTTAGAAGCTGCGCATTCCCAATGGGAGAGCTTGTCATCCATTATTGATGTAATTGACCTGATCGAAAGATGCTCGTTAACAGAAACTGAAGTATTTCGAATTGATACGGATGGTGCTAATGCTCTGTCAGAAAGGCCTCCTCTACCACCACTCTGAACAGTGCATTGAGGGCAAGATACTGCCGACTCTATATGTAAATAGATAGATAGATAGATAGATAGATAGATAGATAGATAGATAGATAGATAGATAGATAGATAGATAGATAGATAGATAGATAGATAAATGAACTGTTCCCTCAATCATCATTTATAAGGACCCACTCCAATATTAAATGCATAACATCTCGTATTAAGTGAATAGTAAACAATAACAAGAAAGGAACAGCAACAACTGGGGATACGATGCCGTATGTCCATCTTATCTAATCCTCGCATAATCCTCTAAAGGTCTATATGTCCCCAGCTTCATCTGCCAATCCAATACGATTGACGAAATCGCATTGAACCACTTGTTATATCATCTGCTCGCTATTCTAGGCAGCATCCTCTCCAGACATTCTGCTCCTGTCCAATTTTCGACGTATTTCTCACAATGTCGTGACAGAACAGCATCCACCATTCTAAATTCTAAATAGTACAGATGTGCAAACCAGAAAAAATACAACTTCTTCAATTTAGTATTTCATGCTAAGGGTAATAACAGCACGTATCAAGTCAAGTCGAGTCAACTTTTATTGTCATTTCGACAATAACTGTTGATACAGTGCTTAGTAAAAACGAGACAACGTATTTCAAGACCATGGTTTTACATGACACAGTACAAAAAACTAGACTGAACTAAGTAATAATAAAAAAATAAACATAGTGAAAGTTACACTGGACTACAGACCGACACTGGACTGCATAAAGTGCAAAAAAACTGTGCAAGCATTGCAATAAATAATAAACAGAACGGTAGGGGAAGTTTGTGCAAGTATGTTTTCGTAAATACCCTATCGAACTGTGTAGCTAAATTAAGAGATCTATGAACCTGCACGACAAGGTCCTTCTGCTCATCTGCACTGCTCAAAGTGTGCAACGTATTACTGTAGTTGATCTTATGTTTGGCTTTCCAAGCTACAGTACTACAACAGTGGCTGGCGGGAATATAATTTTGATTTTACCACTCATATCTAAATCAGCTTTATTTTGTGTTGTGTTTTTATTATTCATCAGCAATATACACAACACCAGCATTTTCCTATCTTCACCGAATATGTTAACCAACACATTTATATGCTCAGTTTTATCATTTAAATTCTTCACAATTAACAGAGATCACAGTATAGTTCTCTGCGTAGCACCATTAATCATATAACTCCAGCTAAACTGATGTCCTTCCACCGCTAACTCTGCCTTGAATAGACAAGCCATTTATGAATGCAATACAGTCAATTAGTCATTGATCCCATGCATACCCATTTTATCGATAGGCCTCTTATGAAGGATCCTGGAAAATTCTTTAATAAAATGTACCTAGTCAACAATCACCTTTCTACATTCCTGTATCATCATCGGCACCTTGAAAAACAAACGAAAAACGCCGCTAGCAAATATGAGGGGGCTGCAAAATTACGGTCTTTCGAATCAAGAAACGGATTTACAAAAGTTGTTGAAACCTTTCCATATCAATTATCGTCGGTAACTTCAGGAGGAATAGGGTCTGGGCACATCCACGCCAATCTTCTTCAATAGACACAACACTAACATCCCATTTGTTTCTAAATGTCTGTTATTAATTTCAGCACTAATATCAGTATTCTGCACATTGTTCTCTTCAGCAGACGCAATAAGAGAAAGAAAGATAAAAAGCAAACAGCTGAAATCTGGTTTACGTTGCAGTTCTTTGGGACTGATTGAATAAAGAAGGTTGTTTTTATGCTCAGACAAAAGAATAATTCACGGATACAGAAGGTCGTGTTCTACTCCGTCGCTATTCCATGAAAATGATAGCTATAATTTTATGGAAGGAGAGGTTCGATGATCCAATTCTATCACAGTTTTTGGAGATTTTGCTTTGTTCGCTGGAGTCTGAATGCATACTTCTCCATTATTTAGTTGCATTTAAATGGAGAGCTTTGGAATTTCAGTGCGTTTAAAAAAAAACTATATTTTATGGCCCTGCGAATTTTCTTGGACATCGTCAAATTATTTTGACATCGTGTTCAGGCATAGCCGTTACTGACATTTTCATTTGGATGATGTTATGTGATTTACACTCAATGGCTCTGAATCGTCCGGCGTGTATCATGTTGGGGTGTACTATTCGTGGTCCCTTTCTAATTCATCAGTAATGTCAATACCTTCATTTGAAGGTATCGATAATTCCTAGAATGACAATCAAATGAGCAAATGAACACACATTTTGCAACATAACTTTTTGCACTATCCAAGCATTAACTCGACCGTAGGGGCGGGTATGGTGAAACTAGTTACACGAACGCGCAGATTGCTGGCTGTGTTATCAGCAGTAATTAAGGAATAGCTTGGACATCTGAATTCAATACATTTAACTCCATGTTAACCTGTTAATCCAAAACACCATGCCATCTTGCTGATCAATGGGAGATGCACTGAACTATCCTGTCGAGCTCTACCTGACGACTCTTTAATAAAAAACTGTACTGCATGCACGGCGTCACTTTAAAGGATATGCTTCAACATGTTGCAAAGGGGTCCGATGCGAGTTGCGATCTATTGTATGAACTTGCGACTTCGATGAGCTGGATGAAAAGTTAATATCTCATGTTGATTCCTGGTCTTTTCCATCTGACTGATAAATGTCTGGAACAGAAACCAAAATTTGTATTCAATCTTCATATCTACCGTCTATTCGAGAAGAACATTTTAAAGCAGTATGTGTGCCCTGTTGCGGGGAAGACGTTTATCTTATGGCCTTCTATCCAATCCAATTACCTTATATCTCTTAGCAGCCGACTGGAAACAGCTTGTTCCTCGTTGCATGGAAAATACAGATGTTTCTTTTCAGTTATGATCGGACGTATAGTCAAATGTTGGACACCGGCCACAGATATTGAAAGAGAGATGTAGATTACATGTGGACGGGAAGGAAATTAAATGCAATGACTCCATTCAGCACCGATCCTTAGACGATACATTTTTCGTGCAATCGTACTTAATTGTGCAATGTTTATATGAATAATAAGGTTTTGCTCAATTTAGGTAGGACGCTTTCTTACAGTGTATGAAAGCCAAATTTGCTTCAACATCGGCTGGCTTTACAATCTTCAAGGAAAGTCTTTGAACCACATGGTGTTTTACTGCCATGACCGAGGAAATGGATCATGAGATTAAATCTGCTTGTAGATTAAAAGACCTTCTGAACTGTTATGGATGCTAGCCAATTTAATCGGCCGTATCATCTATCATTAGTTTCCTCTGCTGATTCTGCAGCCTATATCACATAAACATTCTGTCCTTCCTTAATATAAAGCATATGTGCTTCATAAATAAATTATATTGTCATACAAATTGGATTTTAATTCTCTCTCCCTCCATATTTTACACGTCCTCTGTTGTAAGAATCCAGTATTGCACAGTTCCCCAAGAATAAACGCTGAAAGTTTAACTGAACGGAATCAGTTCTGGTTTCTGTGCTTTAAAAAGTTGATTCCACAACAACCATCAGTGGAAGAAAGCCTGTGAAGGCGAGCCGGAACTATCGGCTTCAAAATCTGACCAGATAGTCACTTGTTGCACTGTAAATACACGTCACATTGATATCCAGATGGATCGTTATAATTAAAAAATTTATGCTGGCGTTCGGAGACTCCAGAATGCAGGCCGCTGTGGAGAGGGAGAAGTGTGCTGACAGAGCTGCGAAATCAGAAATCAAATGATTAAGTGGCTTTACAAAAGTGTACGGTGGAAAAAGATTGGCCAGAACGATCTTTGTTGGAGCAGGAATACACAACAAAATTTGTACGATCAGCCATGATTATTCGAACCGAAACGTTGACTGCTCCGTTCAACGGATGTTGCCCGACCTGCTGAGTTCATCCAGCTTGTTAGTACGTCATGATTAATCTCCAGGATGGGACAACCGCAAACTGCCGTCTTCCTTCATTCCCCCTGCCTCGACGAAGTTTCCCCATCTGTATATTTAATTACTGATAATACTTACATACAGTATAAACGCATTGAATTCATGAATTTTGACAAACCGCCTGAGTAACTATTTGGACCATGTCATTCGGGAGAGAATGCGCGAGATCACTTTATAAAAATGACGCAATAAATTTATATTACTTCACGTTCGGCCATTTCAAGTTCGTGAGGAAGGCCGTACGAAACTGGTGTCGCCTGCATGGTACTTTGCCTGCAACAACAGGAAATAATGAAGTAACCTGCAGAAAATGTTTTTGGGCTCAGCAAGGCAGGCAACTCCTTAGAAGTGTACAAACACACTGCTGTTCAAAAAATCTTCTCACGTTGGTCAGTCGACCTCTCAGGCCTACTCTCATGTTCAATCGTGTTCAGCGCAAAATGTGTTCACCTCAGTGCTAGTTTTGAATGCAATCCCTTATGAATCATTTCCATTTTGATATAGATTTCCACAAATCTCCATGTCGAACGTACAGCGACTGCCTCATCCACTTCCTTCAAGACAGATGTCCAACGTATCAAATCCCTTTGAAAGAATATGGTCATCGTCAGCGTTCCCATCGGTGATGATTTATTGTGAGCAATCGCTCCCTATTACTGCACAACATCTGAAGAATACTATTCACAGGATCTAGCCGCCAAACTATCACTCAATATATAGCCCCCTGTGAGTAGCAACACAGCATGTAATCTTGATTTTTTTTTCGACAGGCCAGAAAAAACTATTCGTCAACCATTGTAGTGTCTCCATCAGAGGAATACCACGACTTGCACATATTCAGCAGAATACTCCGATAAATGTCAAAACATATGATGCAGCTATCAGGCCGGTACATATCTTGCTCCTTCCTGATGAACGTGAAGTGACATAAAGTGAAATACAATAAATTATTGTTTTTTTTTGTATTGAATGACGCTTTGCATATTATTATGACCATCACACGTATATTCACTCTCGCTTTTGAAGAAATGTTCTATATCTTCCCTAATATTATTATCTAGCTTACATTCGCATTTCTTCTTTTCCTTATTAATAGCATATTTAGATATTTCTTAGATTTTGAATAGCTGTTCAATTTTCTAAAATAATTTTTCTGCTATTTTACTTGTCCTTGCTTTGACTTTTACGTTGAGTTTTTTTTTCGGTTTTTCCCACGGTCCTTTCATCTTTCTTTTAGAATGCATGTCATCCTTGGATTATGTATGAACTCTTCCTTCCGAATTGCTGCCTGAATTTACAGCCATTGCTGCTCTGCCGTCAGTCGTACCAATGTTCTTGACCAACCATTTGAGGCCAATGCCTCCGTCATTCCTCCATGATTCTCTTACTCAATTGGAATCATGTTGAATCTGGCTTTAGCTTTTCCTGCACAAATTTCAGGATATTCTCTATAACATTATGATCACTTATCTCAAAGAGTGATTTTAATTTTAAGTCTCAAATCAATTCTGCTTCTTTGCACAGCAGGTAACGCATAACGGGTGGTCCTCTAGTGGGATCAGTCACAAGCTACTCTATATAAAAAAAAACCGTAGCACCTTGGAAATACCTACTTCTGTAACTGAGCGCCAAACTAATTTTCCAAACTCCCTTCAGAATTATCTAATCCATGAGCATTGCAACTTTGCCTTTTTGGCATACATTTACCATGTCCTATTGTAATTAGTAGGCCACATAATAAGAAGCATTTAGGATTCTGTATGAAAATCTTTCCAGTCATTTTTACGATTGCAGTTTCCCAGAGCTACCCACACTGAATTGATACCTTCCGATCCTTTGTTACCTCTTTTTTTAAGCATACTGTGTTGAACTTCATTTCAATGTATTGTGTTGATGGACGCTCCAAGCAGCAGTATAGATACCTTCTTCAAAGTGATAATTCTGGTCCGATTATGTGGTAATGCGTTTATGTCTAATTTGCAGAAGGTGGAGAGATGTCCGGAACGTCTATTACACAGCAGCGATGACGAATGTGTTAGATATCCCGTTTTCTGTTTTTAAATGGTTTATGCCGCAGAGGAAAAAAAAACACACAACAACAGCTACGCTGGAAGTTTAAGTCCAATATGGGAACGTATGATGAGCGAAAGTGAATGTATCTATAATGAAAATTCTTAAAGGAATAATCTTGAAACAGGACAAGGGTGAGCCAGTGGATGTCGTGTACCTCGACTTTCAGGAAGCCTTTGATAATGTCCCCCATTGGAAATCAGTGTGCAAAATTAGAGCACATGCAATTGGGGGTAGAGTACTGAAACGGACAGAAAATTGTTTGGCGGACAGGTATCAAACTGCAGGGATTGACGGTCACTTATCAGACTGGCAGGCAGTGACTAGTGGTGTACGCAAGGCTCGGCGCTGGGACCGCAGCTATTACAATGTACTTTAGTGTTTTAGATGAAGAGATTAAAAATAACATTCGCAAATTTGCAGATGAAATAACAGCTGGGAGACAGTGTGAATTTTGGGGGGTGGGATGTTATGCGAATGCAGGGTGAACTGTACAGGCTGGATGAGTGGGAATATGCGTGGAAGATGCAGTTTAATGTAGATAAATGTGAGGTCATCCACTTTGGTGGAAAGAACAGGCAGAAGAATTATTGTCTGAATGGTGTCAAGTTAGGAAAAGTGAAAGTGCAACGAGCTGAAGTGCCAACGAGATCAGGAGATCAAGAGATCAGTTAATGAAAGTATCCATGCGGGTACAGCAGCTACTGAAATAAGCTAATGACATGTTGGCCTTCTTAACAAGAGGAGTTGATATACGAGCAAAGACGTCCTTCTGCAGTTGTGCAGAGCCCTGGTGAGACTACACTTGTAGTATTGTGTCAAGTTTTAGTCTCCAAATTTGAGGAAGGACATTCTCGCTACTGAGGGAGGCCAGTGTACTTTCACGCGGCTAATTTCCAGGATGGCTGGGCTGTCATATGTTGAAATAATGGAGCGACTGGGCTTGTATATACTGGAATTTAGAAGTATGAAAGCAGATGTGATTGAAACATATAAGATTATTAAGTGACTGGACACGCGGGAGGCAGGATACATGCTTCCGATGTGGGGGGAGTCCTGAACCAAAGGACACAGTATAACAATAAGTGATGGAACATTTCGAGAGGAATTGAGGAAACACTTTTCACCAAGAGAGGTGTGGACTCGTGGAATGCTCAGCCTCAGAAAGCAGTGGAGGCCAATTCTCTGGATGTTTTCAAGAATGACATAGATAGAGCTCTTAAAGATAGCTGAGTCAAGGGACATGAGGCGAAGGCTGAAACGGAGTACGGTTTATGGATAATCAGTCATGTTCACAGTGAATGGCGGCGCTGCCTCGTGATGCCGGATGGCGTACTCTTCCACCTATTGTCTATTGTCTATTCAAAACCGTTCACTTTGATGAGTGGCTGACATAATGCGTACGTAGTGATGAATGAGGCCAGAGAGGCAGCATTCTTAATCACTTTAATATAAATGATGGAATCAGAAATATGTTAAAGAAGGTCAGGCATTGTTCAATTATATGGGGTATGGTACTGCAAGAGTAAACAGCAGGCAAACGATCTGGACATTGATTACGGTGTTCAGGAGACCTGCTGTTGCAGGGAATGCTATGGCAGATGCGTAGGACTGTTTCTGACGTCGCCTATATATGATAGTGCAGCGGCGGGTAACTTCAAATAATTTGGTGGAACGATTAAACAGTTAGAGTGCTTTCTGAAGTGGAGGAAATTGAGAAATTGGAAGTGATTAGTGAGCACTCGTGTCGCAGATGGGAAAGATAAACGTGCATGTTGTTTCGGTTGTCAGAGGAAAAAGCAATATTCAGTTTCAAGAGTCCTAGAATATAAAATTAAATGTGTAATACTGAAAGATTTGTAGGCATTGTTGCGATCACATGTATGCATTTAGTACCCATTTGGAAGACAGAATGTGCTGACGTTGCATTTCACGACTATAATAAGTGCAGTAAGAGTGAACCATTTGAGAATACTTGTTTGTTGTGGGCCTCTCCTCGCAGATTGTTGGAAAAAAATTAAATTAAATCCCCTCGAAACATACTGAATATTGACGAAAATAGATAGGGTGCACATGAGATAGATTTTCCAATGATGAATTGGAAGTGAGAATGCGATCTCAAAATAGAAGGGTTTTCTTTTAGTTAGAGGTAAGGAGGAATTTAATTAGCGACAATGTCATTATTAGGTGTTATTCATTGCCAGAGACGGATGTGAATGTTAGATAATTAGGGTATAATTAAAGTTGCGTTTAATTCTTTCTTCATTAGCAAGTGTGTCAGAGGGTCCGGAGGCAGGCATGAGAATCCCGTTTAAAATAACAAGCGATAATAAATCCGACTTAACAGGATGACGGGCCCAACTAGGTTTGCGGAATGGTTCTATTATGCTCGAATATCTTATGGTCTTATTTCAGAAAAGATAGTCTTTCCATTTAAAAGAAATAAAGCTGACATCACATGCAACGCATGAGGAATATCATGAAGCTGCAAACAAAATTAAATGACAAGTAAAAATGTTGAGGCTTGGTTTAAGATATGGAAACAACGACGACAGCTTTTCAGAACACCTAAACTTCACAAGGTTTCGGATATGGCCCACAGACGGAGTGAGAGACTCTGAAGCAGGTCGATAGATCACAGATTTTGATTCGAAAAAGGGAAAACAAAACATAAACGCTAGGCTAAACATGGCCGTTAACTAAAACTCTCAAAAGGGAAACGAAGCCTACAGTGCGGCCAAAAAGAATATCTACAAATGAAACGAATTTGTAAACGAATTAAACTCTAGAGTCAGTTGTTTTGGAAACTCCAATGGCTCAGGTAAAGCCGAATGCAAAATAGCAGCGAAGTATTGCTGTATCCTATCCAAGTGTCGACAAGCACTACGACGACAAGAACGTAGCTAAATACTATCACGACTAAATATTAACTACCTGAATCGTGGAAATACACAAGAGCAATTGCCGTATCTACCGCGCTGCCGATTTCGTGGTTTTATCAGGTCCAACTTAAGTTACAGCACTTATGTTCAGCACTTAAGTTACAGAGAAAGTTTGAACAAGTTACGTCTCTATTCATTGGAGCGTAGAAGGTTGAGGGGGGTTTTGATCGAGGTATTTAAAATTTTGAGAGGGATAGATAGAGTTGACGTGAATAGGCTGTTTCCATTGAGAATAGGGGAGAATCAAACGAGAGGACATGATTTGAGTGTTAGGGGGCAGAAGTTTAAGGGAAACACGAGAGGGTATTTCTTTACTCAGAGAGTGATAGCTGTGTGGAATGAGCTTCATGTAGAAGTAGTAGAGGCCAGTTCAGTTGTGTCATTTAAGGTAATATTGGATAGTTATATGGACAGGAAAGGAGTGGAGGGTTATGGGCTGAGTGCGGGTAGGTGGGACTAGGTGAGATTAAGAGTTCGGCACGGACTGGGAGGGCCGAGATGGCCTGTTTCCGTGCTGTGATTGTTATATGGTTATATGGTTATATTGTTACTTCTCCTGGCTCTGCCCTAGCGGCGCCACAGACCAGTGTCCGCTGAATTTTCTGATCAACGAATTGTCCAATATTTCCATCGTTGGGATTTAAGTATGTTCTTCGGGGCCATAAGCTGCCCAGGTCACAAAGTACTGGACATTACCACGTAACTGGCGAGATGCCAGGAGGCGCTGCACAGTGTAGTCAAAGGAAACATTATAAGGCGAAGAGGATTTGGACGTTTGGTGACTGAGGACAGGGAATATGCTGCAACTGGGTTGAGTTGGGAAACATGGAATATTGGGTGGATCTCCTGTGATACTGGGAGACGCAAATTATAGAATATATTATTAACATCATTTTCCACTACAGACTGACCCACGTAGTGCAGTGACAATTTCCGGTTTTCGACATTCGGTGGAAGATCCTTTGATGCCAACCAAATCTCCTCTCCTGGCTTGAATGCCTTAACTGTCGACAGAGTCGACGAGCACGTCGGGAATGCTGTTTCGCGGCGCGCAGCAGAGACGCCGTGTTTCAGTTCTAGATGCGATTGCAGCGCTCGATCAGTTGTTCAGCAGCAGAAAATCCCCCGTCGAACTTCGAATCAGGTCAGAGCGGGGGATGGAATCCCTTCTTGGAATTCAAAGAAAATCATATCTGTGGGGGACGACTGGACGTTATTGTGGGCGATCTCTGCATAAACCAATTGGAAGCTCCAGAATGTGGTGTTGGAAGAGGCAAGACAGAGCAGGGCTGCCCCCAAATCTTGGTTCACACTCTCAGTCTGGCCATTAGATAGGGGATAGTGGCCAGATGAAAGGCTGGACGTGGCTCCAACAAGAATGCCTTCCGAAAGCGGGAAGTCAATGATGGTCCACGATCATCAACACTATGTCTTGCGGAAAGCCAGGGACACTGAACACATGTTGAACATGAGTTTGTCCGTTTTACGAACTGATTGGAGCTTGGACAGCAACTTGAGCACCTTGCATATGATCTACAACGAACAAAGTGGTCGTGTTTACATTAGCAGGAGCCAGACGAGTAATGGAATGTACAGAGAGGTGGGGACCAGAGGTGCTGGGGCACAGACAGTAGATATAACAGACCAGCAGGACGCTACCGTAATATCTTGTTCCTAGCGCAGATGGGACAGTCAGAATCAAATTCGTATACATCCTGGGACAGAGAAGCACACGAGATTTGTGTGTTCATATCCCGTTAGTCCGTTGAGCTCCCTGATGTCCAGACAGAAGGGAGAAGTGACCCGCTTCCAACACATTGGAAGGCAACGCTGCAGAGACACAGTAATTTGGGAGGTCCATAACCGGACACGGATCCGATAGCTGACCGGCACACACCTCTGCCTCTTTTCCCCAGATCACTGGAGCAGCGATGAATGAGAGAGGAAAAAGGGGTTGCGGATCGGCATTTTCCTCATTTCCGTCGAACTGTCCGGAGAGAGAGCCCGCCTTGTATTCTTGTTCCGGGGAGGGTAAGTGAGGACAAAATTGAACCCTGTGAGAATGCGAGCCCAGCGGGTTTGACGAGAATTGAGTCTCTTAGCATTCTGATCATATTATTTTTAGGTTTTTTTATGATCAGTCCATTCCAAGAATGGATGCTCTACACCCACCAGCCAAAGTCGCCATTCCTCGATGTCCTCCTTGACAACCAGAATCTCCCAGTTCGCAAAGTCGTAATTCCTCTCGGCCAGAGTCAAGCGACGGGAAAGAAATGCATATGGGTGCAGCCGGCTACCGGCAGACGAGCGCTGAGAGATGACAGCTGGAATGCATACGTCGGATGCATCCACCTCGACAATGAATGGATGAGATCGGTCTGGGTGTTGCAGCGCCGGGGTAGTGGTGAAATGTTGCTTTGGCTCAGAAAATGCTTAGTCGTCATCGTCCGTCCAATGGAAAGGTGCCGATTTTCTCATTGTAAGTGCATTAATTGGAGCCGCGAATGAGCCGAAATTCCAGATAGAAAGTTTGCACTCCCATGAAGCTCTATATCTGTTTGACTGTAGACGGTTTGGACCACTCAGCAAATACCTGAAATTTAGTAGTGTCCATTTGAACACTGGATGGGTTAACCTCCAAAACCACACTCGGTTTTTATGGAAATCAGATTGCTCAGGCCTGGTATACAGCTTATAATCAGCAAGGCGTCTAAGTGCTCTCCCGACGTGTTCCTGGTATGAGCGGTAGTAGCTAAGGATATAATCGAAATACACAAACAAAAACTTGCTCAACTTGACCCTGAGGACATCGTTTACCAAGGTCTGGAACACAGCTGGGACGTTGGGCAGAACAACAGGCATCACTAGGTATTCATTGTGCCAATTCGAGGTGCAGAAAGCCGTTTTGCACTCATCCCCTTCTGCGAATCTGATTGTAAGCATTGCTCAGATCAAATTTGCAAAATGATGTTGCTTCCTGGAGGTGCTCAAACGCAGACGCCAACAAGGGAAGAAGTTTGGCTCTTCAAAATGATGTTGTCCAGTGGTCGGTAAACGATTCAGGGACCGAGTTTGCCATGGCCTCTCGTATTCTTCTCTCCTCGTCTAAGTGGAAAGAGCCACTTGCAGTTGCTATGTCTATACACTTTCTAATTTTGTTAACTTCGAATAAAGCTCCCCTCATTCTTCTATGTTACAACGAATAAAGTCATAAGCTGTTCAATCTTTCCCTGTAACTGAACAACTGAAGACCCAGAAACATCCTAGCAAACCTTTTCTGCACAATTTAATTCTTACTGATATATTTCCTATAGTTAGTTGACCAGAACTGCACATATTACACGGAAGGAAGAATTTCCTCATTACGAATGTATTCAGATATACAACATTATTACATCAAACTGCAATATCCCTGCGATATCCTTTCAAGAAATTTGTACAGCAAGTAATTAAAACACATTTGATTTTATAAAGTCTCTAAGCTCTAAACATTTTACGGTCCAAACACCTCGGTTGTCTTTCCATTCATCCTTGTAACAATTTCTTGTTTATCACTCCCTGGAAAGGGCGAGTCTTTTCTTAGTGTCGCTTAAAGAATTACAAGACTGAGCACCACAAACGAGAATGCTACTTTAACTGTAAGACAACACGGCCCATGGAAACATTACGGGATTCCTTGCACAAAAAGTGGCGAATTCCAGAAACTATCCGACTCCCCAGCTACTTTTGTAAACCTTGTGTATACCCAAGTAAATCTTGTCTTATTTTGTTTAGTTGGAACAGAAATCCCTCGAATACCAGTCATTTCCATCAACTAACATGATCACATGCGCAGAGATTTGAAGTCTGGAGCTGTTTCACAGTTCATCTCTCCCGCGGTCCGTACATGACACTCTCCCTACATCATCAAGCTGTGGGATGGTAGGGAATACTTACAAAGGCATTGTTGTCAGCGACTTTCACTGGGCGACATGCAGTCAGGATGCAAAACACCTTTAACACAACGATTGCACAGGTGGCGCCACAGCATTGTCCCACTATCCTTTGCTGATAAACTGGAGCGGGAGATGTATAGGGCAAAGACCATAAGGCAAACAGAGCAGTCATTCTGTTCAAGGACAGGGCAATCGAACAATAAATAAAGGCTTAAATACAATCTTCTGCAAGTTGGATATCATGATGGATGAGTGACGATCTTGAGAGGAAGCTACACATCCCGGAGGCTGTGCGAGCAACTCTTCTATCACACCGAACAGTCCAGCGAAGTGAAAGAAAAAAAAAAACAAAACCGTCATCAACATCCTTTCAGAGCTCACAGTACCACATAAAGACGGTAACGATATGGTTCACTACAGAAAGGTCCTAAAGTAACAATCCGGGGGTGCAAGGTCAATGGATGGAAAATTGTGATCATTGACCTGTTGTTCGGTTTTTAACTGTCTCCCTTCAAGGCAGGTATGGCGCTTTCTGTCTGAGCTGGGCTTCAATGCAAAGTGCCAGAACCAAGCAGCATGGGGGATTGGCGAAGAAGCATCAAGTGTCTGTCATAAGAAATGCAACAGTCGAGAAGAGTTGAGCTGGAACACAGCAACACACGGACAGTGGCATGGGCTCAGCTGCTGACCAGCTAAATGGGGACCCAGTGGTTAAAGTTTGGGCACCACCTGAAGACATCTGCTCCTCACCGAAGGCTACGGATACCTCATCAGATAAATGAACAGGGCAGCTCAGTGTATGAATTTACAATTTACTACATAAAAATACAGATTTCCTATTTCTTCGTTGGATTTTCAGACACATTATACCATGTGAGCTTAACAAAATGTCAAGTGAATAATAAAAACATTTTAGCTTTATAAACATTTCATCTATTTGCAAACCTCTATATACAGTCGCATGCAAAATTTTGTGCACTTCTAGTCAAAATTTATTTTACTGTGAATAGATAACCGAGTAAAAGATGACCTGATTTCTAGAAGACATAAGATTAAAGATGATAGTTTTATTTAATACTTCAAGCATGATTAAATTTTTATATCTATCTTTATACAGTTTCAAAATAATTTAAAAAAGGAACAAGGGCGAAGCAACAGTTTAGGTACCTTGCATGCTCAGTACTTAGTAAGACGCCCTATGTCAAGAATCACAGCTTAAAAGAAAATTCTGTAAGCAGCTAAGAGTCTTTCAATTCTTGTTTGGGGGATTTTCGCCTATTCTTCCTTGCAAGTCTTCAAGTTCTATGATATTATTAGGCCGTCCTGCATGCATTGAAGTTTTGATGTCTAACTACAAAATTGCGACGGTGTATAAGCCGAGGGACTTTGAGGGCCATGGCAAAAGAGTCCGCCTGGGCCTCTAGTTTCAGTCCATTGTGGATTTTGAGGTGTGTTTAGGATCAATCTACTGCTGTAGAAGTCTTTCTGTTTCCATATTCAGCTTCTTTTTTTTTTTTTTTGCAGACGGTGTGATATTCGTTTGGAGAATTTGCTGGCATTTATATGAAATCACTCTTTCTTCTACCAGTGAAATGTTCCCCGTGCCAATGGCTGCAACGGAAGCCCAAAGTAGTTCGATCCATCCCTGTGCTTAACTGCTGTAGAGGAGTTCCTTTCGTGAAATTCTGCACTTTTTTTCTCCAAATGTACCTTCACTCATTGGGACCCAAAGCTTCTATTTTAACTTCATCAGTCCACAGGATTTGTTTCTAAAATACAGCAGACTTGTTTAGATGTACCTTTGCAAACGTCTGACGCTGTATTTTGTGGTGTGGAAGCAGGAATGATTTTCTTCTGCTGACACTTCCATTAATGGCATATTTGTGCAGGTGTCTCTGCACAGTAGAACAGTGCACCACCACTTCAGTGTCTGTTAAATCATCCTGAAGATTTTTGGGAGTCAAACGGGGCTTTAAATTGTCCTTTCTAGCAATCCTATGAGCAGATCTCTCGGAAAGTTTTCTTGGTCTTCCAGATGTCAACTTGATATCCACCGTTCCTGTTCACTGCAATTTCTGAATTACGTTACGCACTGAGGAAACGGCTACCTAAAATCACTTTGCTGACTTCTTATCGCCTTCTCCTGCTTTGTGGGCATTATCTATTTTAATTTTCAAAGTGCTAGGCAGCTGCCTAAAGAAGACCATCGCTGCTGATTTTTGGGATAAGGTTTGAGGAGCCAGGGTATACAGAAAGCTTTGATATTTGGATCGCCTGCCCTTTTCTAAAGATGACTGTGAACAAGACATTAACGTCTAATTAACGTCTGAGGACTTGATAAAAGTTTTCCGAGAAAGTGAATATATTGGGGCGCCCAAACATTAGCATGATGCCTATTACTTTTTTTTTCCACTCTAAATTTGTGCAAAACAAAATAACACAGCGAATCTTGCTTAAAATATTGAAAAGTCTGTTTTATCTTTAACTTTCTGACTTTATGAGATCAGTTTATTTTCTACTCGCTTAACTATTCAGAGCAGTAGAAATATTGACCAGGGAGCCCAAATTCTTGCATGCCTCAGTAGATGACATTATATAGAAAGATTTTATTGCGCAGAAAGCACACACACACACACACACACACACACACACACACACACACACACACACACACACACACACACACACACACACACACACACACACACACACACACACACACACACATACAGACAGATAGACAGACACACACTCACAAGAAACACATGGAACAGCTAAGAATATTCATTAAAGAAATGTGCACTGCCAATTGTCGAGCTGGGTTGCTGGTTTACAGGTTTGAGCAGTTGACAAAGGGTAGCGTTTCCATAAGCAAATATTGTGTGATGTTTTCAAACAACTGGTGATCTTTTTCACACTTTTGTGCTTAAAATGTTCGGAGCTAATGGAAGAATTGGCAGCCTTGCAATTTTCACTCAGTGTACAGCATGATGAAACAATAGACATCTGTCAATATCCTCAACTCAAGATTTTTTTAGATCATGATTCCAACAAAGGAAAGTTTCCATTGTGTATGTAACTTTGGAAACCACAAGGGGCGGTAACGTTTTGTATAATATCTTATTCTTATTGTTAATAATACTATCGTTATTGTTGTTGTTAATATTATTAAATTTATTATTATTATCATTGTTGTTGTTGTTGTTGCTGCTGCTGCTGCTGTTGTTGTAGCTGCTGTTATTTCCGCGATGATCTTTTATCGGAAAACAAATAACTACGTTCTTGTTTTTTTTTACAAGGAGAGACTTTGTGCGATGATTGTTAACACATCAGTTCTTTTTATACTTCAGTAAAAAATGAATTTCCACACAACATGCAGAGTCTTTTAGTTACAGAAAAAATCACTTGCACCAAAGATTGTTAAAATACACCAGAAATAAGTTTAGTCAGCACCATAAAAGTCATCAACTTTCCCTGAAGCAAGACATCAAATAATCGCATTTTTGAATGGCTTTGCCAGTAATTGTCGTGCAGATCATGAAAAATGTACATCACACAGGAGTTCGATTCCCATCAAGGAGGCGATACTTTAAGCACACTTTAGTATCACGGAACCTTAGTATATTTCACGACAGAAATGTCAGTCAGCTAATCTGGACCTTGCCGAGACATTTCAAAAACCCATTCCCATCGAACTATACCGTGAAACATAGTCCGCATGACCCTATCATCTATGCAACTGTTTAAACGGCTCTTCAACGTTGAAATGATTCTTGAATGCACCAGTCTCTTTGGCAGAAGGTTTCAAACTCTCACGGACATTCCAGCGAAGTTTAACCACATGTGCCACTTATAAATTTCACCTTTCCTTCGACCCCTGAACTCCAGTAATAGTCCCAATCGCTTCGTTTTGAAAAACCTGCTGCATTCACTCTCTCCTTATCCGTTATTTCGGATGCGTCTATCAGCTCTCCTCTTCAACTTCAACGTTCGAAGGGAAGAGCCCTTTTCGACGCTTCTACATAATCCATGTCCACAACATCAGACAACATCCTTGCTAACATCCCTGCAAACTTTCACATGTATTTACTAACTTACCGTAGGTAGGTAACAAAGTTAGGCTTCATCAATGTCGTCCACAGGTTTAACATTGCATACTATATGTTGCGCCCGGTACATTGACTTATGAAGGCCAAGTTTCCAAAATTTTTCTTTCCGTCACTCTCAACATATGACTTATATTTTCACATCCGTAGTCTGGTAACACGTTATTCTGCCATTTTGCTCAGTGCTCCGCTCTTAATTTTGTGAGAATTTCTCTGGTTAGTCCTATCAAAGTGCAACACCGTCATTTTCCATTTCTCCCCCCAGTGAGTCCTCATCGTATTGCACGCAATGAACATTCCGCTGGCTGTCTAGTACATCCCAAACCTTGGTGGCATACAGTTAGGAGCATTGTTATCAGGATAATTGAGAAAGATGACAAACAACATATGTGATATGTAGATGGAAGTCATTTAAAATGTATGATGAAAGTAAGTCTTTAAATTCAATGTCCTGAATTCACCATTACTGATGCTTGTGAAAAGTTACACGCATTCCTAGTTAAGTTATTGATGTGAATGAAGGGAATGCAGGGTGGACTTTGTGCAATTTTCTAATGCCGGTAGAAATATTTTAGCAAGACGAGGAAATACTTTGTCAATATCTTTGAAGATCATCATATGCGAACACTTGAAAAATATTAGAAATCTATTACAACTCATTAAAACACTCAGTCGAACATCAAGTGTGCAGAGAAAGGGAGACAGAAAGATTGAAAGTGAGCAACAGAGAGTAGAGAGAAAAAGAGCGAGAGAGAGCGAGGGAGAGAGAGAACGCGAGAGGTAGTGATGGTGCAAATTATAAAACACGCAAACAGCGTAAAATTGAAATTCATACCAGTTAAATCTGCAGCTGACTTATATTTCAAAGAATTTGAGTCAGAAGCTCTGAAGCTAGCAGAGATTCGAATAAACCCAGCTGAGTAGCAATCGTGACGAAATCGTCTCTAGCCTCCTATCCCGACATTCCGACGACTTCATCTGTTAGGTGCGCAAATTGGCCAAACTTTGGGAGGCATTCCAAAGAGACCTCGGAGTCCCAGTTCACCAGTCAATGAAGGTGAATGAGCAAGTGCAACAGGCAGTGAAGAGGGCAAATGGAATGTGGGCCTTTGTTACAAGGGGAATTGAATACAAGAGCAAGGATGTTCTTTTGCATTTGTACAGGGCCCTGGTGAGACCACACCTGGAATATTGTGTACAGTTTTGGTCTCCAGGTTTAAGGAAGGACATTCTGGCAATTGAGTAAGTGCAGCGTCGATTCACTAGGTTGATTCCTGGGATGGCAGGGCTGTCTTACGCAGAGAGATTGGAGAGATTGGGCTTGTACACGCTTGAATTGAGGAGATTGAGAGGGGATCTGATTGAAACGTTTAAGATAATTAAAGGATATGATAGGATTGAGGCAGGAAATATGTTCCAGATGTTGGGAGAGTCCAGCACCAGAGGGCATGGATTGAGAATAAGAGGTCAGTTATTTAAAACAGAGTTGAGGAAGAGCTTCTTCTCCCAGAGAGTTGTGGAGGTGTGGAATACACTGCCTCGGAAGACGGTGGAGGCCAATTCTCTGGATGCTTTCAAGAAGGAGCTGGATAGATATCTGATGGATAGGGGAATCAAGGGATATGGGGACAAGGCAGAGACTGGGTATTGATAGTGAATGATCAGCCATGATCTCAGAATGGCGGTGCAGACTCGAGGGGCCGAATGGTCTACTTCTGCAACTATTGTCTATTGTCTATCTCGTCCTCGGCCTTCTGCTCTGTTGACATGGTAAGGCCACGACGAGCGCTTTCTTATTGTCCTCGGCTCTTAAATTTATAGAGACTCCAATCTCTCCTCTATTTGCCTCGCCTCGGCTCGTTCTTTTGGAATGTCTCGATCTTTCCAATTCGGACTGCCTTCCAAATCGATCAAAACGCGGCCCTTTCATCGACTCAGCCGCACCGTCTCGAATTGGCCACAAGTTCTTTCCAGAAACTCAGCACTAGCTTGATGCAGCAGGCCTTCTCTAGCGAGATATAGTCCCGCCTCACCTGTGAGCAGCACCGCAATAATGCATGATCGTTCTGGGAGTTAAATTTCCGGTGTTAAATTATTTCCTGCGTAGCGCCCCCGTACCAGTAGGTGATGCAGCCAGGTGGCATCTTCTTTAAGGTAAATATTTCTGTCTGCGCTTAAACTGTTAATGAACTATCCGATACCATGTTTACTCTTTAACCATGTCGTAATGTTCGGCCCAGTACAGACAATCAGATATCTTGACACCAACAACTTTAAAACGTTCACTCATTTCAGTTTTCCTCACTGTATGTTGTGTGCTGTGTCTTCCCTAATCTTACCGTTTCTGAAATCCATAATTAAATATTTTGACTTCCGACACTGAACGCAAATTTGTTATTGTGACAGCATCAGCTCATGCTGTTACTCGATGTTGTTTACTATGAACCGGCAGGCTTAACGCTCCAGACGAAATAATAGTCAGCACTACTCCAGTTGTTGAAAATTCCATTAGCGAATCCAGTTTCTTGCCGGATTGGACCTCGTTAAATTAAGTTAAGGATTACTTACGTTGGAATTTTCCAGTAAAATTCTCTTAGGGAATGATGTTGTTCTTTTAGTACATTTTTTGATGAGACTTTAAAATCTGCGAAAATGGAAATTTGGTGACTGCTGTTTTTTTTTTGTATAACGGTTCACTTCAAAGACGATATTATGACAATATTTAGCCTGCACTACATGTACTATGCACTAACACCTTACACTTCCTTTTCTGTATTGCTCTTCCTTATCCACAACTCTTTAAGAGTGAAGAATTCAGATTGGCCTGCTCATAATATCGATGTTCCTTTCCCTTTCTTTGTCCTAACCCGGCTTCCGAAACAGCAGCAGGAGCACCAAACTGAGTCGCCATTTTTGGCAGAGGACAGGTGGCTCAAATGAGGCTGTCGTTCAGAACAAGTGGTGTTTTCCGTAAATTGTCCGGGAATTTTTCTGTAAAGGTTTCCTTTATTGTCACAGTGTAAGGGGAACTTAGTGTCGTTTAAATGGCTTTTGTGTGCTCTTCATGCCAGATGCAGGAGGTCTTGGAAATATAGAGGCTACCAAGAAACGACAACTACGTGAACTGCATTTATCTGCAGATTCTGGAAGATCATGTTAGGATTTTGCAAGAACAACTGGCTTGAACGGGAGATGCGAAGTTCATAATTCAGAGTTATAGAGAAATAATGTCTTCTAACTTGCATAAAGTGCCTAACTGCAAACTGTCAAGAGAAGGAATGAGGCAATGAATAGATAGTGTAGAGCACCTCTTTGGCTATTTTTCTTTATAATACATATACAGTTTTGGATACTGTAGCGGACGATGGCCTCCCTGTGGAATTCCGCGGTGTAAAGGTTACTGGCACTGAAGATGGAACCTGTCGTAGAAGGGAAGGAGGGTGTACAGAGGAATGGTATTGATAAATTAGTAGTCAATGAAAAAGACAGCTGTTTCCGTGGACTTGATCACTATACCCGGATGGTATTTTGCCATTCACGTGTCACGGGCAGGGAAGTCTCCGATCGCGTCCATGGCATGCTGGAGGAGGATGAAAGAACCTTTGTGGATTTGCACATATTGTTTTCAATGGCATAGGAATGAAAAGCATAGAGGTCCTGAAAAGAGAATTTAAAGAGCCAGGCTGAGAAGCGTAACCTCTAAGTCTGCACCTTCTGGATGGCTAGATGCACAATGTGTCAGTGACTGTAGAAACCGGATGATTTGGCAGATATATGCACAGCTGAGAAGCTGGCACTGGAGGACTTCTTCTGGATCAATGGGATTGCTTCCGTGCGATGTATGACTGATGCCAAAGGGCCGAGAAGTACCTGAACGCGAAAGGGGCCGACAATCTCAGGGCACCTTCATAGACGGTCTTGGAGAATTTATAAACTAATTGGTCAGGGTTGGAAACTATATTGAAGGAACTTAAAAAAAATAAAACAACAAATGCATGGAAATACACTGTCAGGAAGGGCAGGCAGATAACAGCTCCAAATTGCAGCCAGCGGGGTAAAAAAAAAAGTACAAAAGAGAATCAGGGATGCGGAATTAAAAAGGGATGGTAAATGTAGTACTCTAAGTATTACATCTCAATGCATGGAGTGTAAGAAATAAGGTGGAGGCTCTTTGTTCATTTACAGATTGTCGGTATGATTTTATGGCCATCAATATATCGTAGTTGTAGCTGACAGCTGAAAGTGCAAATTAACACATTGTATCTGAGAGATAGGAAAGTAGGCTCATGGCCTGGAGTGGCTCTGCTGCTAAGAAATAACGTCAAATTGCTAGACAATTATGTTATTCAATTGGAATTGCAGAGTCGTAATTGGTTTAGTTAAGAAACTGCAAAAGGTAAAATGACCCTGATAACAGTTATATTCAGCCCTATAAACAGGAACTACGACATGGAGAACAGATTGTAACGGAAATACAAAACTTGTGTGATAAGGGCAGTGGTAAGATAATAATGGGTGATGTTTACATACTGGTAAATTGGAAATATCAAACTGGTATTCGACATCAACTGGTTACATTTGCACTGTGCTTCCTGGATGGATTTTTAGAACAGCCTGTCGATAAGCCTACGAGGGAATCCTCAAAAGTGGTTCGGATGTTAAGTAATAAAGAGTATACGATTAAGTAGATTAATTTGAAGGAAGCCAAAGGGAACAATGATAATAATGCGTTTGCTTTCAAATTGAAATATAATATGCAGATTAAAAAGTGTGATGTGGCAGCGCTCCAGTGGAGTAAATAAATTTATGTGGTACGAGAGAGGATTTAGCCAAAGTAACTTCAAAACAGTTGTTGTTAAGGAATACAGCAGAGCAGCAATGGCCGAGTTTCTGGGAAAAATGAGGAATTTACACGATATAGGTATTTCAAAACCAAATAAATTATCATATAAGAAAAAAATCGTTCATCTGCGTTTAACAAGGGACATAGCAGTCAATGTAAAGAAAAAACAGAAGGCATACAACACACTAAAAATGCTAAACAGAGAAATAGACGTCTTGGAAATGTTTCAATAAATTTCCATAAGTACATTTAATGTCAGAGAAATGTCCGCCATATTCGTAATGAAATTCATTTTCCATCATGTTCGCCCTTCTTATTGTAGACGACGTTTGTCTGTTTGTTCCACATGATAAATGAGGACATCATCCACAGATGTTTTGGCTTGAGTCACACAAATGTGCTTCACTTATTATATCGGTATACACATAATTGCCTCGGTCGTATTCCTACAGTATAACAATCGGACCAGTAAACCCTCAAATAATAGTATTGGTGTTATAGTCATTCAGGGAATGTGTATATAAAATCCCAGGGGTTTATGGAACCGACGGGGCAAACCTTTGCTTAGTTAACTTTTTTTTTTCTTTTGTATTTGGAAAATGGAGAAATTCTCAGTTGTTTGAATTCGAAACTAACTAAATCGGCATACATTAAAAAGTATATATGACTGTGCAGAATCCTGTTGTATTAGCTTAATCATATCATAGCGAGCACAGTCGCTGTGTTACGTCGTTAGAAGATGTACAGCCGATTGAAACAGACCACAACAGAGAGCAACTGTTTCCAAGAAATCTGCGTTAGTTATTGTACGACGTCTCAGCTCGATGTCAACATTGTGACAAACATGCATCGCTCTGCACAATAATATGTAACTGAGTCAGACAGCCACACACCTTTGATTGTGAGTTGAAATTACTTAAGTGAATTTTCTACTGTGTCAAGGAAACGGTCTTCGGCGAAATTGGTCTTCATTGAAATTCTGCCTTGTGTACTTCTCCCGACGGCAAATTTCGGCTGCAGTCCTGCGTGTTGACGGTCCCAAGACAAGTAATAGGCCTCCTTCGTGTACGTGCAGGTCAATGTAACGACATCCCACTTTGTCCGTGTGAGGGATGATTCCCGATGTTTTATGCCATTTGGGTCAGCCACGCCTGCTTACAGAACAGGGGAAAAAAAAAAAAAGTAGCCCAACTGTTAATCAGAATGCAATATTCGAGAAGTTTCAAAGCATGGTATATAACTAAAGTAATTTCAAGTACAGGATAAGGCTCAGCCTAATGAATCCCAAAGAGTATTGCATATCCCTCACCAGTGTCTACTGCGCCTTTTCACTTCGGTCCGGCAAGTTTTCCCATTACCTTCTCCTTCACACAGATAGCACCAGGAAACCCTCCACATTTATTCTGCTACAAATCAGACCAGCTCAAAAATACGCGGACTGGTCCTTCCGAAGAAAACGAGGCTATATTGCAGAATAATTACCAATGTGCAGAATCCTACCATTTTATAGTTTTGCCATAGTGTTTACTTTCCGTTTTACCTGAAAAATGAACGAATCTCTTCTGTTAGCTGCACGTAAGTCAGAAGCGGTCAAAGACTTTGAAAAACTGAACAACAATTGTTCTAATTTGATCTTTATTCTTGTTGAAACTAAACAGCTCAAAATGATTGAGACTTCGTACCGAAAATGAACGTCAGGTAAATCCCAATGAGCGTAAGTAGATTTATTTCGTCAGCTCCATGTATTCGATCTAATATCTCTCACGAAGCAGCGGTTTGAATTCGCAGAAAACTCTAGCTGGGTTGCACATCTTTACGCCCTGTGGAAAACCATCCAGAAAGATACACAATGACAAGATCTGCAGGAACTCTGTTGGAGGTCCACTATAGTCTGAATATCAAATGTTCAAAGGTACATTTAATATCAGGGAATCTGTGCTTTGCACGATATGAAATTTCTACTCTTCACAGTAGTCCACGAAACACGAAACACCATGAAATTAATGAAGGACACATCGGAGCCCCGAAGACCCCCTCACCTTCCCTTTGAACAACACAAACAACACACTCACACGCCGCAGAAGAAGCATCTAAACCCTAAATCAACCTCCAGCATGAAAACAGTCCTTGATGCAGTAGCCATTACTACCCACCACAACCCAAAATATCCGTAATAGGGAAGGTCTCAGTCTCACACCAGCAACGGAGAGAATGGTCGGTTCTGCATTGAACAGCTAGCGTTGATCCATTTTTACAACTTCCTGTGTCGCTTCTGCGAGAGCCGTGTTACAATGACCTACAGGGTCAGAATTCCTTTGAAAGAGAGAGGGAACTCTCCAGTTCATGGGGCTTCCTCTGAAAGCAGCCAGTGATGAGCGAACACGTGTCCTGCTGTATTTGTGTTTCATTATCAATTTTCCTTCTCCCACGGCGCGTTGATTGTAGAAATCTCCGAGGGAATACGTCGTTTACGGGGCGACACCGGGCTGCCGATCTCCCAGCATCGAGGATGTACGCTTTCTTGGCCATTCCTAGAGATGAAGAAATGTCTGCGAACAGTGGGAACACAAACCGAACACTAGAGAAGAAACGAAGATGAAATTTAGATAATGTGGTCCAACAAACCGCAATCATCTTAAAAAGCAGAAAAGGACATAGGAGAATAAAAGGAAGCTGTTCCGAGGAAGTCTTTCCCCTTAATAATCGTTTTCAAAACTGTGATGCAGCTTTTTTTTTCGAATGGACGAAGCCTGAGAAAAGGGCGTAAAGTTGAAAAGCGAAGTTTTCGCCAAGGATTAAATAAGCGAGATATTTAACCTGGAGACGTTAGATAATTGAAATAGGGAGCTTCTTCTCAAAACTGTCGCAGCCAGTTCTACAAGAGCATATCAATAAAGCACAAAATCGAAGACAAAAAGAAATGTGTGAACGATCAGGGGTATAAAAACAGTCTTAGAGCAAACCGTCCCTTATTTCTCACTATTCGTTAGGTATTACCGGAGCCTTACATCTTGATATCGGACGTAACAATTCGTTAATTACTCAGGCTGAGGACGAATATTCATGTCTGACACAGACGCAGACATATATAAAAATACACCTGGCTTCTTCAAATTTTATTTACACCATGGACAGAAACATTCTCTTTCTTTTGCACTTGGTTTGCATGTCCAATGATTCTTTCTGGTAATTTTTGGACAATTGACAATGATACACACATCCTGTACGCCCTTAATATCATGTTGAATCTTAATGTCCAACCAGCTGTCTATGACATCTGTGAATTACTATCAAAATATACATCATCGTCAGATGACCTGCTTAGTCAAGTGGGAACTGGTTCTGTTGAGAGGGTAGATGATAACATCGTCGTCTCTAAAATACTCCTCTAGGCAAATTGTGTCAGTGATCGGATACGAACCAGGACCAGGTTTTCTATGATCTTCGTAATATCTGAGGTCAGGGGACACTAGACAGTCATAATTCAACATTTTCTGTTGTCCCGTTTATGGTCCAGGGATGTTTTCCACAAAGCCGGGACAGTTTCAACCTTGTACAACGGTAGGATGGATAGAAGGAAACGCGTCACTTTCACATTACAACTTTGAATCGATTTATTTCGTCTAGCACTGCACTAATCCAAACGAGAAGCAGATATATACGGTCCAAGGAGTTCGAACAAGTCCTCTAAATTTCATGCCGATTTCTTGAAAAGCCGATATCCTGATGTTGAGCAGTTCTCAGAAAGGGAGTATAAATTAACAGGCATGTTTGCGCCTGTCTCACAGTAATATATTTGAGTTCTCACTTTTACTGTTATCAGATCAGTTGCATCTATATAGGTTAACTGACAGTTATCAGGGGCGCAGCTGTTGCCGGTTCAGGGCTGTATTTGACAACAGTTCATCCACTATTATGATGAAGAAACTCTTGTCTTGAAAGGAATTAACGTTCTTAAGAGTCGAAATAGGTTTAACAGAACTGGATTCTAGTCATGTTAAGTGTTTTTACATCTGTGTCTTGTTCATAGCATTTAATAATTAATAAATTATTGGATGGCATACTTTTTATGTTGCCTTGAGCCTTAAGGATTTCTATTGCTCACGTAGACAATATAATTACTCTCACTCTGTCTGTTGTCGTATCGAATGCTTTCGAACAGTAACTGCTTCTAAAGCAACAGGTCCATAGCATGGATGGTCCCGTTCCCGTATGTCTTAAATCAGCATCTGTCTGTCCCTTATTGTGCCCGTCATAAATTGATCAGAATGTGGGGCTGCAGTAAGTTCTTCTGCGAAGTTTAGTAAGTTACTGGACAGGATATATAGATATATATCCATACCAAACTTATCTGGAACATTCAATATAACGGATTGATCAAGATAAATTTCTGGTATGACGACTGTAAAGTTGGATCAGACCTGCATTTGTAGTAAGGTATGATTCTTTATGAGTTTCTATTTTAAATCAGCTCTTTGATGAATGACGTTTGACATTTGATGGTGACTGTTCACGTAGTTATCTACAGTTCTATTGCTGCAGGATCCTATAATACGTCTGTTTATTTTTTTGTTTTCGGTGCACGGTGTCAGATGTGGAAGTTTCGAGAGATTCCCAGCTTCCCGGATGTGCACAACTGCGCCAGGTTACTCGATTTTCTGCTTCTTAAGGGCCGTGTTCGGGACTCGGAGATGCAGCTCCATGACCTTCGTCTGCAGGCTGGGAGTGGGAAATAATGGAACCGAACTGAAGAGACGGAGGAAGAGGGTGTTGGCGCACAAATAGGGAGTTCGGCGACAAAGCGAGAGAGAGAATAGGAAGATCTAGAACGGGCGCGCTCTGATCGATTGTTTGAGAGATGTCCATTTTAAATTATTGGAAAAGCGGATGAGCTTAGGGCGTTGATCAGTACTAGGAGCTATGATGCTGTGGTCATTACAGAGACTTGATTGGCTCTGGGGAAGGAATAGTTATTTCGACTGCCAGTCTTTAGATGTTTCAGAAAGGACAAGGATTATGGCAAGCAAGGTAGGTGTGTGGAACTGTTGAACAGAGATGGGATCACAGCCATAGAAAAGGAGAAGGACATGGAGGGATTGTCGACTCAGTCTCTGTGTATGGAAGCTACGAATAGGTAGTGGTAAATATATCAACATTTTAAAGACCACCCAATAACAACTGGGACATCGAGCAGCAGGTCGGGTGACATTTCTGTAAAGTTGTAATAATAACAGTGTTGCCTTGGTGGACGAATTTAACTAACGATCCACTTGTTAGGTGAATTCAAGAGAATTTCTTGACAGAATATTTATATACGCATAAATAGGCGAGGCTGTACTTGAACTGGTATTGGTATATATACCTGATCATGTGTCAGAACTCTGAATGGAAGAACATTCTGCAGATGGTGATCACAGCTCTAGCATAGCATTGGCGTTGGAATCCGAAATCAGAACAGACATGGTAGAAAAGATTTTAATTGGAGTAGGAGAACGATGAAGCTATCAGGCAGGAGTTTCGCAAAATAAATTGGACACAAATATTATGAAGGAAATGGACGGAATAAACCTGTACAAATGTCCAGGCTTTGGACATTCTGCATTGCAGAATTCTGCATTGGTAAGTTTCATTGAGACAGGGAGGGTATAGTAGGGTACAGGAACATTGATGTACAAAGGATTTTGTAAATCTATACAAAAAATAAAAAAAGTACAATTAAAATCTAGGTAACGATAGAGAGATAGAACATTATATGGCTTGAAGGAAGGAGTTCAAGAAAGAAATTAGAGCAGCTAGCAGGGGACAAAGTACCCCGTGGAAGGCTTATTGAAAAATGAAGAAGGGATATTACCCAAGAGGAATATGCTTTTTAGATCCAAAACTGGCTTTGTCACAGAAGGCAAGTCTGGTTGTAAACGGGTCAGATCCAGCACTGAGATCGGTCACCTGCTCAGTCTCAGGGATCTGTTCTGGGATCCATACTCTTAGTTATTTGCAGAAATGACCTGGATGAAGGGTTGGGTTAGCCAATTTGCTGATAATGCAAAAGTTGGGTGTTTTGTGGACAGTGTAGAGGGTTATCTGATGTTCCACCAGGACATAGAGAGGATGCAAAAATGGACAGCGGAGTGGGCGATGGAGTTCAACTCAAAGAAGTGTGAGGTGGTTCATTTTTGGTAAGTGAAATACGATGACAGGATATAGTATTTATGACAACACTGTTGGCTCTGTGGAGGATCAGATGGATCAGAAGGCTGTTGCGTAGATTGACAATGTAGTTATGAAAACTTGCGGTACATTGTCCTTCATCAATCACAGCATTAATTTTATGAGCGAAGAGGTGATGTTGCAGATATATAGGGCCCTATTCAGTCCTTACTTGCAGTACGGAGCTCAGATCTGGTCGCCTCCTGAGGCAGGATGTGGAAGTCGTTGAATGTGTGCAGAGGAGATTTACAAGAATGCTACCTGTACTTGGGTGATTACATTATGAGAAAGGTTTGAGTGAACTCGGCCTTTATTTCCTTGGAGCGACAGAAAATGTGAAGAGACCTGATGGATGTGTATAAAATGATGAGAGGTATTTATCAGGTGTATAGTCAGACGCTTTTTTTTTTCCTGGGGCTGAAATAGCTAGCATGAGAGGGCACAGTTTTAAGGTCATTAGATGTAGGTGCAGAGGAGATATCAGTGGTATGTTTTTTTTTTAACCAGTATGTGTTGCGTGCGTGGAATTCGCTGCCGGCGATGGTAGTGGAGGCAGATGAGATAGGGTCATCTAACAGACTCCGACACAGGTATATACAGCCATGGAAAAATAGGGGGCTAGGGGTAACCCTAGTTAATTTCTCAGGTAATGACATGTCTGGCATAACATTGCCGGCGGATGAGCCTGTATTGTGCTGTAAGTTTTCTATGTGTCTGTGGTCCTAATGTACTGTGTTGGGTTGTTGTATTTTTTTCTTCCATTGTCAGCTTTTAAATTACACATATTTGAATGTTTGTAAACAAACTGGTTCTCTATTGCCACAACAAGGTTTTGTTTTTGTGAGAAGATATCTTCAACTTTGGAGCTGGTATTTGACATTTTGTTATCGACATCCAGACTGTTCAGACAGGGGCAACGTTTTTCATGGAGGAAATATATGGTATTTCTTCAACTTTAAATGTTCAATCTCTCATTTGAATTTAGTGCCGTGTCCTTTTACAAGAATTTAATGCACTCCCGTTGTGTGCTAAATATGTGCTTTCGTTGATGAAAATAGATACTAAGAATTTAGGTGACTCTACCATAGAATTTTATCATGTGTTATTCCAGTTCCTCCTTCTGTTCTATGTAATGTTAATATTAGTGAGAAAGAGCGCACAAAATGTTTTCTGAAATAGGCAATATCATTTGTTGCTTCATTTGTAGATTTATAATTTGATTTTGATCAAGATATAGGTATAGAGGAAGTGTCCACCTCCTTTGAAATAATGTTGTACTACTGAGCTCTGTTTGATCGTTTTTTCTTAAGACTTGAAGTAAATTCTGCCAAATGTTTTTCCTTGTCGGATTATATTGTATGATCCGTACTTGCAGTTATCTCAGATAAAGTTATCATGTATTGTGTTATTATATATCATATTCATCTAACTCTTTTATGCATCGTGCTGCTCTGATTTATATTGTGATATTTTTTTTCTCTCATCTCCGGAATTCTGCTGAACTCATCCCATCTCCAACGGGATACCACCATTAATCATGTCTCGCAACCGTCCTTGATTACTGTCTTCCACAGAGATCATTCCCTTCGTAATTCACTTGACCTTTTGTCCTTTCCCAGTGACCTAGCACCTGGTATTTATTGGCGCAGGTGGAACAAGTGCTACACGTGCCTTTACACTTCCTCCCTTACTATTCTTCAGTGCCCCAAGCAGTACTTCCATGTGAGGCGACAATTCACGAGGGAGTATATTCGTGTCACTATGTCCGGTATTCCTGGTATGTCCACAGATGTACTGGTGAAAAAGTGAGATATATTGATTCCCTCGGAATAGAAATGTATCTATAGGCATGAAGAAAATGCCAGGGAAAAGAAAAATCCATCACATTAAAAAATCCAGCTGCAATACAAGTCAAACTGACAACTTGCTTCGACAGAATCAAAAGTAAAATATTATTCACTAAAGCTTTGCTTTGAAATAGAAACTCATAGAATAAAGTATACCATACTATAAATTCAAGACTGATCCGGTTTATATACCGAATGCCAAAAATTATAATTTGGCCCGATCTGGCAAGATTAATGGACTAGATAGGATGGATGTTGCGAGGATATCAAATATTTTGGAGGTAATATAAAGCGAAAAGGCACAGCCTCCAAATTAGGAGCGGCTTTTTGGATACAGGTAAGGATGATTTTGTTTTTGCCAGTACAGTAACGAATCTTCGGAAGTTTCTGCTACAGACTGTGGTGTTCAAGACCGTGGGTATTTGTTAGTCGGAAATTGAGAGTTTCCTGATCGGACAGTGCATAAAATAATGCGGAGAGACACAGGTTTATGGGATTGACTGGGATTCGAGATCAACAATATTAATTCATCATCATTTTAATGAGAATTATTCTTATTATTTCACAAAAATGCGATGTTAAATTAAAATTAATTAATATGCTTCGATGTATCAATAAACAGCCAGTAAAATCGAACCCAATTCTGAATCTCTGGTATTCTCAGATATCTGATAGATACACTGGGTGCTTTCTTTGGAGAATTATCATGTTAATACACCAATTTCCGTTTGAATTCGATGAATTCAGAATAAAGTTCGCTGTTGTGTAGGCACCCACTCCTTAACAAATCAAGCTATAAAAATAAATGTCTATCAGCTCTACAGGAAATGACGCATTAGCACCCAGTCGGCAATTCTTTCTCCATTTCATCCATGATAAACAGACCCATGACACTTAGAAGTCTCATCAGTTTTGGAGTGGAAGATGCGACACCATTCACTCCTTGCGTTGTGGGTTTCATTGATCTTTGGTAAGTAGAAAACCCGTTTGTAATGGGGTGACTAATATATTCCGAAACAGCGAACAGAGCGATTTTCGACTTTCAGTGCCATATATGAGAGTAAGATAAAACACGTATAATCTGAATGTTTGAAATCTTATACGTCAGCATGTGGACTTAGAGTTGTATATTTCTTCAAGAGAAAGTAGAAAGTAGAGTTCATTTGAATTTTATGTTCAAAAAGAAGAGACATCTATAGACTGTACAGATATCTGTATCACTGACTTCAAATCAAGAAACGCATCAGAATTGTGTTCATTGCTGATTAACAGTTGACAGTTGACATTTGTTAATCTAATTCTTATACAGATGCATATGCTGCATCATCTGAAGGACTGGAGAAGATATATAAACATTTATTGAAAACAATGAATTGAGGGATATATGTTTCAAGTGATGAAGTGTTGTGGAACTTTGACCAGGCACTCAACAGACTATGCAATTATCTAATAGGTTTATTTCATTTTATGTAAACAGCCAGGCGGCGTGCAGCCAAATGGTTTGAATATGAAAGTTGAAATATTATACCCCCCCTGTATTCCAGATCTGAGTGATGCAAGTTCAGTAACTCAACGGGAATCTTCACACACAGGAACTGAGGGCGAATACATTACCTTCACGTGCAGCTTCACCAGTGATGCTAACTACTTATTTTGGTATCGCCAAAACTCTGGCAGACAGGTCGAGTTTGTGGCTCGTCGAAGCGCACGAGGTGGAAACGACATTCAGGCGGATTTTGCCAAAGGCCGGTTTGCTGATGTAGTACAGGAAGGACAAATGGAGTATCGGTTGACCATCCCGGCGATGCGGCTATATGATATGGCAACATATTATTGTGCCGTACCTCACAGTGCTGGAGACAGACTGCATCCTCGTACAATAACTGCAGAAAGTATCTGAGGCACAGCTGCTGATGTCTGTGTCTCTTTGCCACAAGTTTCCGGCTATTGATGTGGAATTGCAGTGGCTACTGTGAATTTTCATCAATTAACTGTGTATAAATACTTCTCCGAAGTTAAGTGCATTAGTCTACTGAAACACGGCTCAAAAGAATCTGAAACATGTTTAAGTCAATTATCGGAGAATTTGCTTCAGCTACTCTTGATACAAAGCTAATTTACGCCTGGTGTGTAGTAATAAAACAACAAGT
The DNA here is from genome assembly GCF_030144855.1 of Hypanus sabinus. Classification (NCBI taxonomy): domain Eukaryota; kingdom Metazoa; phylum Chordata; class Chondrichthyes; order Myliobatiformes; family Dasyatidae; genus Hypanus; species Hypanus sabinus. Next base: position 24,516,462 of record NC_082731.1, read on the forward strand.
CTTAATTACGCAGGTCTGTATAATTATAAATAGAATGGAGCGAGAGACCTTATAAACTCGGCAGCATTTCACCATTTCTGCGTCATTAGACATAAATATGATCAGCTATTTATGGAAGTCCTAAACACAAAACAAATCATTCTTGTTAATTTATTTATTTAGAAAATGATCCATTATTGCGTGCCTTTAGTTTGAAAAAAAAAATGTTCGATCCTCTGGAGTAATGCCTCTGCAGAAAATATTCTGGATCAGGTCTTGTAATCAATGAGATAGGATTTGAAATGTGGGTTGTAGATGCGGTGAAATGAAGGGAAAGTGAAGTTATGCAAAAGGTTAATTAGAAGTTTTGCAAGAACAGAAAAATAAACAGACAGTAAAAAATACAACATATAGAATTAAGATAATAGAATTGAAACAAGTAAATTATGATTTGTAATAGTTAGGCAGAAAAATAGTAAAAAGAGAACAGAGAACTTCAAATAGAAATTAAATATGGAAGAAAATGAAATTGAGATAAATATAAATTTTATACAACAACATCATTTCTTACTTTCAAGATATATCAACATTTGATTACGTGCTTGATTAAATGTTTCTGCAGGCTTAACATCGCTTCTGATTTTCCAGTTTGAATGAAAAGGTGACTGGGGAATTTCCAAGCAATCTGTCTCTCTTCTGCCCTGCAGAACAGTCAGTTCATGTTGGCAGCAAGATCTGTATGCTCAGCCTGATCCTGTTCACACTGCTGGAGCATGTCTGCTCTGCGAGATCCAGTTCAAAACGAATCAAGTTCACTGACGACACAGCAGTAGCTGGCGACGTCAACAGTAGCAATGAGACGGCATGCAGAGAGGAAGTAGAACGTGACGGGACGTGTTCTCCGGCCCTCTGCAAGCGACCTAGTTGGAGTGTTTGCTGACATCTTCAGCTGCTCCCTGCTTCAGTCTAAGATCTCTTCGCGTTTTAAGCAGGCAGCGATAATTCTGGTGACGAAGAACAGCAAGGTGACATGCCTGAATGACTACCGACCTGTGGCTCTAACATCAATTGCTAAGAAGTGCTTCGAGCAATTGGTTATGGCACACATCAAACATAACCTACCGTTAAACCTCGAAGCTTTGCAATTTGCCTCCCGGAGAAACAGGTAAACGGCAGATGTCATCTCTCTAGCACAGCATTCCTCCTTAGAACACCAGGAAAATAAAGACGCATATGTAATGTTCCTTTTCCTCGTCTGCAGCTTTGCCTTTAATACCATTATTCCAAATAAACTGATCCCTAACCTCCGGACCTGGGTCTTAGCACTCGGATCTACAGCTGGGTATTCAACTTCCTCACAGACAAGGCGCAGGCTATAAGGAAAGGGGACATGCTCTCCTCTGTAATCACTCTGAGCACCGGTGTCCGACAAGGCTGTGTACCTAGCCACCTGCTATACTCACTGTCACACATGATTGTGTAGCCAAGGTTCCATCGAACTCAATATACAAACCCAATTTACAGGAAAGCTGGGATATTTTCCAAAAAGCAACAAAAATTATTCTGTGATAGGTTAATTAATTCACGTGAAACTTTATTTAACTGACAATAGTACAAAGAAAGGATTTTCCATAATTTTACTAACCACCTTAATTTTATTTGGTAAATATTTAGATTTAGAATTGGATGGCTGTAACACACTTAACAAGAGATGACAGAGATAAAATAAGATAGAAAAGTGCACAGAATATTCAAGCAGCAAATGTTTGGAAAACTCCACATTAACCAGGTTATTTGGTAGCAGATGAGGTATCATGACTGGGTATAAAGGTAGCGTCCATCAAAGGCTCTGTCTTTGCAAGCAAGGATGCTTCGTGGCTCACCCCTCTGTGCCACAATTCGTGAGGGAATTGCTAGTTACTTCAAAAGGAACATTTCCAAATGCCAGATTGCAGAGAATTAATGCCTTTCAACATCTACAGTGCATACTACTGTGAAAAGATTCAGAGAATTCAGAGACATCTCAGTGCGTAAAGGGCATGGTCGGAAACGACTGCTGAAATGAGCGTGATCTTCGAGCCCTCCGGCGGCACTGCCTAAGAAACCGTCATGCGACAGTGACAATTATAGCCACCTGGGCTCAGGAGTACTTTGGAAAATTGTTGTTCCTTAACACAGTCTGTTCCTGCATCCAGAAATGCAACTTGAAACTGTATTACGCAAGGAGGAAGCCATACATCAACTCAATGCAGAAACGCTGGCGAGTTCGCTGTGCCCGAACTCATCTCAGCTGGACCTAAAGACTGTGGAACAGTGTGCTGTGATCGGATGAGCCTACATTTCATCTAGTTTTCCAGGGGGAAAAAAAAAAACAAGCGTCGAGATCTCTCTGCCAAATATGAAAATGATGATGCTGATTGTTATCAGCGAAAGTTGCAAAAGCCAGAATCTGTGATGGTATGGGGGTGCATCAGTGCCGATGGCATGGGTGAGTTCCATGGATGTGAAGGTATCATTGACTCTGAGCCGTATATTAGTATTTTAGAGAGACATATGTTGCCATCAAGGCGACGTCTCTTCCCGGAACGTCCATGCTTATTTCAGCAGGACAATGCAAGACCACATTCTGCACGGGCTACAACAGCGTGGCTTTGTAGACACAGAGTGCTTGTGCTTCACTGTCCTGCTGCCAGTCCAGATCTATCTGCTACTGAAAATATATGGCGCATCATGAAGAGGAGTATCAGACAACGGAGACCATGGACTGTTGAGCAGCTGAAGTCTTATATCAGGCAAGAATGGATAAAATTTCCAGTTGCAAATCTACTACAATTAGTATCCTCAGTTCCACAACGATTAAAAAGATTTTATTAAAAGGAAAGGTGATGTGGCGCAAAGGTAAACGTGCCTATCTCCCAACTTTTGTTTAGTGTGTTGCACCCATCAAATTATAAATTTGTGTATATTTACAAAATACAATTATGTTGGTCAGTAAAACTATTGAACATTTTTTCTTTGTACTTTTGTCAATTAAATAAAGGTTCACGTGAATAAACGTATCACAGATTTCTGTTTTTATTGCATTTTAGCAAATAACCCCAGTTTTCTGGAAACGAGGTATGTATACGTTTGCTGATGACACCACAATTCTAGGCAGAATCTTGGGTAATGATGAGTCTGTGTACAGAGAGGAAATTAATAACCTGCTGAAAGGTTTGAAGTCAACAAACCTATCCCTCAACGTCAGCAAGACGAAGTTTGTTGACTTCAGACGGAGTAGCGGACCCCATGACCCCATGTATATCGGTGGTGCGCCGGTGGAACAGATCGAAAGTTTTAGCTTCCTCGGGATGAATATTACAAATGACATGAATTGGTCTAACCAAGCAGAGTCCACAGCCAAGAAGACCCACCAGCGCCTTTGCTTCCCGAGAAAGCGGAAGGAATTTGGCCTATCCCCTAAAACCCTCACTAATTGTTATAGGTGCACCCTAGAATGCATTATTCTGGAGTACATCAGAACCTGGTATTGAATTTGTCCTGTTAATGAACGGATGAAGCTGCGGAAGATCGTGAACCTCGACCAGCACATCACACAAACCAATGTCCATCACTTTACGCCACACGCTGTCGGAGCAGTGCAGCCAGGATAATCAAGGATAAGTCCCACCCAGTCAACACGCTTTTTGTCCAACTTCCCTACGGGAGAAGGTTCAGGACCATGATGATTCGTGCGGCCTGATTTGGGAAAAGCTTCTTTCCAACTGTGATAAGACTGCTGAACAGATCCTGAACTGGTTCTGGGCAGTACGCTCCAAAATCTGGACCTGACTTTCACTACGGTACTTCCCATTTTTTATTTTCTAATTATGATTTATAATTTAAACTTTCATTACATCTACTTCGATTTGTACTTCAGGGAGCGCGAAGCGCAGAAACAATTATCACAGTGATAAGTGTAACATTAGCATCAAATGTATGGTGACAATAAAGTATTTATATTTCTATTTCTATTTCTGGATGTGTCGTGCCCAATGATTACACAGAAAATTAAGTTACTGACACATACAGCTAATCCAATGAAAACACTTGATCCACACGCTTTAATGTACTACCCGTTCCTATCGTAAACATCATTACTTCTCCTGAAAAGATCCAACTGCACTAAAATCTCAAAATTCATCCACTCCGACGAATGTTCAGCCATCATTCCATTGCCAACTTATACCTTTATTATATTTACTGGTGCGTGGCACAGACAACGTGGTCTGGCGATAACAACATATAAAAGGATTGCAGTCCAGCTTCGTACCCAGAGTTTAGTTTCACTGGTATCGATCGTGATTTTTTGTTTGTTTTTGTCAACAGTACTTTAAAATAGATAGTAATTAAATGTCTGAAAATAATACTATTTGCACGTATATTTAAAATGTGTCTTAAATAGCCTATTGCAAATGGAGAATATATTGTGAGATAGCGTATACAGTTTCCTTGTCCATGTATAAATTAATTTACCAAGGAAAATGACTTGTCCTGGAAAGGTTGAGCGCATGAAAATGATTTCCTGTTCGTCTTTCCTATGTTAGCAATGAGAAGAGTGCATGTCCTGCGTAACGAGGGTATTTAATCGGGGTATTTAGAGAGGATCTTTCTGAGGTATCACCTTTGGAAGTATTCCTTTCCTCGACGCCGTGAATGATAATGCACATGATGGAACTCGCAGTGTTCTTTCTTATTAACGCAAATAATGTGAATTTTTATTCATGAGAAATAACTGTAGTGTCAATATTGAAAATTGAGCAACAATGTGACATGGGTTAAATAGTCCTTTTGCCAATCTTTTCATTAATTTACATATAAGAATACAGATAACAAGGAAAACAATATCAATGCATTATACTAAAACGCATATAAATTCTTTTTGCACTATATACAAACAGACTGAATAGATCGTATCACAGTAATATAGTAATTTTACTATTTAAAGAAACTTACCCACTACCCAGATCGAAGCAGATTCGTACGGAAATAATGGGAAACAATGTCATCATCTGTGCTTTAATAGAAAATCAGGGGTTTTGAAAATAATTCAGAATTGTTCCACACAATGGTTTAAAGTCAACACTAGATTCAAAGGTTGAACATGGAAATCTCGATAAATTTGAACATTACAAAACATCAAATAACCTCTGGGCATGAGTCAGAAGAAAGGCGTCATTTTTCATAAGGTCGGCGCTGGGAGCGGACTTAAATACAAGATACAGACACTGAAGTACCAGGAAGTGGATTGGACGAGAGTTATGGACGGGGTAGAGCACAGACCAGGAGGTGAGGCAGGAACACAGACTTGGGCTAGGACTATGGCTTGGAAAGCGCGACAAGAGCAAAGAACTGGAAACTAGGACCCCTGGATTGGATTCCGAGCCAGAGACTGGACAAGGGCACTGAACTTAGTACTTGACTCGGGCTCGGACCCCGGAACTCGGCAACGATATGACATGGCTTCAGTCCTCTACATGGCTTGGTTGCAAAACCAGACGAGCCTTGGGTTCTTCGAGGCTTGGAGGCAGGAATAGGCAAGGCTTGGGATTTTCGAGGCCTGGTTGAAGGAGCAGGCGAGGCTTGGCTGCAGGACTAGTCATCGAACTCATGCACAGGACAATGCACATGAACAGGACAAGAACCTGAAGCCTTGACTTAACTTTGGGACATCTGAACACGAAGCCTTGGACTTGAGGTAACAGGAGCACGGAGCCTTGGACTTAAGAGATCAGGGACAGAACCCTGGCCATGGACACTAATCCCTGGAACTTTGACTATACTGTTTGCATTTTCCAAGGTAAAGATTAGTGCAAAATACATTTCAGTTCTTCAGTCAAATTCGTTAACATGATTTTTACATCTCCAGCATCGTTTTCTAGCGTTCCGATGTCAACGCTCGCCTCGCTGACATTTTATTATGCATCTACTGATACTTGTGGCATGACCTTTGATATTTTCCACTCTCTTACATTCACTTTCCATCTTGATCATTTTAATGACTTCGATTGCATTTTCGTTCATTAAAAGTTTCCGAATTATCACATTTCAAGTTTTTTTTTTCAGTTATATGCTATTGTTATGTCTGTTAAGTTGGTATTGACCTCTTGGTATCCACAGCAATTTCAACTCTCCATTTTGAATACTTCTTACTTTTGGTCTGAATATAGACAGTGTTTTCCTATTGGTTCCAGGTATTCAATCCGTCTCTACACTGTTGTCGGCCCTGTCAGTCTTCTTTTCCACACCAGTTAGATGGCATAAGTTTGCACTGCCTTTGTAATCAGCAAACGCGAGGCTCTTCACTGTGGTTGTTACTGCAGAGGAACAGTCTCAACAAAGTGAACGCACGGCAAAAATGGAGTTTCTGTTCACTGATATGCAGCCCTCCACCCCCACACCGCCCCTTGCGAATTTGTCTGTTTCAAGGAAATCAGCAACGGTACACTGGTCAAGAATTTGTTTCGAAAGTGTCGCTTCTGCCATTTTTTAATTTTATTTATGATCGACCACATGTATGTTAATAGAAGTACATTTTCCGAAGGACACTAAATTTATTGGCATAGACTCCAGCACTAAATATGTATACGTAGATCAAAAGTGTCCCTATTTTGGGCATACTTATACTCTCCCGATCCTGCCTGTGCTCTTGAGACCAGAATTAGAACATGCAAAAAAGATAGACAACAATGTGGCACGGTCCAACTCATTCGACACACGATGCTGACATTTTATCCTGCTCTTGTATAATATATCTTTCCCTCTTACTTAATTGGCAGAGCCTTGCCAGGTATTCCATCGGGCCCTACTGCCTTGTAACATAGCCTGGCTATGTTGTATTCAACATGTTGTAACATAGCCTGGCTATGTTGTATTCAACATGTTGTAACATAGCCTGGCTTGTAACAGTCGACATACTGCTAAGATAATAATAACTGTACAATCATTCCCTCTTTCATAGCAAATACAAATAGGCACTGAAACAGTCTGTCATTCAAGATGTAGAATTTGGATTGATAGTAAGTGATGATTTGCGCACGCTTCCGGTGTTGACGAGCAGCCGATATCGCCTTCAACCTGTCCTGAATTTGCTTCATGGCTCTTGAGATAAAATTCCACATGCCATACCTGATTTTCATATACAAAACATGGATCACCAAATTTAGATGCCTCAGAAGATCTCAAAAAATCCTTCAGTTTAATTCACGGCTCGGGATAATGTGGAAAGCGGAACATCTTTGTGGTATAGTTGGAATCTCTTGAACGGGTACTAACATCAAGGTTTGTGAAAAATAACCTGACGTCCCTGAACAGGCCACTAATGAAATCGAGGGTACGTGAAATCCCCGGCTTTGCTGCTATCTTGTCCATGTACACGACTAATTGCACAAAAACGCGACCGAGGGCAATACTGCTAGGAAGTAGAGCATACCCCTCGAATGCTTCTTGAGCTTTGGACAGTTAGCAAGTGACATTCGCCAGAAGGATCTTCTCCGGGTGCACTGACTATGGTTGTCTATCGAATCGGACGAATCGCATTTGCTAGATAAAGCGTAAGGATTTTGATTCTTGGAAGCGGGAGATATGCAATCGGCAAAACATGGCAAATAAAATGAAAAAAGTATATTAAAAAAAAAGCAAAAAAAAAAAAAAAAAACCCGAATTGTTTGCTCCGCGGCAATTTCAAAGGCATTCTTTATTTAAGATATTTTTTTATGATTCATCGAAAATTAAAAGGATGCGCATCCCCTTCCAGGCAACACTACCTGTTTCGAAAGGTAGTTCGACAGCAAACAGCTCTCAGTTATCAGTATCATAATTGGGTTTACCTGGTGACAGTATTTATGAAATTTATGCATAGCGATACGACATTTTATTTGTGTTTGGACTCTTGGACCAGAATGACATTACACCAAGGCCTAAAGCGTTTGTCTCAAAAGCAATTGGCAGATCAGGTTTTGATATGCGAAATATAGGACCAGACGCTAAAGAAAAGGAAATCGTAATTTCACTCGAGATAGACAGCGCCTTTGCGTCTAGCAGAAACAACATGAAAGCCAAACACACAACCTACAGAAGAAGAAACAAGCCTTTCATCTGTTTAGCGTACGATCCCTGCCGCGCCTTAGCAAATGCTCAATTTTTTTTTTTGCTTTTTGCAAGCGCAACGACCACGCTCGTCAAACTCTATAGAAGATGACATATGGACTTTCAACACTTGATCAGGGAAAATCAGATAATTAAACGCAAATTCAAATTCAAAATGGATAAATGTTAAATCCAGAAGTGTGAAATGTGCTCTGTGCTATCTCTCCCAATTTACACACACGAAATTCAGGAAATGCACTGCCGACCACGTCGCAACTATGCGAAAACGTAAACAGTCAATATTCTGATGCGGCTTCATATATCACGGATGGTTCTCGCCTGAAAAGAAGGCCAAATAATATCACAGTGATTAGTGCTGTTAATTTTGTCCGGTGAGGATTAAAAGCGAGTTGCCTGCAGATTGGAATGTTCCTAGTTGGGAAATCTTCCAAAAAAAAAAAGAGAATGCACATTGACTCGAAAAGACCGGCAGGAATGCCGACTAGGAGGTCTTGCTCTGCTGGTAAAATTAAAATGAAATCCAGTCATTTCATAGACACAACATAGCGACGGTAAGTATTGAATTACTGTCGCTAAACCTAGGGAACTGCAAGGGTAAAAATTCCTTGGAAGGAGATACAAAATGATTACAGGAGGTAGAGAATGAACGTCAAATGGGCAATGTTACAATAGAAATGGCGGAATTGAATGTGTAGTTGTATTGCTAAATCAGCGATGCTACTGATTTTCTGGAGTGCCGAAGAGATTTTTGCTTTTAATATTTTCGTAGTTGCTCCCAATGGTGGAAAATCTTTTTTCGATGTTTAGCTGTGAAAGCAAAAACAATTGAATAGACAGCTAATGGTTCAGGTTCCGTCAGGGTGAATACATACGAATACACACTGAATTATGAAGAGCAGCTAAATTTAAATATATCAGTATTTCAGTTATAAGAAATAAGTTGTCAAAAGAATGATTGGGAAAAAAAAAACTTGTCAGTGATCACGGCAGATTAACAATGGCTGGGATATCTGCAGGCAGTTGAGAAGGCACAGTCTACATGCAAGCCAGAGAGTAAGAGTTGTTCAAATGCAAAGTTGTCATAACCGTGGAGAACTTGAGAATTCCACAGAAACATAACAGACAAAACACGGGCAGATTTTTTTGTAAAAGCAGCTTGTCTGATAGGGATGCTTTTTTAAAACAAACAAAAAACAATCAGAATTCATTAAGATAGTAAACATGGATTATCAACGTAAGCTGGCCATGAATATCAAAAATCATGTGACGAGATTCCTCAGAGGCATAAAATGTAACAGAGAAGTGAGAGTTGATACCGAACGGCTGGGAAACGATGCTGTAGTATTGGGTGTCGGTTGAAGAATCTGGCGTACGATATGAAAAGTATTTTGCACCTGTCTTCATTGTGGAATACACTAGCAATAGGGTGGAGGATCCAGAGTGAGTGTTCATGAACTGTTTGAAGTTATCATGAATAGAGAAAAGGTTCTTGGGAAAGTTGGAGGTCTGAAGTTAGGCAGTTTGCACAGCTAACTGGAGTCAATATTTCTGCAATAGTTTTCTAAACAGTTCGAGGAGTTTTAAGCATTGATCTATCACAAATCCTGAGATCATGTATTTGATTGCAGAAGAGATGAAAATTTCAAATGTTGCTCCTTTATTCAAGAAGGCAGAGATGCAGAAGAAAGGAATCTATCGGCCAGTGAAGCTGACCTCAGCTTTCGGGACCATTATTGAGGAAATTATTAAAAATGTGTTTCAGGATACTTATAGACACAAAACAAAATAGGCTGTAGTAATCTTAGTTTCCACAAGGGTAAGTCTTCCCTGACGCTTCTGCTTAAATTATTTGAAGAAATAACAGGCAGAATAGACAATTAATATTTGGCTGACGTTGTGCGCTTCGAAACCTACCACTCATGAGTCTACATGACACGCTACGAACAGTTGGTGTTACAGAAAGGATTCAAATATCAATAGAACAGTGGTTGATAGGGATGAGGCAATGTATACCGGGAGTACTTTTGCTGGAAGGCTGCCGGTAACCAACGACGTTCAACAGAATTGAAGTCGTTGCCGATATTTCTTATGCTATATGTCAATGCACTGGAATATGAAACGGATGATATTTTTTTTTTATTTTTGCAAACGATATGTATATACCTGAAGAAACAGGTAGTAGAGAGACTCTGCATGTATCTACGCAGTTTAAGCAAATTAACGAATAAATACCAAATGGAGTGAAGTGCTAACGTATATGGCCACGTATTTTGTGGAAAAATAATGAAAGGATCGTTGCAACGTGTCTTTGGCCCCCTGGAGTAGGGTTCCCTTAATATAATTTGTGGTAAAAGACGACGGTAGGGAAGGCAAGCGCAATTTCAGCATCCAGTTCAAATGTCTCGAATATCAAAGCAATTAAGTACTTTTTTAATTAATTATGAAACACACAGCAGGCCTCACTTGGGGTATTCTGAGCAGGTGTAAGCTCCTTATAATTGAAAGTATATCGCTTGACTGCAGCCCAGTTGGTGTTGCAGGTATGCAGAGACAAACCAGGAAATCCATCCGGCCCAGCTGCCTTGCAGGACAGCCTGGCGTTGGGCTCCAAAATAGGAAACAGAGCTTCAGCGGATGATGCTGGGATTATGACGATTACGCTTTTATCCTCTCTTTCAAAGCGTATATAAAAAAGCATTCAGTTTGATTGTTATTCTTTACGTCGAATTTTGATTTATCGGATTTAATGGATTACAAACGCTGCCAGAGATGACGTACATCCGATGTCGCTTTCAACCTGTCCTGGAATTATTTTGTGGTTCTCGAAATAGTCATCCGAAAGTCTTACCTGGTTCTCTTGCAGAAAACGCTGATAGCCAAAGTTAAGTGCCACATATCTAGCACTCAGTAATCTACAAACGCCTTGGTTCATCAAGAGTTAATGAGCGATGGGGACAGAGAGAAATGGGGAACAGAATTAGAAACTATCGAACGAGCAGCAACATCAAACACCGTGATAAATGACCTGTCGTCCCTATTAATGGCAATTAACAATATCCTAATTTTTATGAATTCAGTGGTGTGTTAATTCCCTGGATGGGCCGTTATTTTGTATATATGTCTCCATTTGAGATCCTCCTACCTATATACTATAGGCAACCAACACGACCTTGGGAACATAACTGGGAGAAAGAGGACTCCACCCAAATTCTTGTCAGACATTGTGCAATATAACTATTGACACGGGGTGAAAATATATTCTGCGAAAATACCGATTCTAGCCTATCTATCGCATTGGTTGCATTGTGTTTCTTAGATACAATGACAAAATTGTGGTTCTGTCATTGTCCGGTCCGTGAAATCCGCATTGCGGCTCACAGTCCTTTCCAGGTTCCTTATTCCAGGTTTTCAGGCTTTCTACAGTTTTCTTGAGGCTGCCGGTTCTCGTTGGGCTGGCTTTATAAATAGCTTCAGGGTTCAGCCTCTGGCTGCTGGATTGTTCCTGTCCAAACCCCCTGTCTGAATCCCTTTTCTTTACTTTCCTGCTTGGAGCCTCGCCTTGCCTTGCCTCTGCCTGGAGCCTCGACTTGTGTCACGTGGAGCCTTGCTTCGCCTGGATCCTTGCCTCTCCTTTAACTTTTGCTTTCAATGCGGTCGTTCAACCTGCTTAGCAAGACAAGGAATTGCCTTTCGTTGTTTTGAACTGTCTCTGTGCCCTTGCCTTCGCCAGGTAGATCTGGCCGTTAGCCGCTACCCAGTGTTGAGAACAGTTTGCGTTCAAGCCTTCACTAGGTAGGTTCGACCGTCTGCCCCGACCTTGTGGTAAGAAAGGTCTCGTCGTATTCAGCATGCAGATTAATGAGTCCTGGTCCCACGTTCAGTATCCAAGGAGGGGTTCCAGCTCTGTATTCTGTGTAACGAATCCCGGCCCTACGTCCTGCTTCCAAGTTGGGCTCTCGGCTCTGTGCTCCATTTTCTCGAAGAAGGCTCTGCATTCCTGTCTCTCCGCCGACGAAGTCAAGGCTTCGGGGTCTCGTCCATTCCGAGCCACGTCTAAGGAACTTGTCCGGTCCAAGCCACAGTTTTATGTTCTCGTCTTTTCTATGTGCCTCGCCCAGACCAGGAGTACCTTGGCCAGCCCGGTTCTGGGGTTCCCTCGTCCTTTGCTGGGGTTCCCTTGTCCTGTCGTAGTGTTTAACGTCCAGTCCTATTGCCGCTCCACGTCTTTTCCTCGCCTAGTAGTGGAGTCCGAGTTCAAGTCAAGACCCAGATTCTAGGTCCTTCCCCACTTTCTGGTATCGGAGTCGATACGCAAGCATCATCATGTCCTCGCCTAGTTCCGGGACCGAGCCCGAGTTAACAACCAGGTTCTGGGTCCTTGTACTGTCTCTGGCTCGAAGTTCAAGCCCTGGCTCCTAGTTCCCAATTCTATGTCCTGGTTCGGCTATCCTTGAAAATCCCTAGCCCAGTCACGGAATCTATGTCTCAAGCAAGGTTTGTGTCATGTCCAGCGTCCTTTCATCCCCTTTTCCCAAGCCTGGACATGTTCCTGGTAGTTCAGTGTCTGTGTCTTGCATTTGGGTCCGCTCCCAACATTCTTCTGATGACAGACCATCCAACCAGACTTGGATCCAACGAAACAGATACTGACGTTTAACTCCTGCTATCCTGGGTTGTCTCCTGTTGGATGCCTCTTGCCGCTCCCCCGTCCCCGTGTGTGTCGTCCATACTCTGAGGAAGCCTTTTGGTTCGTCAGGAGGTCCCCATAGGGCCGTGAGTTCTGTCTTGGTCCGGACCGTGAAAATGCATTCCAGTTCACGATCCAGCCCAGTACCTTATTTTAGGTTTTCCTCTTTTCCCTAGTTTCTGTTGAGGCAGCTGATTCTTGTTAGGGCTGACTTCGTAAATAGCTTCAGGATTTTGTCTCGGGCTGCTGGTGCGTTCTTTTCAAAATTCACTGTCTGCATCTATTCCCTTCAACTTCCGCCTGGATAAGTTCTTTGCCTTGCCTTCCCTTGCCGCGCCCGGAGCCTTGCCATGCGTCGCCTGCAGCCTTGCCTGTCCTGTATCCCTTGCCTTGACGGTGTCAAGTTCAACCACTGGAGCAAGATAACGATCTATCTTTTGTAGTTTTGTACTATCTCTGTTTCCATGCCTTCACACCGTAGGTCCGGCCGTTTGCCACTAACTGGTGTTGGGAATTGTCTGAGTCGACGCCTTCGCTAGAGAGGTACGGCCGTCTGGCGATACATTGTGTTCAGTACTTTCTTGTCGTATTCTGCATTCTGTATAATGAGTCCCGTCTCCACGTCCTGTACCCAAGGAGGGATCCCGGCGGTGAGTTCAATTTTCCTGTCTCTGCCTAGACCAAGGCTCTGCATTTCTGTCTGTTCCTCGGAAAGTCAAGGCTAGGGGGTCGCATGCTATCCTAGCAACGTCCAGGAGACTTGTCCAGTCCAAGTCTCGTCTTGTCCATGTTCCTCGACTAGCCCATGTGCTGGGTTTCCTTCATCCTATGCTTGGGTTCCTCTTTCCAGTCCAGTGATCTCAGGTCCAGTCCGGTTGCCTCTCCTCGTCTTGTAGCCACGTCTTGTCCTCGCCTAGTCCTGGAGTCCGAATCGGGTCAAGACCCTGGTTCTGGGCCGTTACCCAGTCTCTTGCTCGCCGTCCATTTCGAAGCCACGTCATGTCCTCGCCTATTTCGGGGGTCACAGCCCGAGTAAAGACCTAAGTTTCGGGTCCTTGTCCAGTTTCCGGATCGGAGTCCAAGTCAAGGATACTACTTCCCAGTTCGATATCCTGGTTCCGCTATCATAGTCAAGTCCCAGATCTGTCCTGGAAACCTTGTGGCGTCGAAAGTATGTATCATTTCCATTGGCTTTACTTCCTCACTTTCCTTGCTTCCTTCTCATGCCTAGTCCTTTTTTCTGGTTGTTCATTGTCTGTGTCTTGCATTTGGTTCCGTTCACATCTCCCACCTTATGACAGGAACCAGATTTATGTAATGAGAGAAAAAAAAACAGCTAAAAACAAATAAAAAGAAAATAAGAAAACACAACTGCTTGTTGCGAAATAAAACACTCTGTATATTCTGCCTTGCAGCCTTTTTTTTTGATTATCCATCCAAACCATGAACAGATGCTATGCATCGTGCAATTGATACCAACAGTACTGTAAATCTACTTTGTCAGCCAGCAAGTACCGTTTCCGTGTATAATAACTGGATAAGCATGATAACTGCAGTTCTGACGTTAATCACAAGGATATAACATTTTATTGGCGGTGGAATGTAGGGATAAGAATGCCGCCACTCTTATGTCCTTACGGCCTAAACAACAGCGTCAGATCGAGTTTTAGTATGGATAATATGGGAACAGTGACCTAAAAATCCCATCCAACACAGACGACAATATTTTCTTAGTGTGGATAATCTCTCCAGTAGCTACACCGCTTAAATTCATGAAAATTCTCCTATCAAACTTAGACAACTGCAAGCATCTCCGACCCAAGTAACCAGACTGATAAAAATGGGAATGAGCTCCTCCGGAACGGTGTTATCGTGGTCTGAATATAGGTTTCCCTGACAGATAAAAAAAAATCTAAATAAATAAAATTTGAAGTCTTTCATCAGAACCTGCCTATTTGCACTATATATTAAAGCCGAGCTGCAGTTAAACTATTATCTGTCCTCGTTCACTCGGCAAAAAAAAAACACACACAATGGCCCATCCACAATGACAGTGGGACAGCAGCGTGGTAACTTTTACACACATACAAAAAAAATGCTGAAAAATGTGGGAACACAGGAAGGACTTTCCAAGAATCATGAATAACATTTAATTAATGAAGGTCGGATACAGGATCAATAATCTTCGATTTTACCTCAAGTTCTGCAAACACGCAATTACAGAAAATGAGATAAAGCGAACATTCTGACAGTTAGAGGTTACCCACATATGTCTCTGTGGGAACAATCAATATCCAAGGCATTCAGATAGAACGATAGACACCAAATGAACGAGGCATCTCAGTAGACTGAATCAGCCGCAACTTTAATGTTTCATGATGATCCCGATATAATCGCCTTCCATCCAAAAATGGAACAAACCTTATCCGGCTGAAGAGTCTGTGGCCAGTTGCAGTAACGCGATTATCAAACTAAGCATCAGGGGCCCATACTTATCGTGCTGGGCTTACATTGAAAATGTTATCACTAAGCCCAAATCAACAAATGCCTCGAAAGAAAAATCCTTCAGATTCCATCTCTAGGAAGATGATATATCTCACTGCGATGAAGTACATATTGGAGATGCAACAGAAATCATCACAGATCTTTCCTCGTTGGCCGGCTCTCTAGATCTTCCTGTCCACTTGAGGCACGTGGTCAGATAAAACAACAGTTCCTCAGAGTATAAATGTCGTGTTTATTTAAATATCCAATCAAGTTTAGCAACTGGGAATTGATTCCTGCTCAATTCATGGGTTCAGTTGAGTGCCAGCAGTCGGTGGGACAAATATCTGTAGGAGAAAATTGTAAAGTTGGAGGACGACGAGTTTAAATAGAAACTGGAAAACTACCCACCTCAAAATCGCAGCTAATCTGACAGACAGATTTCTGTACGAAATTCTAAATCGAGCAGCCCATTAAAGTATCTGGATTTGCCAATTCATCGTTGAGATTTTTCATGAACACTTTACGGAATATGAGCTCTAGAAATTGGCCTGTTCATGTACCCTCCAGCGATAAGAGACTGAATTTCATTGAATACTCTGTCACGCACCTAGACTCATGTCCAATGCCATGAAGTATCTAACCATCTGTTACTAACCTATAGGGTGGTTTTGCATTCTTTTTGGGTTCTGATAAACGGGTAAATAATGAATAATAATGAACGTTTTTCCCCTTTCGCTATTGCTCATTCCATAGGTGTTACAGAGACGACACAAGCTCTTTAAGCCTATTTAGTTAATTTGATACGAAACCTGTGAGCATCAGTTCGAACACAACATAACCCAAGGTTGTAATTCGCTGCAAAAGTAGAGAGTCTCGCTAAAACGTTCTACAGTGGGCAGATTAAGAGAGGTCGTAGAATACCAGGTTCTTATGCTTCTGGAAGGTATTCGATGGCAACGGGATCGGCAGACGTTGACAGTTGCTATGCAGATCATGCCGACTTACTGTAACACATAATTTACCAGATCAACTCGCACGTAACGTCCTGTCTCGTTCATATTTCTGGCTTTGGCATTCGTTACGTATCACGAGCGACATCAAGAGCAGATATCACGGAAAATTCGTGCAATCAAACGAAAACAAAGATGAAAGATGAAGAATTAGGCATGAAAGGTAAACCACTGTAGGAAGATTGCATTCGCTGGACCTGAATCTGATTAAGTAGATATCACATACCAAGTGACAAAAACACTTCTCACAATTTAAGTTATACCTGCAAATATCCAGAAGGCTACAATACGAAACACCAACAAATATTCCAAAACTTTCTGCCAGTGGAGAAAATATGGCTTTTGGTTTGTCTATTCCTCAAGTAGCTCCCCTTGTGAGCTGGGGAAAAATAGGACAGGACTTTATTAATTTGTTGGAATAAATTGAGCGATCGTCAGTTCCAACGTGAAAGGTTACAATAAATTCATGTGTAGGTGAAAAACGGAGGTCTTTTTTTTCCTCGCTGCTTGCTCTTGTATGAAAGGAAATTCAAAACGTTAAAGTGATCGAGAGCATCTAGTTTAACTAATATTTAAAAGCCAACATACATGGACGATTTTCTGTTCTCCATATGTGCTAAGATATCTCTCGTATCTTCATAACACGTATAGTAAAAAACAGGCAAATCTAATGAATAGACCAACGGTAGAATGATTCGAATAAACTACAAGCACAGCTCGTGACAGACAGAAGGAAGAAGAGGGTATCAAATTTTATGAGAGACAGGGTGAGAGTATTAGATGGACAGGTAATTTTGAGAAATGTGTACACAAATAGGCAGATGCCAAGATAGATAGTTATATTGATAGCAGAAGGAAAAAAAAAACAGATAGTTATTTATGTAAGACAAGTGAATTCGCAGATGCTGGAAATAAATAAAAACTCAAAATGATTCCAGAATACAGCAGGCCAGACAACATCTATGGGAGGAGGTAGTGACGACGTTTCGGGCCGAAACCCTTCATCAGGAGTGAAGTAAGATGGGATGGTAGAGGGGGGATAAGAAGAGGGGGAGGGATGAAGTAGAGAGCTGGGAAGTGATAGGCTGAAGGGAAATAGGCTGGGGAATTATGGGAAATAAAGGTGAAAGGAAGGTAGGTCTGGGGGAGATTATATGAGGGGGGAAAAGAGAGAAAGAAAACCAGATTAAATTATAGATAGGGATGTGGTAGTGGGGCAGTGCTATCAACTGAGGTCTGTGAGTTGAATGTTCCTGCCGGCAGTTAGTAGGCTACCTAGGCTGGAGATAAAATATTGCTCCATCAACCTGCGTGTGGCCTCTTCTTGACGTTAAAGGAGGTCATGGACAGACATATCGGAGTGGGAGTGGTCTTTGTAATTGAAGTGTGTGGCCACAGGTAGATCCCGCCACTGCTGGCGGACTGATGCCGGTTTTTGGTGAAAAGTTCTCCCAGTCTGTGGCGGTCTCACCAGTGTATAAATAGTCACATCGGGAGCACCAGATACAATATATCACTCCAGTTGCCTCGCAGTTGAAGTGGTACCTCACCTGAAAGGACTTTCTGGGGCCCAGTTTGGTGATGAGGGAAGTGTGGGGGCAGGGTTAGCACATATTCCGTTTGCAGGGATGTGCCTGGAGGGAGGTCGGTGGGGAGGGATGGTGGTGGTGTGAATGGACAAGTGAGTCGCCAAGGAAGCGATCCCTGCGGAAAGCCGAGTGTGGGGAGGGAGGGGAAGATGTGTCTGGTAGTGGGATCCTGTAGGAGGTGGCGGAGGTTACGTTGGATCTGTAGGCTGGTAGGGTGATAGGTGAGAACTAGTTGGACTCTATCGCTGGTGGGCTGGCGGCGGGATGGGGTGAGTGCAGAGGTTCGTGAAATACCGGGAGATGTGATGGAGGGCAGAGTAGATGGTGGACTAAGAGAAGTCCCTTCCCTTAAAAAAAAGGAAAACGTCTCCTTTGTCCTAGAATGATTCTAGGATATCCTAGAATGAAGCGTTTGCGGATACAGTGAATCAGTTCAAAATAAATTCTAAAATCAGAAAAATGTCACAGAGGATCAGGCAGTGAGAATCTAAGCCTATAGGGATTAAAAACTGCAAGAGTAGTAGACCCTGATGGTCATATCCCCAATTAGTAGTCAACATGTGCTCTAAATAGTACAACAGGAGACAGAAAATTCATGCAAAAATGACAATATTTTCAACATACATGGGGCAATTCAATGTGCAGAAGATTTCGTATATCTGTTCGTGCTGGATTCGAGCAACGTGTGTATCTGGAATTCCAACGAGATCGCTATATGAAGCACGTCCTGGGAATCTGCCATTCTGCTTTGGTTGTTGTGCAATCAACTAGAATGGATTGAATACCTTAAAGTTGCAGGATGCTTCGTGGTAAATGATCATAAAATGATTAATATCACCTTGCATTTTGAGAATGTGATAATAAACTCATAAACTATGTATGTCATAAGTTGGGTGTTGAGACTGGACCCAAATGCACGACACAGACACTGAAGGAATAGGAACAGGACGGCACAATACTGAAGGACGGGTGGCAGACTGGGCCAGGGAAGCATGAGCAGGACGAGGGACAGGGAACAAGGAGACTGGAGTCGACTTAAAGGTTGAGACTGGACACGGAACCAGAACCTGAGTCTTGACTCGGGCTGGCACCCCAAACCGGGCGAAGACGTGACGAGGTAAAGACTCTAGGAACGTGAGGCTTGAAACTACAGACGGTTTCCAGAAGCTTGAGACTTGAGACTAGAGATTTGGAGTCGAAGGCTAGAGACATGAGGCTGGGGCCTTGAGGCTTGAGACGTGAGGGTGGGGTAGTGAGGATTGAGACTTGAGAATGGGGTCTAGAGGATTGGGACGAGGGTGGGGTAGTGAGGATTGAGACTTGAAAATGGGGCCTTCAGGATTGGGACTTGAGGTTGTGGTCTTGAGGTTTGAGACTTGAGGCTAGGGTCTATAGGCTTAGGTTCTTGGAGCACAAGGATTAAGGCCTGGGTTCCTGGAGCTCGATGATTGTGGCTTGAGTTCTTGGAGCTCGAGGCTTGAGGCTTGGTATCCTCGGACTTAAATAACTCGGAGGTTGGTACTTGGAGGCAGACTATGAACTGTGCATCAACATAGATCCGGGACTTATCCTGCGACAAGATGGGACTCTTCTTTAACTAGTCACTAACATGAGATGGGCAGTACATAGACATAGAGCCGGGATTATCACCGACAAGCCGGAACTCAACTTTCACTCAACACCAAGGTGGGTCAGGACCATCTGTCGCGTAACGGCAGAACGGCCTGACGTACCGGACGGAGAGAAAGACAAGAGAAGGCAGATTCCCCCTGTAGTGCAAAGGCAGAGTGACTTGACTAACCCACGGAGGCGAGGACGTCAAGACAGATTCCCCCCGATGGTTAACGACAGAACATCCTTACTTACACACAGAGGCGAGGACAGAAAAAGGCAAACACCAAAGAACGACAGACAGTTCCATCTCTGCTTCGGCGTTGCTCCGTGTCGCAGTTATGGCCAGCCATCTTGGCTGGTTACGGAAACAACCGTATCCCTTCCTAGCTTGGAGTGGCTGTCGGCCAAAAAGCTGACACAGGAAACGACTGAATCCGCACCGCAATGACAGCACAAGTTACCCACAACAAGGAATCAAGAAGCAATGGTCCTCCAGAGCAGCCTGAAGATGGCAACTGGCCTTCTACCAACCATTCACTCCCAGCGAAACTTGACAAGACGACTCCACAAACAAACGCTATCCGAGGGCCACTTACATTCCCAGCCCCGAGATGAGCATCAGGTGCTCATGATTCAGTACAATCGAAATAAGGGGCAGACCGATTACATGGAGTCCGTGGAACGGACCGTGAATTGGAATGCGGTCTTCAGACCAGACCATAACTGTACACACCCCTACCTCTATGGGAGCATGAGGCGAGCGAAGAAGCTCTCCAGGACAAAGGACGACTCTGGCGGGAGGCGGGGAGGCAATGTTCATTCAGGAGAGAACCACAAGGTGACGCGAGTTAGACGGCAGAGTCTGCGTTGCTAGACCCATGAATGGGAGTTTCGTTCTGTCATAATGGGGGCGTTGAGAGTAGACCCAAATGCAGATCACAGACACTGAAGTACGAGGAGCAGAACGGGACAAATCTAAATGACGGGTCTGTTCGCAGACTAGACTAGTGAAGCACGACCAGGACCAGTGTCTGGGAACAAGGAGCCTATGGTGGACTCCATGCCTGAGAACGGACACGGAACCAGAATCTGTGCCCTGACTCGGACTCGTGCCCCAAACCAGGAAAAGATGTGACGAGGCCAAGTTTCTAGGAGCTTGAGACTTGAGTCTACAGACTTGGGGTCCTGAGGCTAGAGAAGGTATGGGCAAACTACGGCCCGGGGGCCATATACGGCCTGTTAATCTTCTTTTAATCCGGCCCGCAGAAGATGAAATTATATTAATAAACCTTGTTAACGTTTTTTCCCCGCAATTCTGGCGTTTTCCCAATAGATGACGCACTCTATATACATTGACCTTTGTTGAGGTGCAGCGTATTACTCCACATTTGCGCTTTACACTTTGTTCGGCTCGACCTATTTGTGTGAACAGGCCTTCAGCGTCATGAACATCAACAAAGCCAGCCACAGATCCTAGTTAACAGTCCAACATCTCAGATCCATCCTGAGAATCGCCACAACAAAACTACATCCATACTTTGATGCGCTGGCTAAAAAGGGAGACCAACAACACTGTTCCAACAGAAATTAAAAATAAGTTTCTGCGTTGTAAAAAATGCATTTGAAAATATTTCTTCAATATGCCTTACATGTTACATGTCATTTCTGTTAAGTGATGGACATGAGTAGTTCGCAGGTGCACGTAATTCTCAAAATAATAAATGCGCTCCAGATCAAATAACGCGCTCCGCATATAGGCGCGTTGTCACTGTTCTGTCCTTATGCTGGTCGTTGTTGAGTTTTGGCACAGGCGACAATTGAATAAAAAGGAGCAGGACAAGTAGACCTGCATCTCCTACCGTTTTTGAGATAAAGACAGTCAGGAAAAGAGTGATGATGATAATATCTTGAAGGTTAACCGAATTTTCAGTGCTTTAAAGTAATAACTTTTACTATTAAAAAAAGCTGTATTTTATTCATTTAATTTTCGGTGTTTTCAAAGTCATTTCAATAAATAGCTAAATACTATGGGACCTCAAAGAGATATTTTGTTGTAATGCATTTGTTCATTTTCAATTGAAATTAAAACACATGTTTTCTACATATCCCATGATATTTTATTTTCTCTTATGAGGTTTATTACCAAAACACTCCGTCCATCTGCTCCTGGTCCGGACCCCTGTCAAATTTTAGAACTCTTTGTGGCCCACAGTCAAAAAGTTTGCCCCCCTGGGCTAGAGCCTTGGGCTGGGTTCTTGAGGCTTGAGACTTGAGGTTGGGGTCTTGATGCTTGAGGCTTGAGGCTGGGGTCTGGAGGCTTGGGTTCTTGGAGTTCGAGGCTGGGGTCAAGAGGCTTGGTTTCTTGAAGTTCCAGGCTTGAGGCTTAGGTACTTGGAGCTCGAGGCTTGATGTTTAGCTTGTTCGGTCTTGAGTAACTCGGAGGAAGGAGCTTCGAGGCATACTAGGAAGTGTACATCAGCATAGAGCCGGGACTTATCCTCCGAAAAGCCGGGATTCCTTTTTAACAAGAGAACAACATGAGACTGGGTAGTACACAGACATACAGCCGGGACTTATCCAGCTACAAGCCGGGACTCAACATTCACTCAACACCAAGGTGGGGCAGGGCCATCCGTCGGGTAACAGCAGAAACGTCTGACTTAACCGACGGAGACAAATACAAGTCAAGGCATATTCACTCCGCATCGTTTTAAACTATTTTCCAGAGAAACAAGTCCCTCATTTGCTACATATTGAGCCAGGGCTGGTAGAGCTGTGTCTTTGGACATTTGGAGATCAATAATATTTGAGATATCACCACAAGAATTCGTGAAGACCTCTGTGTACACTTCAGCTCAAGTTGTAGAGAATGGAATATTTGTTTCAAACTCATTTTGATCGTAATTAGATTCAGGGCACGTCAAGCCTGGTTCTGTTATCTCTATATGTTATAAACGCAGTTCTGTAAGTTCAGCTTCTGTAAATTGTTCCGTCTGATTCTCTAAAGGATCTGGTTGCACCACTTATATCTCTGCCCTACTACTCAGAATAACTCTATGGATAACAGAATCAGACTTCGTTCCAATTGTTCAGTCCCATGGTCATTCCATATCAATTGAGATCAATACTCTTCAGGGTACCGTTCATGACAATTGCACTTTTGTTTGTGTGGCGGAGGCGTTGTGCATGGATATCCAGGTATTCGAATAATATTTTATCCCCATGGTGAACCACTTTATGAGAGCAACTTAAGTAATTTCCATGATGCTGATTGTGAATCACTGCGCCAACATCAAGCTTCCACTTATCATCATGAGCAGCACACGATTGGCTAGGGCAGACCTCCTGAAATGACATAAGATAAATTGTTATTTAACCCATTCTCTTAGTTTCTCTTTTGGTACCCGACTTGGTACTTGATGTGCATCAAGTTGAGATAAAGACGCAACAACCATGCTAAGCAACCAACTTGTGTATGTAGCAGAACTCTATCTGTTCCCTTAGACATGAGGTTAAGGCTGTCAGTTATCAATATTTGTGGTAACCTGAAGATGCTTCAGAATTTCATGTGAATTCAGCCTTAGCTGTGATTCGATCTGACCAATTTTACTGGTCTGTGTCTGCTCCCGGTACTTTTCTCCAATAATATATCACATTTTTAGTTGAAGACAATACAACTAATGTTGGAATTTTACGACATCAAAGGTATTACACATTGGAACCACAGATGCGTAATCTGCTAGCACTTTTTCTAGTAAAACCTAGTTCCTTTAATTTTTGACGGGCATAAACTCACATCCGCTTTGCTTCCTCCTAAGAATGTAAGTAAATAATGTTGTAGGTGAGCTCCTTTAAAGCACCGTTACTTCAGTGAAATACAAGAAAAGAACCTGTACATGTTGGTATCATTGTACCAAAGTGATGCCTTTTCCATTATCTTCCAACAATAACCCTAACTCGTTTGTGTGACGCTGAGACTCACTTTCTCTTTTAGGTCCAGGATAAGTTCCATTTGATAGAGCTATTGAAGTACTGAAATTTGTTGGAATTTTGAAGACCCTGAACGGGCGTGGGCTCTGACAGAACCTCTTAACTGTGTCCTATATTGACTTTTCCTAACTGTCGTGCCCGTGTACCATATCTTTCCAAGAATAATTCATAGGAATGGGATTACATTTTCAGGAACGAAATTATGTTGCTAGCGGAATTGACACAACTTTTGTGTAGCTCGACCCCAGTCAATGTGCACCTGCGTGAGATCTCACAAAACCTTGTTGTTACCAAGTCCGTCATCACCTGCAGGCTGCTGGATAACCGGGACTGGAACCTGAATGATGATTATCCCCCCTGGATAACTAAACAATACCAACTCTAGTATTTTATCACATAGGAATTGCTGTTTTGTACACCGTGGAATGCTTAAGGTTTTATCAACACTCATCAAATCATTTAACCCAGGATGATAGAATTTCGGGTCCTCTGTTTCTCCGATATAAGCTATTCTTA
This sequence comes from Hypanus sabinus, assembly GCF_030144855.1. Lineage (NCBI taxonomy): Eukaryota > Metazoa > Chordata > Chondrichthyes > Myliobatiformes > Dasyatidae > Hypanus > Hypanus sabinus. The sequence continues at coordinate 24,540,482 of NC_082731.1, forward strand.
AGTGTGTCAGTTGTGAAAATAGATTTTTGATCACCGTTTGTCCTTCACATAATGCAGTCGTTGTTGACAAGTTCGTCCGCAGTAATGTTTATGAAGCAGAACCGTCAAACGCCCCAGTCATTGCTTATTGTATCACAATAAAATATATTATACTTTTAAAGTCGAATGCGTTCTGTACTGAACATCACTAATATCTGTTCTTACTTCCAGTTTCAGTCTTGACTTACTTTACGTTCATTTTTTATTTCTCTCACCTATCCAATCTCGGCTCGCAATAGACGTTGGACTCAAGCCGCCCATAGTTTCTCTTTGGATTTTGTTTCAAAATAGGGGAGACAGAACTCACTACATTCCTTCTTGTTTTTTGTTCTCAGACTGAGAAAGTGGAAAATATCCCCCTTGGTCAAATTTGTTCACAGCACAACTGTTGAAACCGAAAAATTTCAAATCCTAACTGTCTTGAGCAACAGTTGTCAAGTGTCCGAAACTACAACCATCTTGTACATCAACAGGTAGTTGGGGATTATCATCGTTTTCTTTCTTCCATTCCAACAATTTCAACTGCTTGAAGTGATGGTATTCAATTTCATCGGGGAAATCAGAATCTTGTGTATTGCTTTACTTGGATTGTGCATAAAGTCATTGCATGCTGAAAAACTTGCCGATGAAAATGGAGCTGAAGCATGCTAATTATTGGCCAATGTCCTGTCCTTATATCCATGTGACTGGATTATGAGTCAATCTAAGCCATACTGTGCTCTTGCTCCCTTTTCCTGGTTGATAAGCAGACATATAGTTGGCCTCCTTCATTATCTCTACCAACTGCGGTGCCCGATTCTTTGACATTTTCCCATTTACCTCAGGTTCCGACAAATTTAACCGTAACAATTCCTGTGTACACCGAGGTAACCCCGTGAACAAACGTTATCTATCTATTTATTCATTTATCTATCTATCTATCTATCTATCTATCTATCTATCTATCTATCTATCTATCTATCTATCTATCTATCTATCTATCTATCTATCTATCTATCTATCTATCTATCTATCTATCTATCTATCTATATATCCATTAATTTATTTATCTATCTATCTATCTATCTATCTATCTATCTATCTATCTATCTATCTATCTATCTATCTATCTATCTATCTATCTATCTATCTATCTATCTATCTATCTATCTATCTATCTATTTATTTATCTATTTATCCATTTTATTTGTTCATTTATTTATTTATTTATTTATTTATTTATTCATTTATCTACCTATCTATTCATATATTTATTTATTTATGTCTGTTTGTTTTTTTTGTCTGTTTATGTATGTATGTATGTATGTATGTATTTTTGTATCTATCTCTTTTAAATTTATTTATCATTTATCTATCTCTATCTATCTATCCATATATTTATTAATGTATACATTCATTCATTCATTCGTTTATAACTCTTTTTTTCTTTCTTTCTTTCGCAGTTGCTTTGGCCGTGTTAATCTCAGGCTGTAAAGCATCCGCCCTCCTTGACTGGATGGCAACGGTACATTACAATGTATCTGCGAATTGTTTCGGAGGCCTTCCAATAGTCTGGAATTTTCAAGGGCTCGTTTCTCTGCATTTATCTCAGGATTATTTTATGCACAGATCAATCAATTCTTGACATGACTTTTTTTTTCGTCCTTGCTCTTAAGCCAGCAACTCACTTTCTTTATATTTCCCTGGCTTCCTAGTTTCCGAATAGATCATGTACCAGTCGGTCGCCTGATTTCATCGAACTCCTGGGATTACGAAATGCATTTCATACATGCCTTCTCCATCCTTAAATTGTACTGCCGTGTGCTCTTTCTAGATTCCTGACTCTGCTAAGTCAATTAATTGTGCGGATTTGTTATCTTTCTTCCTCTCCTCTGTTAATTGCATAATATTATGTTTCTGCTGCTTTCAAATCTTCCCAATTTTTAGCTGTCATTTATGCCCGGTTAAATCATCTTGTGTCGCAAACTCAACTGCCTACCTGTTCCTCTAAAGTTGCAATATTGCGTGGGCTTTTCCCTTTGTGAGTTTAGATTTTTTCATGTTTGCTTCTTCAAATATATACTTCAACAGTGCAGATGATCTGAAGTGCGTCCATAAGATAAAACAAACATTCTTGCTTTCCACAGAAGTAAGTGTTCTGTAAGGCCATGACAAACCTACATACTATCAACAGCATGATTTATCCAGGCGTAATATAATATTCGTGGCAAGCCCCATTAAGTGACATCAATCAAGGATTTTGTTTATTTGACATACAGTATAGCTCAGGTCTAATAGCGGGGTTAAGTATGAAACCTGTGCTTCGGTCTTAACTCTATGTATTTCTTGAGCATAACAATATTAAAAGTGTGGTGTAAATGGTGGTCAACTTAAATGAGAATGGTTCAATCGGAGTTTGGTGTTTTCGAGCAGGCGCAGTGGTTAATACTTGTTTCAGAGCCAGAATAGCCTGGGTGTGTCCTGATTTGCATTCCAAAGCAACGTTATTTTTTTCAGTTTTTCATTACAGGAACTGCCCAAGTGTGAAAATAAATCAATATGATCACTTCAGTATTCACTTTATAAAAAAAGAAATTATTAATGAATTCACTTTATGCCCTTTTAACATTTTGGGGGAACAAACAAAAGCATTTTTATTTCTGATCTACATCTGTCGTTTACTAATTTTAATAACTGAGTGCCATCAGGTCTGAAAGCGACCACACAATACAAAAGGCCTAGAGTGTGTTGGAAACAATGCCGAATCGATGATAATTGACAGCCAATAATACTTAATTTTCTACGAGATCTTAGTGTTTTTAATGATAATTCCACAAACCCTTTCTTTCACGTTCAAAAGTGGCTGTGATTAAAGTCCATTGGTCAGTTCAATGCATCATCTATCCATCTCTAAGAATCAAATCCCTCAGCGTTTGTTGTAATGACAGTTAATGTATCAAAACTTCAGTGTAATATTTCGACAACAATACGTGGTTTGATATACCAAAGTGCATGGATTTTACACAATGTTCCATCTCTTTATTGCAATGTTTGTCCTGATTAGTAAACTCTTTTTCTGGGTTAGATGCATGATATTTGGATATTGCTCCATATTGTTGCTGCTTTATCAGAACGACCGTAATAGCTACCAGCATTCCCACGCGGCACTCATGGAAAACTGGAAGTCAAACATTTTATAGTACTAGATGTGGTGTCGTCGTACTTGTTGAAATCTCTGCTTTGAACCATTGCTAACTGATGCTGTTGTGATGCTGATCTCAAAGTTCTGAAGTCAATCAAAGATATTAACCCCTATCGAATTAAAGCAACCGCTTGTATACTAACTGAAGGGAGATCATGACGTATCTGAAGAGTCTTCTAAGTATTACTTTCGTCATTGTTTTCGTCTACGATGTGTTTTGCTGCAAGACACTATTGGAACAACGCGTCCTCTGTTCACCATGCGGAAGATACTTCAGTCTAACAAGGTAGGTTAAAACACATGTTTATTTTTCAGAGATGGACGCATCAATCCAAATACCGTGCGAAACCTCAATTAAAACAGAGGATTTAGCTAAAACTACAGCTCAATTCCAACCTGTAATTTATTTGTTTTTCCCCCTTTCAGGATTATTTTGAAGACTCTGAACTGGAGTCACACTCAAGCCTCTGCTCTTTTGTGGGAATGGGACTCATACTCGGGGTTCAAAGACTGGCGGCTATTAGAAGTACCAAGTGTTTGGCCTCAGAATCTCGATTGTGTTCGAAAGCTAAAAATGTCTTCAGTTAGAGCGTGGTAGATCTGTGGAGTTTTCTTGTACAAGCGGCTGTGGTTGCCAAGTCATTCGTGTATTCCGGCCGAGACAGATAGGTTCTTGATTGCCAGGGCATCAAAGGGTAAGGGGTAAAAGCACGGTAGTTGGGAATCACAGAATGAATTGGAACAGCCATGATTAAATGGCGGAGCAAACTCTCTAGGCTAAATGTCCTTTTTCTGCTCCTAAATCTTATGGTCTTATTGTCTAAGATCCTGGGGTTCTGAAGACGGGTGAATCGAGCGTCAATGTCACAGCAGTTGGCTCATGTGTCGCTGGGGAAGCCGGAAAATAAATCGCATTCGCCCGAAGAACCGAAGTTTTTGCGATAATCGGTCACAGAATTCGGGGGGGGGGGCAACGAAGCTCTGGCTTTTTAAAATCGCAAACCAGCGGGTTGTGGTTATGTCAACAGCTTGCTACCAAAATGGAAGAAACCTCCCTTTCCCTTTCGATGGAGAGAAATAAAATTTGGGTTGTCGAATTTCCGATGAAATGCAATGACTTTGCGGTAACTTTGGTCTGCGTCTTTGGTATTGCTTAGCACAATCTTTAGCTTGGTGATAATACGAATGAAGACGCGCGGGAGGGAGTTGCTGGGGGGCTTTGGGGCTCTCACGTTTAACTGTCGTTCATTCTTTGAACACCTATTTTTTATGGATTTTTGCGACGAAGAAGCATTTTGGGAGGTATATCGTATATATTTCTATGACACTAAATTTAAACTATGAACCTCTGAACCTTTCATTATCTTGAATCCTGAAATATTATGAAATGTTTCCAAAATTAAAAAAAGAATAATTCTGGAACACACAATTTCTAATATATATTTAGTCAGCAGTTTGTGCAGGATACGACTGCACAAGCTCGTGAACTTCAGCCAGTGAGAACAGCGGAAGAGTTTAAAAGGAAAACACATTTATACAGGTGCCGTCGGAGGATAGAACAATAGACAATAGGTGCAGAAGTAGACCACTCGGTTCTTCGAGCCCGCATCACCATTCTGAGATCATGGCTGTTCATTTGCTATCAATACCCGGTTCCTGCCTTGTCCCCATATCCCTTGATTCCCCTATCCATAAGATAATTATCTAGCTCCTTCTTGAAAACATACAGAGAATTGGCCTCCACTGCCTTCCGAGGCACTGCATTCAAGACATCCACAACTCTCTGGGAGAAGAAGTTTTTCCTTAACTCTGTCCTAAATGACCTACCCCTTATTCTCAAACCATTCCCCCTGGTACTGGACTCTCCCAGCATCTGGAACATATTTCCTGCATCTATCTTGTCCAATCCCTTAATGATCTTATAAATTGCAATCAGATCCCCTCTCAATCTACTTAATTCCAGGGTGTACAAGCCCAGACTCTCTAAGCTCTCTGCGTAAGACAGTCCGACCATCCCAGGAATTAACCTTGTGAATCTAAGACGTACTTCCTCTACAGCCAGGATGCCATTACTTAACCCTGGAGACAAAAACTGTACACAATATTCCAGGTGTGGTCTCACCAGGGCCCTGTACAAATGCAAAAGGATTCACTTCCCCTTGTACTCAATTCCCTTTGTAATAAAGGCCAACATTCTATTAGCTTTCTTCACTGCCTGCTGCACTTGCTCATTCACCTTCAGTGACTGATGAACAAGGACTCCTAGATCTCGTTGTATTTCTCCCTTACCTAACTCTACAACGTTCAGATAATAAACTGCCTTCCTGTTCCTGTACTCCCAGTCGATAACCTCACACTTATTCACATTGAACGTCACCAGCCAAGAATCTGCCCACTCGCTCAGCCTATCCAATTCACCCTGAATTCTCCTTACATCCTTATCACATGTCGCACTGCCACCCAGCTTAGTATCATCAGCAAACTTGCTGATGATATTCTGAATGCCTTCATCTAAATTATTGAAGTGAATCGTAAACAGCTGTGGCCCCAATACCGAGCCCTGTGGCACCCCACTAGTCTCCACCTGCCATTCCGAGAAACACACATTCACCGTTACCCATTGCTTTCTATCAGCCCACCAGTTTTCTATTCATGTCAATATCTTCCCCCCAATGCCATGAGCTCTGATTGTACCCACCAATCTGCTATGTGGGACCTTATCAAATGCTTTCCGAAAATCGAGGTACACTACATCCATTGGAACTCCCTTGACTAACTTCCTGGTTACATCCTCGAATAACTCGGACGTCGGAGTAGAGAGAGACAGAGTAGGAAGGCTTTGTCTCAACGGGGTTTCGACGAAAAAGTGTCGAGGCGATGTCGCGTATCTGTGTAGAATGCAGAGAGGACGTATCTAAGTGAGGCCAGTTTTCTGTGCATGGTGTCAGACGTTGGAGGGCCTGAAGGCACCCAGCCTCCGAAAAGGCCACATCTCCACCGGGGGCGTCGAGCTGCAGCTCATTATGGACCGCACTAGGAAACCGAAGATGCAGATCGATGATCTTCGTAAGGGCAATGAAAGTGTGGTGGCAATAGAGTGGAGCTGTAGGCAGTCAGTCCCTCCGGGGCCTGGCAGGCTGATAAGTTGATAACTGTAATTAGAGGGAAGGGCAGGAGTTAGAGGAAAGAGAGCAGCACTGTGGCTGCACCACTTTACAATAAGTTTCCTGCTTATGCTTTGTTGGGTCCGGTGTCATCCTACATGGGGGAAGCAACTGGGGTCCCGCCCGTGGCACAGAGTTGGCCTTGCGGCTCAAAATGGAAGGGAACGGTAGATGATGCCAGCAATGACATGGGACTATATAGTTAGGGGGTCAGAAAGGCGATTCAGTAGACGAAGTAAAGAAACCCGGAAGGTAGTTAGCCTACCAGGTCCCAGGTTCCGTGCTGTTTCTGATTACGTGAATGATATACAGAGGTGGGAAGGAGAACAGTCAGATGTCGTGGTACATATTGTTACCATCAATATAGGTACGAAAAGGGAGAAATTCCTGAAAACAGACTACAGGGTGTTAGGAAGAAAGGACCTCAAAAGTAGTAGTAATCTCGGGATTACTGCCCATGCCACCAGACAATGTCTATGGAAATAATCTGTGGTGGAAGATAAATGCGGCTTTCCTCCTGTACGAGCTCAGAACGGTGGTTTTAAATGTGTCTATTTTAAATCAAGGTGTATTATGAACCAAGCGGGTGAGCTAGAGTGTGAATCAACACTTCGAGCTATGATGCCCTGGCGATTATAGTCACTTGGATAGTGAGATGCACCAAACTGTTGTACATCTAGTAAAGGATACAGGAAGAACTTAAGAACTTAAGAAAGGTTAAAAGACTGGGTAATCATAGAGATCTAGACGATTATAAGGCTAGCAGGAAGGAGCTTATGAATTCAATTGGGAGAGCCAGAAGGGTCATGAGAAGGCCATATCGGACAGTAGTAAGGAAGTATTAAGTATTTTGTGAAGAATAATAGGCTAAGACGTGAGATAATGTGATCAGTCAAGCGTGAAAGGTGAAAAGTGTGTTTGGAACCGGTGGAGATAACCGAGGTTCTTAATGAATTATTTGCTTTAATATTCAGTACGGAAAAAAGATTTGGCGATTTTAGGGATGATTTGCTGCGGAGCGAAAAGCTTGAGCATGCAGATATTAAGGAAATGGTTATGCAGAGCATTGGGAAAGCATCAAGCTGAATGTCACGGGACTGGACGGGATGTAACCCAGGCTACCAGAGGGAACAAGGGAGGAGTTTGCTGAGACTCTGGCGATGAACTTTGCATCATCAATCTGAGGTTCCGCTGGATTGGAGGGTAACGCATGTTGCTCCCTGATTCAGGAAAGGGAGTAGAATTAGCCCATGCAATTATAGACCAGTGAGACTCACAACACTGGTTGGAAAACTGAAGGAAAATATCAAGTGAGGCAGGATTATGAATAGTCAACATGACTTTGTTAACGGGAGGTGATGTCTTCCGAGCTTGATTGAATGTTTGGAGGATGTTACCTAACGCAGTGTTGAAGGTGGAGCCGCAGATGAGGTGTTTATGACTTTCACAAAGCCCTTTGATATGTTACCCATGGAAAGCTTATTGAAAACAATGAGCATGAGATCCAAGGGACATACTTTGTGGATACAGAACTGATTTGCCACAAAGGGTAAGAGTGGTGATCGATATGTCATATTCTGCATGGGTCTTCTTTGTGTCCAGTATTGTGCCTGAGGTTTCTCTTTTGGGACCACTAATCTTCGTGAAATTATAAGAGACCTGAATGAGAGAGTGGAGGACTGATTTCGCAAATTTGCTGAAGAAACAAAGGTTGGGGTGTTGTGGAGAGTGTGGAGGGCATTCTGACGTTACTAGGAAACATTGATAGGATGCAAAACTGGGTTCTGCAGTGGCAGATGGAGCTCTAGACAGAGAAGTGTGAGGTGTTTCATTTTGGTTGGAGAGACATGATGGGGGGATATGGCATTAATGATAAGACTCCTGGCAATATGGAGGACCAGAGGAAGCTTAGGGACCGAGCAGAAAGCAGATACGTTATTTGACTCTGTGATTAAAAATGGATTGCGGTGCAATGGCCTTCGCAACGATGGAATTTGGTTTAAGAGCCGAAAGTTAATGTTGCAGCTCTATAGGACCCTGGTCAGATCCCATTTTAGGTACTGTCGCCTCATTTCAGGAGGACGTGGATGTTCAGAAAGGGTGCAGTGAAGATTTCCAAGGACGTTGTTTGGACTGGGGTGCATGCCTTATGAAAATAGTTTGAGTAAACTCAGCCTTTTCCACTTGTAGCGACGGAGGATGACAGGTGAATTGACAGAGCTGAACGAGATAATGAGATACATTGATCGCGTAGATCGTCGGGGCTGAAATGGCTAAAACGAGAGGGCATAGTTTTAAGGAGCTTGGAACTACGTTAATAGATGTCATGTGAAAGTTTTCTAACGTAGCGAGTGTTAATTGCGTCGAATGGGCTGCCACGACAGTGCTGGAGGTGGAGGAGATATTCTATTAAGAGACTCCTGGATTGGTACATGGAACTGAAACAAATTCAGGGCTCTTGGTATATCTAAGTAGGTCTAAGTTAAGGACCTGTTCCGCAAGGCTTTGTGGTCCGATCAGCCTGTATCTGCAGTAGGTGTTCTATGTTTCTGTGTTTTCATGATTCTGTTACACAAGGAAGAAAATTGATTGAAAACAAAACAAAAAGAGAGTTTTCGAAAACAATGGTCACAATCCAGTAAACAACAACAAAAAAAAAGGATATGTAACAAAGACAAACAAACAGGTTTGGAAACATCTTTTAGAGAGATAGATCTTAGCGGTAAACTAATACTTCTGCCAAACGAACTTCGCTGAGTACAGGCACGTCTTCTCCTTTAAACATGTCAGTTACTGATATGCGAAATTATATTACGCATTTCGTCTATCAACATGCTTGAACAAAGAAGCTTCCCAGTCAGTTGCTCCGAAATAATCAATGTTAAACAGATCATTGTCTTGTATTTTAGGCGACCATTAATAAAGCAGCTGTAGTGACTGGCTACAAATATGGAGATAATTTGCAAAATTGATTTCCATTGAGTGCCTTGATATCTTCCAGCTGCTAAGCAGTTACATTTTAAAAACTAAAGACGGACTTCCATTTCTAAACAGAGATTAAATAAAGCCTTAGCGCTCGAGTTTACATACAACTGTTGGTGCCCTATCCAATGACACCTGGCATTGAGAAAGAAAGCTTAGCAAACATGAGACGAAATGGATATCTTCAGCGTCACAGACTTCATGGGTATAACTCATAGGATCAAGCACATCTGTAGCTTTTGTGCTGAGTAATTGTCAATAATTATTAGACATATTGAGGACAAAAAATAATTAGCAGGTAAATTTATGTCCCAATGTCTTCAGACATTTTGGCAAGTTTCGAAATTCTGTCCGCATACCTATTTTTTATCCCGGAGGCCAGAAGGACTTGTTTAGCAGTTCTGGTCGCCTAATTTCAGGGCGGGTGTGAAAATTAGAGAAAGCGTGCAGAGGAGAATTACAAGGATGTTGCCTGGATTAGAGAACATGCCTTATGAGACTATGTTGAGTGAATAGGCTGTTCTCTTCCAGCTTCTGACTTCTGTGCACACATTACATGTTATGTCCTTTCACTGCTTTCGAGAGCATCAACATTTTTGGTCATTCATTCAGATCCACAAATCTGAAACTGTGGGCTCTGAACGAAATCCCCAGCACTGCATTTAGCTGTGTTATGATTATATCTTTAGTACTACCAGGGGATGACACGAAATTCAATTAAGAGATTACTATCCACATGATCATCTGCTTACTTGCTTTCTCGTTATTTGCTTTCTCAGCTCAGAACAATAACCGTTATAAAATTTCTGCCGTTAATTCAAATGCAGACCATGCTATTTGTCTGAGCCCACACGCCCCAAGAAAGTAGCGTATTCGATCCAACGTATTGTTGACTTTGAGAGCCTGAACGCAATATAACTTCCGGGAACTTCGCGAACATTCATCGAATCTATTCCCGGAACCGATAAATCGTCTAATACTATTGGTCTTCTTTCCTCTCGTATCTGCACTTAGCTACACAGCTGGAGTTGTGTCAAGGACCTCAGTACCATGCTACCCCTCCATATATTTGTAAAAATTAAAATAAAATGTTGAGAAACAATTGTAATTATCTAATGTTGTCCTTCTATGGCGAAAGAAATGGAACAACCCAAGATGCTGTCTCTGGAAATTATCTATTTTATTTCTCTTGCGGAAGAGCACGGGATGTCAGAAAACACGAAGAGAGTTGTGGTAAAAAAACCGAACATGTGGCATCATTCCTGGAAAATACCGATTCATGTGTACCTGAATTAATTTAAAAGTTGCAGTGACGAACATTCGAGCTTTACAACAGAAATTCAGTCCTTGGCTTTGCAAGCTTCAAAATGTGGTACATTCTTGCATGTTAATTCAGATGAGAAGAGTTTATTAAGAAAAAATCCACTGTTAACCATTTTGAAGCTATCTCTTCACCTGTGAAAACACGAGAAAAGAGAGAAGACAAATGCAGTAATTGCCAGAGATTCTAGCCCCCGCAAGATGTTAACGTCATCCACATTTGGTCATCATCTCCAAATCCGGGGAGAGATAAGTAAAACAAATGTTCTCACCTTCACTAAAGTTAGGGCAGCGTTGTAGGTCATGCTCAGGAAGGACAAGATGATAAATGTGGAAGCAGTTGTCCACAGGTTGTCTGTGTCTTCTCCATAGTCTTCAATCCGGATGTCTTCAGCTGAATATACCGGGAGCAGAAATAACATGCAGAAACGCGGTTGCCCACTGCAGCATTTAATTTCTTTCTAATTCTGCTTATTTTTAACACGATATAGTTGTATTTACATAACTAATTTCCCATGAAATTTCAGTATCAATGTAATCGCTATCAGTAATTGCTGATAACAATTAGAAGTTGATTTGTGTGTAACAGTAAAAATGCGCGAGCTGCACAATATATGAAGTTCTTATTCTTGAGCATTTCTAGTTGTATAACATTGTGTGTAACAGTTAACTCTAGTAATTTCTGAGCTATGTTTAAAACTAAATCTTGTTGCTGTGTGCAGGATATTATTTGTTTATTTCATTGGCAATATTAGTGTTCAAATTTCACACCTGAGAATTAGTTGACACAATTTGACGGACAGAAATAGAGAAAAAAATAAGGTTGACGAAAAATTATGATTTAAAATAGATATTAGAGATTATCTGTTTTTTCTAAGCTCAGATAAGAAATAGTTTGAGAAAACCACTGAAACGTGGTAGGAGGATTTACTTCTTTCCAATTTTGTAATATAGACCATCTGGCCATTAATGATACAAAGGCGATCCTTCGTCTAATTGAAGGGGAAAACCGATTACCATCCTCATTTAGTATACCAAAAATTGCAGTAATAAATTGAGGTTGTAAATCAATATTCCAAATTGAGGAAATGGCAGCAAATATGTCCTTCCAATAGTTATATTATGTGGGACATGACCAAACCATGTGGGTCAATGAAGCCACATCTGAATGACATCTGTCACATTGAGGGTTAATATGAGAATAGAATCGAGCAAGCTTATCTTTAGATATATGAGCTCTATGTACAACTTTAAATTAGTAGCACTATTTTTGACTCATCAATTAAATTTGAAGAAACTTGGGGACCGTTCATTCGACACTTTCATATGAATTAATTTGGCCTCTTCCAGACGTTCTCTCTGTTTATTCTTGTTCTGGCACGTAGTTCCGGAGTTTTTGACACTATCATATACATATAAACTGTTATTATTGTCCATGTTAGTTTAGTTTAGTTTTTACTTTTTTTTTCAATATATATTTTTTTCTTGTATTTTTATCTTTTTTATCTTTTGATGATCATTCTTACTCTTTTGCATGTATAATTATTATAGGTTTGATTGATTAATATACTATTTTTGTTGATATTTAATAGGATATTATTATCTCATTATTAATTCAACTTCAAGTCTAGTGCACTTATAACCTATTCATTATTATGTAATGTTTTTTTAATATATATGAAATTCAATAAAAAGATTGAAAAAGAGATTATCTGTAAAATAGTGAGATTTGGAAAACGTATTTGTTGAATACATGCTAGTGAGATTTCGTGTATAAAATCAAAGCTTTGTTTACCTGCTGTGAGCCTCAGTCCAAAATCCATCTGTCGGGTATTGAGCTGAAGCCTCTTTTAAGTGTATGTTTATGTGAATGCAGCAGATGTATATTCCATTATTTATTCACTGGTGTTTCTCTCTACGTGTGCATGTACAAGATTGGTGTCATGGCGCACATGCTTCCAAACATGTCCACTGAAGGGATAAAGGCTCCAGATTGCCAATTTATGAATTTCCTCTGAATCTTCCCCGTTAATATGCACCAGATGTGGTAATTTTTGCTGCGTGTATGTTATGATTAAGAGTATACCGACATGATTATCTGTTTTATTAATAACAGATTAACATAAGAATGTCTGGATTTCTGTAGCTCTAATGCTGATGCAAACTTAAGCATAGGCAAATAGATGCCTCAACTAATCGCTATATTTTTCTATTTTACTGTGGTTTCATGCACTGCTGTTTAATAAAAAGGTATAACGAAATAATGAATAATATAAAAGTATATAGAAATTTTCTTTCTCCCACAATTGCGAGAAAGTCGTTAAAAGAATGTGTTCAATCAGACTACTCTAAGCACAAAGCTGAGCTTATACTAGCTGAGTTGATACTTTAATTTTACCATTAATCCTTACTTAAGTTTCATATCTTTTGCCCCCACGTATGCACTAATGCAGTGATACAGACAAGTGCAACTACTGAGTCGAAAATCAAATACAAAAGATCGAGTTTCCTCCTAGAACGGCTCACTCGACATTTTTATCTCAATTATTGGCCCATTTTCCTTGATGTATATGCCTTGTCTATATATTCGTGGAATTGAATTGATACCACTTTATCTGCTTCATTCTTACGTAGAAAAGTAATATATTCATTTTACGCAGTTCAGGAATACAATACCAGTCCCCCCCCCCCATTTTTTGCTTGCTAGTGACTGCGGCTAAGTTCCGAGGTATTTGAGAATATACGCCAGTTCTATATTGTTGAATTGTGACTATGGTGTTGTGCAAATAGGTCAGTTGTTGGAAAGAGCATTTTAAGAACGTTTATCGTCAAGATGGATATTGAGTTGTGTACGCTACGGGAAATAAGTATGGTAGTTACACAATCTATGATGATTAAAGTGGAGGAAGTACTGGCGCTTTTAAAGAATATAAAAGTGGATAAGTCCCGAGACACTGACAAGATATTGCCTAGGACCTTGAGTGAAGTTAGCGTAGAAATAGCAGGGGCTCTGACAGAAACATTTCAAATGTCATTAGAACCGGGGATGGTTCCGGAGGATTGGCGTAATGCTCATATGGTTCCCTTGTTTAAAAAAAACACAATTCTTAGAGATGTTATATAGAATTATCTGGAGAGACTGTGTCAGATTAGGAACAGTCAACATGGATTTCTGCGTGGAAGTACATGTTTGACAAATATTACTGATTTTTTTTCAAGAAGTTACTAGCAAAGCTGACGGGGCTGGGCAGTGGATATTGTCTATATGCACGTCAGTAAGGCCTTTTACAACGTTCCACATGGAAGGTTGGCCAGGAAGGTTCAATCTTTCGGTATTAATACTGAAGCAGTAAATTCGTTTCAATTGTGGCTGGATGGGAGATGCTGGAGAGTAGTGGTGGATAATTGTTAGTCCGATTGGAGGCCGGTGACAACTGGAGTGCCACAGGGATCTGTATTGTGTCCAATGCAGTTTGTCATATGCATTAATGCTCTGGATGATGGATAGTGCATTGGATTAGTAAGAATGCATATGATACTAAGATAGGTGGCGTTGTGGATAATGCAGTAGATTTTCCGAGGTTACAGAGACGTTTAGGTCTGTTAGAAGAGTGGGCTGAAAAATTGCCGATGGAGTTCAATGCTGATAAGTGTGATATGTTGCATTTTAGTAGGACTAATCAAAATAGGACATATATGTTAACTGGTGCGGCATTGCAGAATGCAGTAGAATATAGTGAATTCAGTATAATGATGCTTAGATCCCTGAAGATGGAATCTTATGTGGATATGATGGTGATTAAAGATTTTGGTATGCTGGTCTTTATAAATCAGAGCACTGAGCATAGGAGTTGAGATGTAACGTTAAAATTGTACAAAGCCCTGTTGAGGCCAAATTTGAAGTATTGTGTACAGTCTTGGTCAGCAAATTATCGAAACGATCTCCACAAAATAGTGACGGTACAGAGTTCACTTACTCGAATGTTACCTGGGTTTCAGCACCTCGGTACAGAGAAAGGTTAAACAAGATAGGTCCTTATTGTTTGGAGCGTAGAAGGTTGAGTGGGGACGATAGAAATATTAAATTATAAGGGGGATAGATAGAGCTGACGTGGATAGGCTTTTTTTTCCATTGAGAGTAGGGGAGATTCAAACAAAAGGACATGAGAGGAAAAGATCAGGAGTAACATGAGGGAGAACTTATTTACTCACAGAGTGGTAGCTGTGTGCAACGTGCTTCCGGTGGAAGTGGTAGAGACAGGTTCAATATTGTCATTTTTATTTAAAAAATGGATTGGTATAATGACAGGAAAGGAATGGAGCGTTATGGGTTGCGTGCAGGTCGGTGGGACTAGTTGAGAGTAAGCGTTCGGCACAGATTAGAAGGGCCGAGATGAGCTGTTTCCGTGCTTTAATTGTTATATGGTTAAGAACTCGGTGACCCTTTACGTGCACTCTTTATAATAAGGCAAGTATAATGATTTATTTGATTCCAACATTGTTCTTTGTTTAATCCGGACATGTATTTACATATTAGTGTATGTATGGGAACCTCGTCACCGTGTATTGTAAAAATTGTGAGGTCCTCTCGGTTTGCAAAATGTGTTACATTTTTCTCCTAGGACCGATTTTCACTGCGAAGCGCAATGACTGACTCTATTCTACAGTTGTTAATAAGTGGGCCGCCAGGAAACGGGAATAGGCCGTTGCAGTACTCTGGATCCGAATCCGGAAGAATTGAGTTCTAACTTGTTTAGTAATCCGCTAATGACGGTGCTAGAGATTGCCTTATAACAAGGGGTGTATAGGGGTCCACTTTTAAATAACTCGAAACCCTCTAAGACCTTATTCTTTCAAGCTTCGAAAACCATTAAGTGCTCTTGGGGACAGTTCAAAGTTTGCTGGAAAAATATTTATTGATATTTATCTAAGCTTTTAATGCAAAGGATAAAATTATCATTGACAATAACCGACAGTATCCATCAGAACAAGGGATACGTTGACAAAACTCGGTTTACAACTGGACCGATTAACTGTTCTTGCGATTGTCTTCATCGGGAGTGTTTCATATGCCACAACACAGGAGAAGGAAGCACCACAGGACCACTGTTCCGAACGAACAGACAACAAGCTGAACATGAAGAACGACTTGTTGCCATTCTCTGCCGCGTGCAGTTTTCCTGTAGCTGCGTGAATCCACCCGCGAGTCATCGACCATCCACGTGACGAAAACCCTGGGAGGCGAAAATCCTCTCACTAAGCAGGTGAGGATGGCGGTGTACTCTCTGGGCTCTTCACTTGTTGGCGGAAGAAGGACAGAGACGGAAGGTTGCTGAGGATGCAAGGCTGCGTAATCACGGGGAAAACAATTAATATACCGGGAAGTAAAGAAAGGGAAAGATGATAGTTTCGAATGGAAGAAAAGGGTGATTCGGGAGAAATATCTGAACTACAGCATTGCACTTCTGTGTTTCTTTTCTGTATCCCAGGTTGTGTTTTGGGGAAGAAGAAGCTGTCATAGACGACATCATCCCATTCCCGTATAAGTTATAAGGATCTAAAAGTCCCGGAAGCGCATTACGGGAGTATTTAGCCCCTCAGATGAATGTTAATCTTTATGTCATGTGTTTCATGGTTGTGAGTTTAAATATCTGCATTAATATCATTCAGTATTTTGGGACACGGGTATCATTAATTTCTCCAGGTCACATGCATTAAACTTTATCAATTCCTGGATGTGTCTTGGAATGTATTCGCAAAGGGTGTAAAATTGAGTTTGACTTTCATCGGAAGACTGTTCCTACGATGTGATAAATACAGATAATTAATGTTAATTTACAGAGATGATGAAAGTGGAACATATCATAGAAAGGAGTTTGGACCTTCATGGAGTGTTAATGTAAACAAGTTAGCTCTCATATATCTGTGGTTTCCTGCACATCTTAAATGCACTCCGACAGAACAAGATGAAATAACATCTCGGATTCCAACATTGATTTCAGCAGATGAGGCAGTGTCGGTCGTGACTTTCGCTTCATTTTTCTTCCAGGAGACGATGATATCAATAGGGAAGTAACCCATCGCCATGCAGACGGCAGGTGACTGATTCAGCGGCACTTGATTGCTCACATGAAAGGAAAGGGTAGAGAGTTGGTACAGAATATTCCACTGAAAGAACATAATCACATAAATAAATTAAACTTTTTGTTTTTGGTTTATACAATGCTCGATTATATGGAACATTTAATACACAAGAGAAAAAATCCAGGTATGTGTTTGCCGACACTACCTTAACCGTATAGTAAACTATTGACGCAGCCTTCAAGTTTGTTCCAATCACAGCGAAATACAAAAAGCATCCATTTACCTCTATCTGCTTGCCATGACTAAGTACTCAACGCATTCTCTTGTCAACACGGAAGGATAGATGTGCGAGTCAGAATCAAGTCAATTTCACCTGTATATGTCCGTGCTCACATCATCTTCGGGAGAAAAGAACATACCAAATCATTTTGTTTTTGGTCCTTCCCACACTGATTATCTTGACACCAGCTGTAATGATAACTCCGCTATAAACAGCACAAAGACCAGACGTATAGGTCCGTATACGTCGCAAATTTGGCGAAAAGAATCGTGGATTCTGCCATTTTTGTATTTTGTGTTATTAGTACCAGTCAGCCATTTGCAATTGAGAGGTTATTTCGAAAAGCGTCGTATTTTAATTGGAGAAGACCATCTGGAGTGACGACGATTTTGCCTTCCGTGTAATCCTGTGTGCTGGTCAGCAAAATTTTTATTAAAATGTTTGTGTGTGTGTGTGTGTGTGTGTGTGTGTGTGTGTGTGTGTGTGTGTGTGTGTGTGTGTGTGTGTGTGTGTGTGTGTGTGTGTGTGTGTGTGTGTGTGTGTTTTGTGTGTGTGTGTGTGTGTGTGTGTGATGAAATATTCAAAGTAGATGACATTGATCCTGTGGTAATTTGGGAATTTCTGCCCAGACGTAAAACGCCGGGGCACTCTGCAGCTTTAACATTGACAATGCAATTAATTTCGATTCCGGTGAACTAAGTACTGTTCATTACATTAATATTTTAAAATCATGCAGGCAAATAAAGAAAAAAAAAAGTCGCTAAGAGCTACAGTGCTTTTCCACGCAATTTAGCGCAGCATTAATCTAGAATGACCGTTGTGTCAAGTGGTTTACTTTAAGGACAATCTGTAAACTTGGATATTTCAGACAATGCAATCCGATGCATTGTCTATCCTTGTCGCTCAAATTATTCGTAGTATTCACGAAATTTACTTAGTTATGTCTTCAGAGCCTTCCAAGCAGTGTTTTGTTTTTCTTTTTTCTTTTTTTCTGGAACGATCAGATGATATGAGTCGAGTAAATGTTTCAAAAGGTTTCCTAGTTTTATGTTATATCTATACAACTGCACACAGGTTGCATATGTTGTATTTGTGAGATTTAAAGGAACACTGGCAGTAGTATGTAACAAAGAACTATAAATATTTCATATTTTCTCAGAAAGCGTCGCACACAAGTAAATCTAATAGCAAATGATCATGCTATCAAATCGTTCAGACGACGAAGGGTGAGTATACCAGAATTACACATTTCCTTTTTTCCCTCTCTCGTCCCGTCGGCACAGTCACAAAGTATTAGAACAATTAGATAGATATTCATTCAGACGTCAACTACGATATTTCGGATTGTCTATTGAAATTGCAATGGTTTACGCACAAACGGGTATGTCCGTCGAATAGCCTACCAGTTCTAATAGGAAATCCACATATTTGGGAGACATTTAAGAAACTATTAGATACCCACATAGATGGTGGAAAAAAAAAAACACATGTTAGGTTGATTGGAGAGCAGCTGAAGAAGTCTGCACAATTTTGTGGGACGAATTCCCTGCACTGGGCATCAGTGTTCAATTGTCAAGTCATATAAATTTGAAATATTTGTGGTAAACCAATGGACTTTAAGTTTTAGATTTAAGACCCTTCAGTTACTCCCCCAATCAAAGTATTGTCAAGATGAAACAAAAAAAAAATCTGCTTCTCTCTCCGTAAAAGTTGCATTACCACATATTTAAAACATGGCATTCATTATTCATTTAGGTTTTTACACACTGCACGTTTAAATACTCATACTTAAGTTATTATTTTAAATAGACTATTTAATTCAAAAACATGCAGATGGCTTACTGTGTAGTGGCATGGGGAAATGCATATAAAAAAACCCGATTATTCTACTCCAATAGAATGCCATTCGAAATGTAAATAAGACAAGCTATTATGAGCCAACGAATCCACTATTTATTCAATTAAACACTTTATAATTCAGAGATTTATTTGATTTCTAATTAATACAAATTATATATTGTTATGAGTGATGAACAGACGTGATGGACAATGGGGTGCAGAGTTAACCATCCGCCTCCTTGAGAACCATGAACTATTACTGATGCTATGCTGCTCTTGGGAGGGAGGGAGAGAGAGAGAGAGAGAGAGAGAGGGAGAGAGAGAGAGAGAGAGAGAGAGAGAGAGAGAGAGAGAGAGAGAGAGAGAGAGAGAGAGAGAGAGAGAGAGAGAGAGACGAAACACAAGCAAAAACATCTGCAACAGTTAAGAGAGAGGGACACTGCTGATTTAATGTATTGTGACTCTTCCTGGATTATTTATCTTCTCGCTGCAAGGACAATATTTTGCTCGTTAACATTCCTCAGGGGACTGCAGGGTTGTCCTGATTTGATGGACACAGTCATTCAGAATTGATTGATATCTGAGACCCCGTTAGTAGGAAAAAAAGACCGGTTTGTAGAGACACACTTTAGTCACACCAGTGGACCCAGACTGAGTAATGTGGACCCACAAGGAAGGTGGGGGCTTCCGAGACCGAACCAGGAAGTCGGTCAGTAAAGCTCTCCGTGAATCAACCCGTGAATCAACAGGGCTGGAGTGGAGTTGTGTGTGTGACCACTCATGTGAGAGTGACGAGTCCACCACAGGAGGACGTTCTAGCTGAAGGACGGAATCGTCATAGCCGGATGACCACAACGGTGCAACGGAATCAAAAAGCCACAGAAATGACAGCCTGATGCAGCTGCTACATCCCGCTCCGCTTTCCCTCTCTGTCCAACGATTACCATACAACAACAATACCTACCTCAGCACGCATGAACTGAACTGACCTTTATGCTTTTCTATGACAATTAATTTACCCCTAGATATCGATAGAGCTTGTTTATTATTGCTAAACTGTGTTATATGTATATTTGCATTAATAGTATTGTTTTGTTTATTTTATTAATAAACACCTTTGAATATAGTCCTACCAGACTCCAACGGATACTTCTATCTTTGCTGGTCTGACATCCAGTTACGGGGTACGTAACAGTAGAAAGTAAAAATGGACAGTTATCACAAAGTTTTCAATGTATGTTTAAAATGGGAGAAAATCAACATGATTTGAGAGGAACATGGATATTTCAAAACCAAATATTTGGAGCAAATTAAAAAAAATATGTCCTTGTTCTTCAGTCAGAGGGGTGAATATAAGTGGGCAGTGGTAGTCAGAATTTACGAAAATGCACCACACTTAATGTGTTTAAAACATTTAAAAATAATTTAATAAAGAAATGTAAAACTGATGGTTAAAATGAATAGGAGTAATGTAAACAAATGATACTAGGATTTTTTTTTTTGGTCTTAGAATGTTATGATGTTTTTGCTTTGATGTGATGATTGACGCCAAATACGTTTTTGTATAACTAAGAGGGACAGGTTCTAGCTTCTGCGTCACGCTTTCGGTCTGTTTCAAAGATTTCTGAATATTTTTTTTTATGAAATCACCTTTGAAAATGAAGTTTTGTGTTAATAGTTCATTAATTGACTAAATAATACATTAATTTTGCTTTTGTAATCTAATGTGAAAAGTTATAAAGTAGAAATAATTGCTGCTTCAATTATCGAATGATCAAAACCCGCAATAGACTCCACTATACTACACTCATTTATTAAACAATGTCGCTCCTGCCCAGACCATAAAATAAGCCCTTTGCAACGATTTAACTGCAATGACCTGAGAACGTTATGTATTCAAAACACTGATATTCCTGCAGTTTACAAGTTATTTAAATAGCCCATAATATCACAATATGTATTTGATTTGACGGACTGTATTTAACGGTGTTGGCATTCCTACAATATTGGTTAAAATGTTCACCACATGATTTGAAATTATTAGTAATAAATTTACTTGTTTGAGCTTGATGAATATCAGTATTTTTTTTACCTACATGATTCACTAAATAGACGCTGGTGTTTGGATCAATGTTCAGCAATACGATTGCGCCCGTATAACATACTTTTATAAAAATGAGTTATAAGTTTACTACAATTTGTCGTGTTTATTTGTCTCCTCTGGGCACAAAAAATAGATCATACATATTACCTGCACCTGTTGGAAACAAAAAAAAATATGTTTCTGTTTGATAAATAATGTCAAACACCGTAAGGTGTATCAGATGCTTCAGGTCATTTGAATCATAGCTTCTGCATTGCTTATCTATTGTGCTCTGTCAAACTCGTTTTTCTACCTCCTCATAGTTTCTAGCTGCACTACTCCTTCGGCGACGCTTGCAGACTTATAAAACAACTGATTTCGCATAACTAGTATGTCATACCGAAATAAACTCCCTCTCATTCGTGATCTTGTGGTTTTATTGTGTCATTTCAAAACCCAGTTTTGCGACTTTTTAACTATCGGTTCCGAGACTATCCTCCATGTGGAAAAATGCTCGACACATGGATGTTATCCAGGCCTTTCCCAAAAAAAAAAAAAAAAAAAATCCAGTAGCCTGAAAGTCTGTAGGCAGTGAGAACATTCAGAGCGCGCATTCCATGAGATCACGCTGGATATTCTGCAATACTTGAATTTTTATTCCAAGAATCGCTTCACAAATATCAAGAATTTGTTCTTACTGTGATATGACTTCTAGTCGCAACAGCACAATATAGATTTGTATGGACGCATAAATGTTCGAGTCTGTGATTCCTCAACGGTTTCATTGATGGTTAGAATAAATCAACTTCCCGTCTGCAAGCCATGTTGGGAGCTGGTTCACTGGACATTAATACAATTCTACTAATGAAGTCAAATGTTCTTAAACGACGTTCTATTATACTTTTATTCGTGTTCTGTTTTATTCTCCGTAGATAGGACAAATATATTGCAATGAAAAATCTCTTATTGGACAGGATGGGCATATATTGTTCAAATTTCTCAAAGCTGCAAATTCAGAAATTCTAAGAGCATCCGGGTATTGAAAAGGAGACAGGACAAAGTTTAATTGAGAAAATGAATACTAAATCACGAAAATTTCAGTTCCTAAATCTGTTAAACAAGCTGAATTCAATAATCTCCTCGCGGCATAATCAAAATTTATTTAGTAAAGCGACATAAATTGAGAGTTCAATTAAAGGCAAAACATTTTCAGAGGAAAGCATAAACAACATCACAAACTAAGTTTGGAATGAAAGTTCAATTGGAATAGCTTCTTTTTATGAACAAATTTTACTTTTTACCGTTCGTCACCGTCAACATGTTGCCTTCTCCCCACTGAGAAATTCCGCCACAGTGTTGTGTTCCTAGGCTTCCTCACACAATTACCGGCTCTGCACAAGTTCGACAATTGTGTATATGTTCATAATTCATAAAAAAATGAAACTATTGTTGATGATTAGAAAACAGGAATGCAGTAAAGAAAACTTGTTTTTAACCGATTGAAGATAACGTGTTACTGTATTTCAGATATGCTGCCGGAATATCACGGGAGTTCTTGGCAGATAAATGATAAATATATCCAGGGTGGTTCATTCGAACCAATCAGTGTTCTCTGCATAAGTAGAAACAGTACAGCAAGAAATATATCGAAATATCAAATGAAAGAAAAAAAAAGCTAAAGCACGTAATTAGTGATGTGATTTTTTCTTGATATTGGAGGCACACTCTGAGCGATCCATTATGCTAACCGCAGCCGCACAGTGAGATAGATCGCAATATAAGATAACAGACACTAACACGCATAGGTTCCTCTTGAAATAGGCTTTGAATCTAAATTATACAACAGTTCACAAACAAGATCGAATTTTAATGCAACCCATCCTTTCTCTCTCCCTGTAACGTCAACAGTGAACCAAACAAGGTGTTCTACTCCACACTTATGAATAGGTGATGTCAAAGAGGAGAAACGTGAATAAAACGACACCAATGTGCATTTGATATTATGTGTCATTCTTCGAAATTCATGAAAGAATATTTGCGCTCATTTTATGTCCTGCCATTATTACAATTAAACTTCTTAATCATTGGTAGTTTATGATAGAAAATATGGTGGTTCCACACACACTGTTTTTGTACAGCCTAGACTCTTGATCGCTGCATTATATCTCTCGCACTGTAATAGACAGAGGTATCGTCCGTAAGAAGCAGGCACATATCAACAGTGAAAATATTGTTTGTGAAGACTTTGGACGGAATGAATCTCTTTCGGATCCCCGGGGCGAAATACTTGCTTGAGGAACTGTACTATGCAAGGAGCCATTCCAGCCCTGTCCCTTGACCTGACGGACCAAGTGCATCCCGGCGCTATTGATATCAAACCCGCTGGCTTTACAGGTGAGCTTCACGGATTCTCCGGGTCTGACAATCTCCGCCGGAGGCTGAGACGACACGACATTGGAATGGACACTTACAATTTAAACACAAAGAAAGAAACTTGAAGATCAATCTTGAGGCATTGACTCATTTCTTTGGAATTTATAATGAAAAACTCGACAGACAGAACGCAATGGAAGATTGACTGAATGAAGGATAGTGAGAAATGTCTCCTTCCCAAATTACGCACGGGGTAATAAAGCCAGAAACACGCTGACTGAAGGAAGCGATTTCATTATACTGACAAATTCAACTGGAGCGGTATTGCACAACACTTGACGGCATCCGACTGCGGGGAATTTGAACGATTGAGCGATGGCTGACATTTAACCAATCAAATACATGGCTGCGATTATGGGCGGAGCCTATAGGTTGTGCGGTCTCTTTGGTTCTGTGATGTTATACACCGAAACCACAACCAGCTTGACTCATATCTCCAAAGTTGGTAGCAATTAAAAATAAACGCAATGACTACACTTAACATTTAATA